>NC_135005.1:4601573-4912602 GCF_051020985.1 Nomia melanderi
CCGCGGAAAGGGATCGATGTCCAGCGGAGCACGATCCGATACGGTTCTCGCGCGAGCGCCGAGTCACGTGTTCCCGAACGATTTCGCGGTTCCGTTGCGTGATCCGACGCGCTTCTTGGTCTCCGCTCGACTGTCTTTCCCCATTCTCTTTTGGCGGCTTGCAAGCCGGGCCTCCTTTATTGCTCTTAAGCCACGTACGCGCGATATCCACTTCCGGTACGGGAGTGCGCGCACGGACTCGAAGGTCGTGTTTCGTAAACTCCGTGTTTCCTGACGTGCCTGCTCCGTTTTAGACACTTCCGAATCGTTTTCTGGGAAAAATATTGACTCCGAGGATCGCGCGCTTCGCTCGTAAACGCTCGTCGAAGAAGTCTCAGGTTTCCGGAACGGTCTGGTCCGCGTTCTTCCGGGTGCGGCGAGAGGAAATCCGTTTCGTGGGTCAACCAGTGCAAACTTTCTCGATTGTTGCTGCTAGCCGAGCGGAGTGTGCTCGAAGATGTATGCAAACAAACAGTCGCCAGGGATATTTACGATTTATTTAGAATCTCGCAGTGTCGATTAGTCCTTTCAGTAGTCTCGGTGAAGTGGCTTTCGACGGTTTTAGCGCGAGCCGGTATCGAGGTTCCGATACGGTAGGTGTCTATGTTTGCCGACGGTTCGACCGTTCTCTACGACGGGACTGGTATCCTTGGCTAGAGGAGCCACTCGTCGGTGAACTCTTGGGTCTCTTCCTTTCCGACCACGCCGCGTTTCGTCGCGACCCTCCTCGACGCCCCCGGACAACCACCAAAGATCCAATTTACCGCCCGCAATAAGACAGGTTTGAATTGATCTGAAGCAGCAAAATAGTTTTGTTGCGCAATCTTATATTATGTACATTAGAAGTAATTGATAAATTTATGTTCTGTTGACGGTTTCATATGAAATACGATCGGTAACCAGGGACGCGCCAACCCGAGAGTGTAAGGGGTGCACCGTATCTGGGCATCAACATTGACTTGTTAACTGTGGAATTTAGTTTGAAAAATCTCTTGTTTCGCGCGCAGTAAAATCGATAAAGGAAGAGTGTACTCGTCCAACGCGTGAGGAATGTACCTAGGCTATATTTCAATGAAAAACCAATGAAAAACAAAGAATAATTACATGTCCATCTAAAAAAAATACGAAATTCATCGTTGAAAGAATTAGTATCATTTCAAGCTTTAAAATGACGTGCACACTCGTCAAACGCAGTTAACTGGTTAATATGACGGCAAAAAACAAATATGTAATATTTATTTTATGCATCTAATATTTAGTTTGAATTATCTAATAAAATGTAATTATTAATAGCGCGGAGAATGAGATGGCGTACGGCCTTGCGGTGGAACATTATTAAAACATCATGATGCTTTTCAATTTATTAACACGTTCAGTGCCGCGTATATCACATATGGTACATGATCATTTTTGGAAGAAAAAATTGTTATGGAACACGTGGCTACGGATTAATATATTGTTTTAAAAAATCCATATACTTTGTAAGTAAAATATAATTTAAATTTACGGTGGCATGGAACGTGTTAAGAGAAGGCCAATAAAAGTTTACACCTGAACGGCAAATAGCTTTGGCGCGCCCCTGTCGGTAACGCTTCAAAGTGTTTTAAACGTTAACGTATCTTTTAAAATACCATTCGTCGTTGTGATCGTAACGTACTCTTCAAGATCGGTTTCGTGTAAAAGTCGTCGTAGTCGAAGATCGAGTCGTCCGAATACGTTTTATACGCGTGGCTCTCCCTCTGAGGTCTATCGTCGATTTCGTATTTTGCAATTATACGTCTTCCGTGCTGAGAATTTTCGTCGTCTGCCTCGCCATCCCGGTCCGTGTAATATGGAACGTTATTGCAGCAATGGTCAATTAATTTATTTCTATGGATAGATCTTGATGAGATATTGTTACGTGGGCGTGTAAGTTCTTCATGATTCTGAAGCAAAAGTAAATATTCTTCGCACTGTATTCTATAAATCAAATCATCAGAAATATATAAATGATAAGTTACTTGTGTTATTATTTCGCCATCATCTTGAAAATTAACCCTCCTGTCGTTGTTCAAATTATTCGACTTCATCAACCGACTTTCACGACCGTGATTTGTATAATTCTCGCCCTTATCGTGTATTTTCGAGTTTACCATACTTTTCGACGATCTGAGAATGAACATTTTTATCTACTTACCATGTTTATCGCGCGGTATACTAAATCGAGAATAACTCAATTACTTTAGTACGTTTTTAGTCTCATTTGACAATTCTGTGTTCAGAATTTCTCTGTTTATATCTGCAGATGACATTGAACATCCGTTGTCACCTTCACAGCATTTGCCTCCGCATTGATACGTATTCGACTGATACGATTCCGGGTAATCGAAATATCTTGAAACTTCAGCTTCTGGTGTAAAACTCAAATCGACATCCTTAACATACGTTTCTATACCCTACATTAGTTTTTTAACGCAGAATTGTGCACACGAATTAATAACGCAGCCAGAAGATATAATTGAAATATTAAGAAATAAATAATCACGAGAGATCAAAGTCTTTAATAAAAATTACTGATTCTGTGTGATTATTGTGATCCCTCGTTGGTCCTTCTTGCTCTGAGGCTGAGCCTTCTGTTTTAGTGGACAATCTGTCGGTCGACGTACCGCATTCTTTGTATTCTACTTTACAATAAGGATCTTCAACAAGAACGACGTCATCCTTTTCGTATTTTTGGTCGAGCATAGCCATTTGCCTTGGACTGCCGCTGTAAGTATAAATAAAAATGATTCTTTAGAAAAGATCCTTTAATCCTTTACACTTTTATGTCGAATGTGACTCGACATCAGATTTATTCGAAAGTATGCTTCTCTGTCGAGCCATTTTTAAATTGTATTATGTTATTATACTATTTCCGACAGTATTACGAAAAAGAATTATTTAAAAAGGATTGTTTCTTACCAACTAACTATCTTTCAAAATACAGTTTAAATAAAACATTTTAAATAATACAAAATGATCGAAAAGAAAATGTAAAAAGAGGTCGGAATGCAAAAGGTTAATAAAGTGATGTTGTTCTTCAGTTTTTTTTAACGTGGGGATAAAGTAACGAATTAAAAATATTGTGTTTTCGTTTATCAATGTCTAAAAAAGGAAATAATTATACTGCTTAAGGTTATAGCAATTGTTAGTATACCTGATTAAAAGTGCATAATCTTCTACCGATCCATTTATTCTATTCACGCCACATAAATTCGTTTTCACGTATTTTTGAATATCGTCTATTCTGTCAGTGTAGAAATGAGATAGTTTTGCCATATCAACTCGAGGATCCGAAGCTTTCTTAATGATGCTACTTCGAAGGTAGTGACGAGAATGTCGGATATCTTTGCTTAGCTTTCTATTGAGCTTCTTTTTCTCTCTAAATCTGTAAAGAAATGTTAATTTAACTTTAAAATAGACTATTGAAAATTTACACACATTTTTGTAAAATGTAAAATTCATTTGATATTGAATGAAAAATTTCCGGCCATCAATCGGCATTAATGCAAAAGATATTTTTTAAACTGACTCTCGTAATCCATTTTCGTCCAGACTTGTTTTCAGCTTTGCGCTGTAAACATGCGCACGCTCGAAATCCTCAGTGTTTTCCTGGCCTTCTCGCGATCGCCGTCTCTGCGCGTTTAAGGATTGATCGTATCTTGCACGATGATACTTGGATTTGATAGCTTCATACACGTAGTCGCTTTCTTGCACACTGAGCACCGATTTCAAAAAATTTGCCGTGATATCAATTAGAGCGTAACAAATTTTTCGCGCATCTGTGGAAAGAATATAATATTAATATGAAATGTCCAATTAAGCTGCCCAACTGAAATCAATATAGAACTACATATTATGAAGAAATTCAACGCTGTGTTCGATATTACTTTTTCATAATTTATACAAAAAATTAATTGCAAAGCTAACATGAAAATGATTGAGAGATTCATATTATTTAATTATATATATAAATATCATTTAAATTCAATGCATATTTAATTCCTTTTACTTTTATATCACATCTGAATTTTATACATTTCATAATAAATGGAAATCTCTATGTTACCCTTAAAATACCATACATCGCTGAAAGTTGTAGAGATGTTTTAAAACGTTTGCTTTTAATAATTAATTTCAATTTCTTAGCAAAGGTTATTTTGTTTTCACGAACTTCGTCGCTTTTTTATTTCTAAATAAATTACTCACATGGACGAGATTCTGGAATATAATACAGGATCACTCCTGACAGCATTAACATTACCAAGGTGAGACGTTTCAAGTAGCTGACCCATCCAAACACAAAGAAAGATTGCTCTGAATAACCTATCGATTGAAATTAATATTATTTCGAGCACTGGTTCCGTCACAATTATCAATTACTGTCGTTGGTCCATGATTTTGTTGCGGTGCACTGTATCATAAGCACACCGAGCACGGCCAAGAATTTCATGTCTGTTGGAAGCGACGCGAGCTTCCCTCCGCTGGCTAGTATTCGGTGTTACGTGGGCATCGTCATAATGCTTCAAATGAGACGGAAGATAGCACAGATGGTCAGCAACGCGACGTTGGCCTCGGGGCAAAATGAAGAAGAAGCAAATTTCACTTCGCTTCGTATTTGAGTCAGCGACGCGATCAATTTCAGCATGTCACAAAGAACATCAACTGACTCAATGATTTAAATACTCTACAAATAGACATATCAGTTATATATTTTTTAATATTTTTAATATTAATATTATTATTTGTGGATGAAATTGGTGACAAGCAAATTGGAATAATTTATTTAAATAATTTATTTTTTATTTATTTAAATTATTTAAATAATTTAAAAATAATCAAATCATATCGATTTCGTGGATAGAATATAGAGTTATTTGCTTTTTAGAAGTAAAATAGAATTCTGTTTTCTAAAATTTACAATTGTTATACATTAACACACAAGCTACCGAGCAGTTACATTGTCTTTTTAAAATTTCTCTATAGGAACTCTAAGAGTGCAGCTATCGAGACTTTAATTGATGTGCAATTCAGTTTGCGTATTGATAAATCAATTTCTTTAATTATCAGGAATGGGTCATTTTAACTCGTCTAATTTTAGTGTTTTCGTGTTAAATAGATCCACAGAGTATACTTTTGTAAATTTGTATAATTTTAGGTACATCGTAAACTACATAACAAAAGCATTGTGCAAATATAAATTTTAAGTGTCACAGAACGTACACTTTGCAAAGAAGTGCATCAGACACCAAATATAATTACATATGCGTACAAAATTTGTAAAACTCGATTTAGTACTCGAGGTAATATCTCTCCCTTGATGGTCGAACCATTGTGCACAGGACATCCTATATGACCGGATCAGTAAAACGAGGGAACCAAATTTCATTTGGAAGAAAAGGCAATATTTAAGATTCATATCTTAGATTTTTATTATGCTCTGAGTACTATACAATATTATACAAAGGAAATCTAGTATACGCGCACCGACAGTTTCCTACGGCTGAGCAAGCGTGAACACGGCGCGCGTGTTAATACCAACTTGGAGGAAAGATATTTGGTACGAGTTAGCGACGGGAAAAAAGTGCAGGGTGCACAAGCAAGGACTCGCACTACACGCTAAACAGTGCGTTTCTAATATAACACATTGTCACTTCGTTATCGAAGCAAATTTCGTGAATAGTAACAAGTTTCTCGGGAAACAACACGCTTCTTTATTGACATGTCTCCACTATCAGACGGATAATTCGGATAAAATACACAGATACACGAAGACACTCGAAACATGGAATTCCCGATTGTCAAA
The DNA here is from genome assembly GCF_051020985.1 of Nomia melanderi. Classification (NCBI taxonomy): domain Eukaryota; kingdom Metazoa; phylum Arthropoda; class Insecta; order Hymenoptera; family Halictidae; genus Nomia; species Nomia melanderi. The sequence continues at coordinate 4,607,437 of NC_135005.1, forward strand.
GACGATCCTTTAACTAATACAAATGAGCATGTTTCCCAAGAAATGTATGGGTTCGTTAATACTTCTAAAAAATAAAGAGCCTACTTTGTCTTGTAATACTAATCGTCTGACTATACAGCTAAACTAAGTGTAGACGACACGCGAGTTACAAACTATCGCGGTGGATACCATCGTTTGCCTACACGAAGCAACTTGCAACACAATTGTGAATATTCTACATCTAAGATAATGGTGACAATAATAATAATAATAACATAAAGTACTGGAATAGAATACAATGCACTATGTATAACGTAATATAACAATGAAACGCATACGCATATACCCGTGACGTGATGCTCGCAAACTTTTCTCAAGTCCAAGGTATTTACTTTTGTCATATAAAATGGCAACTCTGCAATAATTGATTACTGAGAGCAATATAATACACGACCGCGTAGAGTTCATAAATAACTTTCTTCCCGTTCAAGAAATAGAGAGCTCAGATATTTGTTAGCGAGAATTTAATAAATAAGACGAAATGAATAAACGTTTTTCTTATAATGCGCTAAATACGAAAAAATATGAGCATACTTCGAACTTCACTTTGCCGAACATTTCAACCACGCGCACGTGCGTACAATTATGCGAATGGACGATTTTATACACAGAGTGAGAACGGTTCGATGCGAACGACGAATGATGATCAAGTGAAGTGACGTGCTTCACCGAGCCCATCGAGACCTTGACGTCTTTTCAGAGATACGTGTATTCATAACTCTCTTCCGCTTTGAAAATACGCCTTCTCCGTTCAACGAAAGGTGTCGATCTCTAACGAACAAACTTTAAATTTCGCGATTCCTACTAGAAGCATCGTAACTTTCGGTAAAAGCGTATCGAGGCGACATCAAAGGTCGATCGAGAAGCTCGACGACTCGCGGAAGAAACAACCGTATCGTGTCATGGGGATGGGTCCCTCAGTGGTCTTACGCGAACGACTTCTTGATTTTGTTGAGAGCGCTCGTGAGGTGGGTCATCTCGATATTCATCTGGGACATGAGATTCTCCAACCTGTCCACGCTGTCAAGAATCTCTACGCGTTGAGTGTGTGGATCGTATCTCACTTCGAAAGGTCGGCTCATGGTGGCCACCTGAACAAAAAAGTTTAATATTCAATACAAGTTGCTTTGGAAAAACATAATTGTTTATGAAATGAAAAATGAAAAAATTTGCTTTAACCGTGTAAATCAACAATCAACTAACTATGTAATTTAGTTTGGAAAATCTTTCGTTTTGCGCACAATAAAATCAAAATATAAAGTGTATACTCGTCGAGTGCACCTAGGGTATATTTTAATGAAAAACCAAAACAAAGAAAAATTATATGCTTATGTGAAAAAGTAAATAATTGATCGTTGAAAAAATTAGTATTATTTCACGCTTTAAGATGACGTGTATACTCGCCAAACGCAGTTAACTGATTAAATATCATTTAAACTGTTAAATGGTTTGGTCCAAATTCATCAAAACCAAAGTTGATACATCAAGTGCGAGATCTATTTATATAAATTAAAATTTTACTGATTTAAAATATCTTTACAGCTAAACGAATTCTATAAATTATAATTGAATTTTTTTTGTTTAATGCTTTATCTCGAGAATTTATTCTACGGTTTTCTACTTCAAGTTTTCTTTTCAATTGTGCGATAAGTAATACAGCGGCCAGTGTGTTAATGATCGGCGCAAAAGGGTTGGCGATGCTAGTGCGCAACGCGCCACGCGTTGATGTCTCCGATATTGAACTGTACTCACCCAGCGACGGAATTTCTCTTTGGCGTCCTCGAAACTTTCCGCGACGAAGTAAATTGGCTGGTATTCTTGATCTTGGTATTTTTGGACCGCCGTAGTTTCTGGCTCGAATGGTCGGTGCTCACATTTGTCGCTCAGCGCGTGAAGCAGCTCTCCATAAGCCGACAGAAGACCGGCGCCGTAAGCTTTCACCTCTTTACCTTCCTTACAGAGACCAAATTCAACTGTGAACCAGTAGATAGTGGACAGTTTCTCGATTTCCTCGTCTGAAGCACCGAGCGAGGCAAGACCGATTTCTTGGGAGAACTGGGCGAAGCTTGGATCAGCCAATAATGGCATGTGTCCCAAGAGTTCGTGGATGCAGTCCCTGTAAATAAAAGAATGGAACATTGATTTAAATTATTATCATAACAGTGTTATAATAGGTGTAATGATATTGTTGAATCTCTATGAAAAGTGAAGGAAATATGAGAAAGTTGTTTGTTTTCAATTTTTTAGAAGTTTAATATTTATAAGTTTACTATAGTTGAATTTTGCAATGTTTTGATTGGGAAGTTATTTAGATGTTTTAAATCAGAGTAACCTAATTGCAGTATCATTTTTAGAAAAATTCAATGATACTGATAAAAATGAAAAAAGTGGAAACATTAATTACACGATGAATCCATTGATTTCGATGTATTAAACATACAGTATCACATTGTCTTTCATAAAGCGATCGATAAACTCAAAATGGACCGATTATTTTATCGTATGGAATAAAATGCCTCCAATATTCGACATCTGTCGCATGCTACTTTCCTAGTGAAACGGTTCGCAACTGTGAAACTGAATTATCAACGCCTTCGTGTCGTTAAAAGCCAATTAGAGCTCCATTACGAGCTTAGAGAGGCTGGGAAATTGTGTTATCATGGTACTCTGTGTAACGGGATGCAACCCTCGTCATAACCTAGTATCGATTACCCTGTACACTTTTATATGAATCTTCCAACCAGATTCGAAAAAGCTAAAGAAAGTCTCAATTACTTCCAAATTCTAACATACTCTAATTACAACATTTTGAAAATGAATCCATCACTATCTTCTACTTAACATAAACATCACTAAAACCTCCACTCAAAACGCTCCCAAATTGTTTGAATGCCTTAAAATACTTACGGTTCAGGCGTGTGGAACGGCGTCTTGATGTGACGGATATATTGGGTGCTCTGGAACACCCTGAACGCAAGACTAGACAAGAAGTCCCTAGCTGTGAGCAGTCCTGCGGCCGGTCTCAGAGTGAACCCGGTGTTCTTCTTCAAGAAGTCGCTAACCTCTTGCAGCTGGGGTATACGGTTAGCTTCGAAGATCTTCTCTTCTTGCAGTCTCTTGAAAACTCTTTGGTACTCGATGCAAGCGTGTTTGGGGACCAGGTCTACGATAGTGTTGAACACGCGGTTCCACGTCTCGTTTTCCGTCTCGGTGTAAGGAATGCTGGGTATCACGTCACCATACTTGTAAGCAAAGGCAATTTCAGCGATCACTTTCCTGCGAGCGCGATATTCCTTGTCAGCGAAGCCGGGATGGTTCATGTCAAGGTCCGGCTCGTATTTGGTCATCAGATGGTTGCAGTTATCGAGATCAGACGCATGACGCGGGAACCACGGATCCTTGATGCTGACGGAGTTATCCGCCAGCAGTGTGACACCGTCCAACGCGGAGCTTTGACGAAGATTCCTGATCAGCTGCAGCAGGCTCTGCTTGGTCATGTCTACCTTGACCAGGACGTCGAACTGCAAACCCTCACGTTTAGAGGGTCTGGACTCGACGTGAGTCACGGTACCTTTGAAATTCTCGATCGTCTTCAAGATCCTCGCCAAGGAACCGATTCCTTCGCGCAGGCGCAGAACAAGCGCAGCTTTCTGCACGGTGTGCTCGCTTTCTGGACTCTCTTGGATAGTCCTCATCAGCACCACTTCTTCTTCCGTTAATCCTGCGTCTGAAGAAAGTAGAGAATGTATATTTCTTTCGTATTTTGAAATTCTGAAGACATTTCAACCCCATTCAGTGAGGTCTAGCGAGTTTTAAAATAAAGGGCAAGGATCGAGCGATTTATCCTGCCGCAGGAAGCTTTAGCTCTTAATTTACCGATTCTTGACCCTTATGCACTCTCGCCACGTTCACGTCTCGAGGCGTTAAGTGACTTCAGTGGACGGTAATAATCGAGCAATTCAGAGTCCATTTCCGTGAAATGTCTATTCCCGACCACTTTTATAGGGCAAGGCAGAGAAAGAATGAAGTAACCCCTTATTGTCGCCCACGAACGTGCTCGGTCCGCGGCCTCGAATCGAGGAAGCAAAGGGGAGTAACTGCGTTATACATTTATCGCGTGGGAGCGACGGCTAATACGATTCTAAATGCACAAAGTGAATTCGAAAATGCATCGGAGGAAGAAAGGGAAGAGCAAAAGGAAATAGGCCTCCTCTGGGTAATTCAGCCGAGTGTCAAAAGAATGCACGAGCTATTTCATTCTCCATTTGCTTCACCTTCTCTACAACCCTTACCAATGCCCGGCAGTTTCCAGGATTTTCGTGAGAAGCACGATATACTACGACTTAGATGTATATAACATTTTTATTTATGTCGAGAAATCCACTTACCATCATCGTAATCATCTGGCTTAGCGTCGCTGTCCGATGAAACCTCCGCTCTCGCTTCTGTAAGTCAACAACAACATTCATGCCAAATGCAACATCGACTTAATACTTCTGGCCGGAAAGACACACGATAGAAATTTAATTTTGCGAATGCGAATATTATAACACTTTATGGCAATTCGAATTTTTTGTACGCGAAAACGTAGTTGACCAAGAAGCATCAGGAAATTTATGATCAATACTGACCTCCATCTTTAGCTGCGCAAGCCAATGTCTCCACTTGCTCGTCATCGCTGGACGACATGATCTCCGTCTGATGGTCTAGTTCCGAATCAACTAACGGATCTAATGACAAATAATATTCTCATGCAACATCGATAACATAATAAAATAAACTGAAGGAAAATCAGTTTTTGTCTACAGTATATAACGAATAGCTATTTAATTAAACATGCAAATCTTTAATATGACATCGATATTCAAATGAAAACAGATACGTATATAATTCTACAATTGTCAAGGATTAATGTACTTACCATTAGTTCGTTGACGAGCCTCTTCCAAAACAGTCTGCTTCGTCTGCTTCACAACCAAAGATTCAAAACGAGCATCGTCCACAAGGGATCGTCGTCTTGCGGGATAACCATTCTACACAGAACGTAAAAAGAAATTCGTTATTTTCTTAATTTTCTAAGAAATATTGCTTAATTAATTTCTCTAGCAAATTGATTTCTATGAATTGGAAAAAGTGGCATAAATACAAGTCTTTAAGCGGAACGGTTCCACTGTGCAAGTACTTTTCTTATATTTAATAATAGTACGAGATTTTGTTTATAAATTATTTACGAAGATTCATCATAAACTTTGAACAAAAAGGGAAAAAGAAGTTGAAAGAAATAAATGAGGATATTCTTCGATCTTATGTTGCTAATAAGAAAATACACAGAGTGATTCAGTTAACTGCAAGACTAAATTGTTGTAAAATGTGTGAAGTGTGGCAAAAGAATACTGCTAATTAATTTTTACCATTACCTATATAAACATTCAAATTTTGTGATACAAAAGGCTAATATGTATCTCAGAACAATTTTGTACGTTCAATAGTTTTCTTTAAGAAAAATTTCTAAAAGCCAGTTTGCTTCTACTGCCACAGTAAAGCAGCCTCTTAAATTATATTTCTAGAACGAAGTCCTTAGTTTTTAACAGTTCCGAGTGTCGAAAATTCAGTTTCACCCACGAAAGGAATTCAAACCCTCAAAGTTAAAGAACGATTGAAGTTGACCTAACTATCCAAGACGGACTACCGAGGAACGTCCGACAACCTCGATAACGAACCGAACACACGGAAATGAATTTTCGCCCAGGCCGTCCGGTTGCAGTTGAAAGATAGGAAATTAGCGCATCCTGCCTCCAGGAGAACAAAGCGAATCACGTTCACAAAGAAGATCCCGTATCGACGAATCTAACGTGTCAATGATTCTGTACGACTCACGGATCACATAAAGATGAACAATTACAATCACTATCTAAAAATTGATTAAACAATCGTTAAATTCAATGTTCCTAGCCTATCACAAATTAATTGCCAAACAGTTTCTCGTGCAAAGTGGGAAAAAGGGAACGCTACAATGACTTTTTACAGCTCACGCATGACATAAAGAACAATTTTATTTACTGTCGACACATTAATTAAACGACCCTTACATTCGATTTGCGTGGCCTGTCATGGACAAATTATCGAATTGATTTATCAGCGAAGTGGAAAAACGGAACGTGGAACGGAGTCGGCGGGATCATGAAAAGCTCATTAGAAATCTATCGGCGCAGCGGCTCGACGGTGCAAGACATATATCGGCCTGTCATTCAAATTCTTAACGACCGCTTTTCATGAATGGCGCACAAGGTGGGACCCAGTTACATTTTCCATGCGAGCGAAGCGGTTGGCACGGTTTAGAGAAACTGTGTGTAGTAATTCCTTAACTACGCGTGCCGCAAAGTGGGCCAAGTACTCCGCCGGTGGAACGGATAGATGACCGATGACTCTGCCGGATGATTGCATCACGAACCGATTATCCCGTAGAAAGATTGAAACTAGCCGATTTGAAAATTGCTCCTGATGGAACGGATAAAAAATGCTCGACTTCGCCCGACCGTTCCATGTATCACAGATAAAATCCGTGTTCAATGTATCGCTTGCTTAATTGACCTGACTCACGTTATCGGACGAATTTGGATGTCTTTTGACCTGCGTAATTCTTTCGTTCGAACCGTTTTTGGTGTTTACGCGGAAGTGGTTCTCGATGATGCAAACACAGAACGATCCTGAATACATTAACGCTAGAGCTACCGAACGTTTAATGTAATTAATATATGATTTTTATAAAATTTGTAACAATAGATGCTTTCCGGTTTCTTTGTATGTTCATTATAGTATTCAAGTTAAACTATTTTTAACATCGTTTCGAATATTTAACCCCCTTAAGAAATCGATAATCGATACATTTATAGTGTAAAGTGAAATGGAAAAATGAAAAGTAAAAAAAAATAAAAAGATTTGAAGAAATTATAAGTATGAAAGAATCTAATCAAGTGTTTGGACATTAAAATTTGGTAAACTTCAAAAAACGGAGTAAGTGAACTTAACGTGTCAGAGTTTGGTATACTTTGTAACGTTAAACGTATGAATAGTCTTCAGTGCTCCTAATACCGATACGATTAATTGGACGGGGAAATCATTTGTCCGTTACCTCATAACCGCAGCTCAAATTACTTATTTAGCATTTCAAACGAACCGTACGCGATTTCCGCGCGCTTAATCGAGACATTCGATGAGACTTTTTGCCGGTAAAACGGCAATAACGATCCTAGGTAAGTCCGTCCAAGGCCGATCATTATTTTATCATTACAATCATAGCTGCATAACGTTGCTACTTATTTTATTTCACGCTCGCCTCGCAATGAACCTTGCAATCCTGTGTATAAACCGATTGAAACGCGAAACCGGTTGGTTTCTAAGGTCGTGGAACAAATTTGAGATTTCAGGATTACTCGTGATTGAATACAAAACTAAAGATTAATTAAAGAACAATAAAAACAAGAAAACACAAAAAACAGAGACTGGAAGCTTGAATTGCAAATGAAAACGATCATCCATTTTGAAAGGGAAATCCTCGATGTCTGAGATCGAGGTGGAGTGAAAACAGAATCACGATTAGCGATCGTTATGGGTGGAGGAGAGGAAGAAAAAACGGCACGCGAAGAGAAAAAACAGTTACGGACAACCGATCTAAATAGTTACGCGATGAATATACATAATGCATCTGGTGCATTTATATAATTTTTCTCATGGTTTGGAATCGCTGTGCCAGTTCGGGAAAAACACGATATTTAAATAGAACGATTAACATAGCTGATCGACGGGCAGCTATCCGATTCACAGTGCTGTTCGCGTGTGTGTATGTGTGCGAGTACGAGCGCGCGAACGCGTTACGATTGACCATCGATCGATCTTTTATAAGCTGTTAGAGGCGTTGTCGGGCGTCTGGCGAGCCTCCAAAGGCAAATAACGGGGTCCAGAACAGCGTTCAGGGCCTCTCCGCGCCTCTCGGCCACTGGAATTACAATCACTTCGTTCTCATATTTATAACATATTCATAATTATCATGCGGGAGCCGAGGTCGATCGATGTTGCAACGGCGATATGATTACACACGATCCGATCAATCGACGGCCGACATCATGAAAGGAGGGTGTTTAGAGCTAATTACGAGATTTTGTAATGAACCCGAGTATCATTTAACTTGTTAACTTATGCACATTCTTTAATTCACTGACTTATCTCATCGGCAGTTCGTAGGAGCTAACATGGAATCGTCAACGCTCCCGTTGCATAGCAACATTTACGTAATCAGAGACATTTTATTCACGCGTATCTTATTAAATCTTGATTCAACCGTTCTTTTTTTCGCCATGATTTTCCATAACGAGGAAGAAATAGACGGTTCTTTGTTTAACCCTTTCGCTACGGCGGGCCTCGCCGCGGAGTCTCTCCCGTAGAACGGAACGCCGTGCCAAAGGTGGAAACATTACGCGCGCGTAGTCTTCAGCATTCGGGGCCAAGTCTTTTGCCTCAAAAACACCGTTGTGACACTGCTTTTAGAAGCAAAATGATTTGTATTTATAGCAATGTGTTTATAATGTTTCTATGAACGTATTTTTAATTAAATAATATAATTAATATTTTTGCACTGCATAACAAAATAGTAATTATAATCATAACATAATATTGAGGAATAACTTTTTAATAACAATATTCTGTATGAAACTTTTCAAAACACGGACATACGTAATCCAACATCGCAGTTCTCACATTGATATCGCGTTTAACTGCTTTTGTCTTTGCATATACCGCACATTTTCTTAGTGGATTTTTTCTTTTCGTTTTATTATTTACATAAATCTATGGAAAATGCCTTGCACCAAGACGCATTAGATTAATATGACCAAATTTAGTACAATTGTTCGTGGTTTTCGATAGATAGCGTTTCAAAATTTGTCGGATTAATTCGAGGTGCAATTTTGCCATCAATATGTTTTCCAATTTTCAACTTATATAAACAGTAGGCGTGACTATATATTGTACCCGATGACTATAGTCACTCGTCGTGTGTGGGTATAGTCTTGTGACCGGTAATTATAATCACCCGTAGTACCGAAAGGGTTAAACGCAAGTTTCCTGGTTCACCGAGCTGACTACACATACGCGGGTATTCGAAGAAGGATGATCGTGCAGCGAAAACATTAGCCACCCTCTGATGTTCTCAACGCTAGCATTTTTAGGATTCACCTTTTCAAACAGGTGATGGGAGTTACAGAAACGTGAGTTGAAACGTTTAAAATGAAACACGCTGCGTGGACAATGGGAAACATGATCAAGGTCAGGTCGTTCTCCAACCCTTGTTACTCGCGCGCGAACACGCTCGATAAGATCCTAAATGGGTGCTCAAATAGCGGATTCTGGATCCAGCGCTGTATCTAGATCCGGAGCGCGCGTGAGTTCCGTTCGAGTGAGTCAGAGTTGTCGTCGGCAATATATGCCTTTACAATTAACAATGAACATGCGAGTGAATTTACCAACGTTTCATTGCGAACAAACGAACACAATTCACCGCGGACTCGTGAATCACGATCTTTCCATGATATCGTGACGTGCCCTCGCTGCAATACAGCGATAAATGTGCTTATACACGTTGACCGTTATACAAAGTTTGTACTCTTTACAAAAGTATCATTCGTTTCATTTGTGATATATGTGTTACTAATGACAATTATTGATTATTAAATTTTTGACTTTTCACTAAGATTCTACTATCCAAAACTTCTGCTATCAATAGGATCTGGTATCAGAAATTTTTCTATTAGAAGTCTCTATTATTATAAGCTTACACTGTTAAATGTTTCTACTATCAAAAATTTTAATTATCACAAATTTCTATTATCACATATTTCTACTATGAAAAGTGTCTACTATAAAATGCTTCTACTATCAAAAGTTACTATTATCAAAGCCTCTACATTGTATTATTGACTATTTAGTCATACCTCTAAAAATATACGTATATTCATTAAGATTCGTTTTAGTGTGGACATTTTAAAGCGATTTGTGCATTTGATCAGTAAACTGCTGGTCATCGATGATTACCATAACGGTCAATGTGTTAAACAAGGCCCAGAATGATGAAACGTTACGCTTGGGGGATCGATCGACGGTTCTGATCCTTTTCACGCGTGGTGGAATTTTCGTAAAGGTGCATGATACAAGACTTTTCAAAATTTCATCAGCTGGCCGACCGGGTCGAACTTTGCCCAATTACTGGTGAGCGTGTTCGTATAAGCCAATACACTTTTAGCTCATCAGTATCGAGCCATAGAATAACTGGATACTCGGAGAAAGTAACGGATTAACAGCTACCAGCAGCAACACGACGGGGCACATCTTCGCGTGTCTCCGGTGAAATGCGTCAGTGAGAAATTTCACGTCGCCGTGTAAACTTCGGGTTTTTCGTTCCCGGAAAGTCCAGTAACCACCGCGGAGAGTGACGCGATGCGATCACGAGACGCCTTTCTATTTACGAACAGGGGACCGACCGATTAATAAACCTCTTGCATTGCACATTTCACGACTTTACGAAACAAGTTTTACCTTATTACAAAAATCAAACGTCTTTATTAAAGTGAAAACTTGTTTGCTGTGGAAAGTTCAGAAACTTGTATATATTAAAATAAATTTCCAAATTTCTATTTGCAAGCTTATTTATTTTTTCATTTTCAATAGTCTATGATTATGGTTTGAGTCAATACTCTTTTAATAATTTGGTTTGTGGCGTAGCAATTTTGTATTATTGAGATTCATTATTAGCTTATTAAATATAGAAGACGAATCGAATCTTGCTTATTGAGATATCATTACTTTTAGATACAAATATTCGTTATTGAGAATGTGTTTGTAATATCTCTGAACCAACCAACAGTATCAAGTACAGAATCTTTTTCAATTAATCATTAGAGAAACAACACATTCATTCCCGGACACGTTTAATCTATTAAGAAATCCGGAACGGTATTTATCAGAGAGTGACTCTTACGATTCTTCAAGTAACACTGACGATTATTTTTTATACAATTTCTCTTACATTAGTCATTCATTTTCTAAACCATTTCAAGAATTTTGAAGTATAATATCGCGAACCGAAAATTGATGAACTAATTTTCCACAAAATAAGTCTATCTTCACAACCACGCACCGATTTCTGCAAAAACGAAGCGTGATAGATTCATGTAATCTCTGAAAAGTACGAAGTTACCGATTTTCCAAATGAAAATGACTGAAACTACGTCGTATGTGCTGCGTCAGTCGCGTGCCGCAGCACACGCATGAATGAAAAAGTTTCCCCTGGCAGACCTTGCCAGTACGCCAATTACCACTGTCTTGTCGCGGGACTTTAAAAACGCGAGACGCTATCGCGTAAGAGAACACAGGGACACGTCCTTGTGACTTCTAATGCTTCAAAGGACCTGCTCGAAGGCGGAGCTCGCCGCGTGCGCTGTTCGTGAATGTGAAAAATAATATCGTGGCCTCGAGAGCGCGTCGATTAAGAGCCGGTACTGACGCGATCTATGAATTAAAACGCGGGAAGAGGCACGGTATTGACCTTTCGAGCGCGATTTCCCGACAGGTACCTTCCTCCGATAAGGATCGTTAGCGATCAAGCTATAATTACGCGCTATTCATTACGATTTATCGATGCGCCGCTGATGTCTCGCACGTTTCATCCCAAGACCCGATAACTGACGTTGATCCGACAACTACGAAACTTCCGTGCAACTTTTAAAGACAACGTGTATTATCGACCATCTACGGCGCGCTACACAAATAGTTTTTCGTTTACAGTACTTTTCTGTACGCGCGACAGAAAAACAACAATAATTTTTATAATATAAAATGTGTGTATACCGGTGACATCAATTTTTCTAATTTAAATAATATCAATAAAAAGCAAATGTAAATTTTTATAACGGAACAATAAATTTTTATAGCGTCGATAAGAAGCAAATGTAAAGCTCGTTAAATTCAAAATAAGAAACTCGATTTGCATCGAATGAAATAAATTAATATAATAAATATAAATTGACTGTAGAAGGTGATTGGCGACGCACTTGCTTCTCTCGTCACAGAATTTTCCGTGAAGCGTGAGAGAGAACCGAAGTTGTCGCGGAAGTCCGGAGCACCTTCATCACGAGAAGCGAGAGGCCTGTCTGTTCGTTTTTTTCGAAGACGTTCACGTGGTCGGACTACAATACGAATCGCTTTTAACGGCAAGGTCATTAATATTGCGCAACCACGATAATAACTGATCGCGTGTGTACTTTCTCTATACCCGGTCGCTTCTTCATTTCCAGCCTGAGAATTTCACCGGTGCCGCTGCGCGTCTGTGTACGTCCATGCATCCATACACGCTTACGCCGGTGTGTACGGTGTCATTCTCTTTTTTCGCCTGTTACGAAATACACCGGAGGTTTATCACGAAAGTCACGTAGGCAAACGGGATGGAGAATTCTTCCGTGTAAGAAAGTTCCGATGCTGGTCTCCGGATGAATCTCAAGGGAATCTACTTTTGCGGTTTTATGAACAGGAAACTGCCTTAGTCGAGCATACAGAGCATCAATATCATTTACAAACGTGAGCAAGCATTTCGGAACACTTATCAAACTTGTTTCACGTTTCTTTACAATATAATTGATTTATATATAGTCGAAGGATCACACGTCGAAGACTCTCCAGCGATTAATAACAACCGGGGAAAGCGAAGCGTAATTAGACGCTGCGAAAGAGTATCAGCAATTACAACGTAACGCGTCGGAATCGCAGCGATTCAAACTCGCGGCGAACTTCCCGCGCTTTCTCGCGTTTCATCCGATCCCCGAGTTTAACCGATGACCTCACCTCTAGCCCCAGCAATTACCCACGAAATTACGTTCGCGAAAGAGCCGTTCAACAGGTAGCCTGAAACTCTCGAGCACGATGCTATGGACTTTCCTCCAGAATTCATCCCCCCCCTCCCCCAAAGAAACCATAAACTTCCCGAAGAATTTCTTGACGGTACTCACCTCGATGCTGTAGGACTTCTTGATAGCAAACATTTCTCGATTCTTTTGCGCCGCTGCGACAGCCATCATATCCGCCGTATCGCTCTTCCTTGCGAAAACTCTTCAAGCGTCCGATAATTCTCGGGTCGCCGGTCTCTCGGTTTTCGTTGCTCGGATAGTACCGTAAGTACGTGCGCAACGAGGACTGCCTGAGCTTTTCACTGCTGTCTACGTGAGCAAACTAGCCGGAAGGATCACCAAAGGGAGAAGGACGATATTAAAATTCCTTTTTCGATCGGTTAACTTCTTTCTTCGAGCTTGAAGATTCTCCGACGTTTGTCTTTCTTCTTGGTCTTCCCTTTTCTTCGATCCTTGCGGTTCTCGGATGCAACTCAACAGCAACGACAACAACAACGGCGGCTGGCGGCTACGCTGAGGATGACAACGGATCCCTCTCGTGTGAGTCCGCTTTGTACGAAGCGTGCGAGCGAATGCGCCTACGGGGCGGATTGCCGCCGCATATAAACGTTGCCTCCCTTCACCGCCGGCTAATGTCGGGGTCAGGGGTGCCCCCACCCCACCCCACCCCTGTTTCGGGTGGTCCAGCGGCAGCAGCCACCGCCGCCGCCGCCACCACCATCGCGTCCTCCTCGCACGCCGGCAACGACGCCGCTTCCACCGATCGTGGACTTCTGCTTTTCGAACAGCAGAAGGTACTCTGTGTCTCTGACGAGAATGCTAGCGAGACAGAGCCGACAGTTTCTCAGTAGCGATTTTGATTATAATTTTGATTCATTTTGTGCAATCGTATCGAATCTTTGTCGTAAATCAGATGAAGACAAATGAAAACTGGGAGACAGATTCGCATTCCTTTCACTGGAATTCTCGTCAGAGATGGATACTTGCATTGTTCGACGTTTGCTTGCATTCGCAGGATTGTGTCGATAGTTAAGGTATTTGTCGTACTGGGACGTTGTGTGGTTGTGAAGAATTGAAATGTGTTAGGTTCTTTATAATGAATGATCGTTGTGGTTATAACGGTGCTTGGTAATCTATGATCGGAAGTTTACGAACGCCTGAAACTTTAGAATGGTTTGTGGGTTGAGAATTGTGTGATGTATTTTATTATATCGATTCTGAATGTTTCAAGGAAGTTGTTTTGGATTTTAATGATGGTGACGAAAACGAGATGTACAATGGTTTTCTTTTGTTAACGATTGTTGTGAGCAGGTGATCAAAAAGCAATTATAAATTTCACAGATGATATTAGCAGGTTAAAGGGAAGGAAAGCGTTACAGAAACTATATTTTCGTCTGAAAACCGTAAAAGTTGTTGGGATTTCCCGTTGACAACGCAATTTTGATGACTGTAACCCAGAACCAAGTACATTTCCTGTGTCTATAAATATTTTCTGTACGCGGATGTAATTTTTTTTATTTTATTTTACCAATTCTCTCAGCTGCTCAAATATTTTCCTACTGATCGAAATTATGTTCGTCCGGAAGTGAATCAGATTTGCATTGGAAGGAATTCGAGGAGGATCGTATTTATATCACGTATAACAAAGAATAATTGACATTACGTTTAATGTTATTAACAAGCATGGAGGTATACATTATCTTAGATGACTACTTCACAAAGCAAGACTTGGATTTTTTAAATTAATTTTTGATCTAATTAAAGGACTTTTTAATCTTTTGCATTGGAATAGCTACCCCTTTCCTTAATAAGAATTTTCTTATGTAATTACCTAACGAGAATACGAAGTATTATAGCCTTTGTGGTATAATAAGATAATTTGAAACTAGAAAGTAGAACATTAAAAACGTTACCGTCTGTTAAAAGAGATACAAGATGATACGGCTGAAACAACTGTAACGAAGCTACTAAAGACAATAAATAAAAGACTTTAATACCTTTTACGTCTTTTTTTCATTAATTATAAATATTAGAAGTGATTTCAAACTTCTAAACGACATAACACTATTATTTCATGTTCATACGCAAGGTAAATACATTTTAGAGCAGCTGAACAATTTGTTACCCCACATGTTCTTGAAATCAATTTACGTAAATACAAAGAAATGTTACACACATAATTCAAAACTCACAAAAAAATAGGAGAAATAAATTATTACTTAAGGAATGCTTACGCTATTAATAAATTCAACAGTTATAAAAAATCAATGTTTAAAGAAGAACAAATTTAAATGACTTTTGTAACAAATATTATCAAATGCACGTTCCATCTGAAATTGCAGTATTTTTCATCTGAAAATAAAACAATTCTCCGAACACTCTCGATCAATGATAACGAACGGATAAACATAAATTGCCCAGGAACTTAGTCATTAGATTACCATCGAACCGTCCTCTTTGTTTTTATGAGGAATAATACTTTGTACAGTAATATTAACGAAGGGCAGTATTTATGATCAATTCGAACCGTCATCGGGCAATTCCAGGCGAGATTAACGTTAAACGCGAGAACGAGGGAAAACCTTTCGAGTTCGAAAATTCTATAAATAGTCAACGTATACTATTCGCAACAGGTCAGGTAAAACGTCATTTCATCTGAACAGAAGGAAATTTTCCTTAAGCGTCGTTTCCGTGTTCGCGCGCCGCGCCGCGCCGCCTGTCGACGTCACTAACTCGTCACGAGACTCGGCAGGCTGGGGGCATTTGGGAACTCCCGTGTGCGCGATCGCGAATTCCGTTGATCCCTTAGTAGTTCATTCCACTCTCGCCGGTGAATTCCCCAGACGCACAACTTCGTCCGCTGCACAGTGAGCAAAATCACTGCTCCATCGGTCAAAAATCTGTAACGTTCGAATAAATAAAGACAAGCTAATTTTCTAATAACAATGAAACGGTTTTTGGTAATTTCGCAAAAAATGGTAATTATCCTATATGCAGTTAGTTACAGTAATTAAGAATTATTACTAGATATTACTAATTACTAAACCTATTGTATTACTATATATGATTTGTTAATATTTGTTATTACCTATATGTATTACCTTTTAAGGAAATTATTATATTCATTATTAGTAGATACCTTGATTTTATTTAATCAAAACATTTCATATTTTCAAGAACGCCGAGAAATTGACTTTTGGCCACAGAAACATCGATATCTTTTCATTATACTTCGTGAGACTGAACAGTAGAATCCAATAAAATTTGATCTGATTACTAGACTGCGGACTTTTATGCATTTGCGGACAAAAGTACAAGATTGCACAAAATGCACTCGACACAATGAAATATATAAAACATCTGCGTAAAGTGTTTTTAACACGTTGAGCGCCAACCAAATCGAATTACTATAATTCACTCCATTAAACGATGAGTATTTGAAAATATTTTTATGTTATAAATAATGCTATTTAATTCAGCTAGATTTAGCGAAATAATAATTGTATATTCTATACAAAGCGAAAAACAAATTTAAAATACTTCTAAACCGTTAAAGGTTAATATATGGAAAAGTAATGTGTAGTGCTTTCTGTAATATTTGTTAGGTCTGAGAATAAATAAATGTTGAAATATAGTAAATTAGTAGTTAGAAACGAATAGATTAAAATCTACCGAAGTTCTACCGAAATTTTATTTTTCTAATTATATATATATTTTTTTTTATGAAGAATTTGTATAAATATCTGCAGTGTACTGATGACAGATCGACGCTACCTCAAATGTAATTATTTCATGTTTTATAACCTCCAATTATCAATAATCTGTAATAAAACGTAAACTGATCGGAATAAATCCTAATTAACAATTACCGGTTGTAATGAAATCAGAAGTTGCATTTTATGTAGTTATTAGGCATGAGCAAAATATAATGGTGTTCGCTGACACACTCTCCATTTACAGCAGAACTTCATTCTCACACAATTATAAGCTGTTCATATAACAATCCAGTAATTTCTCCTATTAGATCTGACTTTTCTTTCGAATAACCAGAGTTCACGTACAGATAAGTGACTTCTATTACACACTTAATTCATTTTTTATATTATAGCGATTTTAAGTTTTATTAGTTTGCAAGCGACTTGTGAAAACAGTGATTTAATAATGTCTGGTGATTTAATTAATTTATTTAAACAGGAAATATAACCAAAGCAATAATATTCTTTATCATTTATAACCAGGGATTGAAAACAGTGTAAAATAATGCACAAAATCAGTTTTTTTGCGGGGAGCATGTGCGAGCGGAACTCGTCATTTCCACTCAAAAGATTAATACGATTAATATGTAATTCTTATACAAATTGTAACGATAAATTTTTTTCGATTTCTTCAGATATTCAATATGGCATTCAAATGAATTTATTTATTTTTAAAATCATTTTGAATATTTAACACTGTCAAGATATCAATAGTTACGAAGTAAGGAAAGTGTGTCAATTACTTACTCATGAAAATTAAGATCAGATAAATGAAGTCTTAGGTTAAAAAACTAAAACATACCTTATTTTTTCCAGCATATTGCGCAATATGTTTATATAATAGAATGACACTCAGTATTAGTTCAGATAATATAAACTTATATACAGTTCAGCTAATCTTACATTTATGAAAATTTCGTTTAAATCAGACTTGTCCAACTGACGGCTCAAGACGACAGTGAATGGAGTCCCACAAAAAATCATAAGCTTACAAACTTAATGAGATTGCGACTAAAAGATCCGTTAACAATCCATTAACAATTAATCCTCTTGTCCCGAATGATACGCATAAATACCACAAACATTTTAAATTACTGGAAAGCTAGAAAATCCTTAGATAAAGGAAAATTGTACCACATGGGGATCTTTGCTTATGGCTGATAGCTTAACGCTAGATTTACGGAACCCGTCAATTTAACGGATATTGAATTTTTCAAATATTATTTAGTTACAATTTAATCCGATTTTGATTTGTGCAATTGTGTAAATACGCATTGCAATACTCTGGTTTTGAAGCAACAATTTTCACGATTTATATAGATGATCATGCAGTTTTCTAGAAACAATAGAGTACAGTGCAGAATAAACGTCCGTAAATCTTGTGTTAAATGCTAATCAACTGTCATACTGTGATCGATTTAACTACTTTATTATTACTGATTTATTGAAACTAAGAGAAAATTCCAGTCTTATTCTATGTCAATGCGTACTCTAAAGTATAACCATTGATAACAGTGAAATAATATGTAATTTGCATTCAAACAAATTAAATAATATTTATGGTTGTTAAATTCTATTTGAAATTTTCATCACGAGTCTGACACGATATTGCAGGGCAAGAAGATAATAGAAAATTCTCAACCGTGAAGTGTTAATTTAAGTGCGGCCCATAACAATCTGTTCTCTTCCAATGTGGCCCAAGGAAGCTAAAAGGTTCGTCACTCTCGGTTTAAAGGTCTCAAGGTCTATTGTATTAGTTGACGATCGGGCAACGGATCGACCCGCGATCGATCCACTTAAGTAATCCACCGGTGACAGGTTAATCATCGTACCGGATCATTCATGAAAGAATAGCGTCACATTGGTGCACACGTGCTTCGCGGTAATGTCCCGGGAATTCCGATTTCAGGTGATACCGGAGGAAGTACCACGGTCGAGATCTTTCCTCCTGTCTTCTGTAAATATACCTATGTGTGTTCGTCATCTCTGCGTTTATCGATAAACGTCTTTTTTTTAACTTTTTGCCTTATAATGACGTGTCAGACTCGCGATGAAAATTTTGAATAGAATTTAACAAACATAAATATTACTGAGTTTTTGTAAATTCAAATTGAATATTATTCTTCTGTTATCAATTGTTATGTTTTAAAGCAAATATAGATATAAAATATGCCTAGAATTTTTGCCTTTTCTCAATAAATTATTAATTAAGAGGAAGGTGTATCAATTATAGATGAGAAATAAATCGTAAGGCAAGGAATTAATTCGGGTTTTAATACGGTTTCACAGACGATATATCTACGTGAATTTCAAACTATTTTTAAATTAATGACGCTGTTGTACACAGGATTGAAACTTTAGTATAGTTTCCTTTAACTCAGCGCTAGCCTTGAGTCTTTTTTTATCTTACCTATTATTTTTTTCTTTCTTTTCGTGCACCTTCGATAATTACCGTAATCGCATTTGTACGTGCGCACACTTCTTCGTGTACTGTCGTTTTGTGCTTTTTATGTACGTATGTTTGTTCCACCTGCGTAATTATCCTTATTCGCAATTCTATTATCTTATGTTATGTTTACAAATTTTATAAGAAATTACCTCATTTTTACTGTATATTTTTCAAATCTATGTTTATTTATTGCACCAAGGATGTTATTATTATTGTTAATTTATATGAACGTATATTCTTATGTACATTATGTACTACGTTAATCCTTGTATTGTAGATTTTCTATATTTATAGCTTATAAAGTCAGTAAAAAGTTAAGTCGGAAACTCGCTGAGAATTTTATTCCTTTTACATAATTTTTAATCTACTGAGACTATTCAGGCAGAAAATAAAATTCCATTCCATTCGATTTGAATTTTGTAATTGCTGGCTATGAAAATCGAATTTCGTATAAAAATCGTAGCCCAGTTATTATAGCTTGTAATTTCGCACGATATTTCAACATTTTTACTGGACCTACGAAATAAATCAACTGCAGGCAATCGAATTCTAATAAAACGCGACACTAAGTTACCCATGGCCAATTGTGCGTAACCTAAATGATACGTAGTAAATCAACTGTAGATTTTATTGATAACAGATTTACGAAATGAATATCAACAGTTCTCCCTCACTTTTGTTTCCGAGAATTACTTTGAAGATTAAAAATGTTCTTGTGACATTTTAAGAATTTATCTTTCCCACAAATTATTTTGTATACAGTGATACTGTATAATAGTTGCTAGATCATTTATTAACGTGCCGGAAGGCGGCCACTTTTTTATCTGCGGATCCTACATTAGGTATACAGAATTCCATAAATGTCGACGATATTTCACGTACATATATGGTGACCACACATGCTTTGATTCCATCGGCGTTGTTCTAAATGAGCCAAGATCTCACTTTTATGCATCAAGGTCATTCTAAGAGCACGGAAATGGAGTGGTACTTGCTCTGCGTCAGGGCAACGAGTAGTAAATACACACGTAACCCCTCAATTCATAAACTACTAATCTATTATTAAATTGATAAAATTTGTGCTATTTTCCTCACAAACTTTTCATTCAATTATTTCAAACTCTATCAAAACTCTATTAAGATTAGATTTAAAAAACTGGTAAATTTGACAAATATTAAATTTTATAAAAGTCATTTACAAAAAGTTTAAGTTTATTCTAATTGATGCAACTATGTAAATAATATTGGAAACGTCAATAAAACTTTTGTTTACTGTATACACATTATTAACTTTTAAAGAACTGACACCTTTTTCAAAAAATAGTGCCTTATTGTTTTACAAATATCTGTGTTTCTACACTAGTACTGATTAAGTTTTATTAATTTTTGGAGAATTTCGTCACAACAGAAAAACGTTTCATTTTCCAAAAATTTTATAATTTCATTTTATTTCATTTAGGCTCTCTAAAAGTTAATTGGGAATTGAGGAAGATTAATTGGTTATTTGTTACCTCAATTTGTTTTATTTGCAATAATTTGCTAACTATATTACTAAATAAAAATCTTAGTAATGTAAATAACAGAAATTGTATAGTTTACTTATATAATTTCTTCAAAGAATGTTCAACAACATTCAAAGATTAATTCAAAGAATATACAATAACATGAAAAGGATTCATTTTGAACAAATTATATTTCGTGTGATTAACCATCTAATATTTATTAAAGCGTGACTGATCTACACTGCGAACCAAATGAGACGTATTATCGTTTAATTACGAAAGACCAAAATTAAAACGACGTTAAAAGGACGCTAGTGAATCTTGATCTCCTTAGAACCGTAATAAGAAGTGTGAGTCGCCTCGCACGACTGATTAGTTGCAATATTATCTCGTCGCGCTTTGGAGATCTCAGTAATGATTCATTTCTGTTTCTACTATATCCAGCACTAGACAGGTTTTCGAGAAAGAGATGGTTCGATGAACGAAGAAGGCAAAACGAAAGTGAACGTGCCCTTATGTATGTCTAACTGCCACGCAGCGTAACTTCATTTTTCCTCTATCTTTCACGTGTCCGTGGTCTCTTTTACGATCTGCTCGTGAACCAAACTAGTCGAAACACGATACTCGCTCTCCATAAAGTTTCGCGCGTATAAACATGTAAACAATAAAACGAGAAAAGGAATGTAATGTGACAATTGGCTAATTAATCTTTTATTTGCGCGTTTTTCAAACGTAAATATTCACGAAAGCTCAACTCAAGACAAATTAACACTTTATCTATCGCAAGCCTATTAACCTGTTGACGGTGGAATTTAGTTGGAAAAATCTCTCGTTTTGCGTACAATAAAATCAAAAAATAAAGTGTATACTCGCCAAACGCAGTTAACTGGTTAATCGGCTTTTCAATGACAAATACATAACAATGTGTAATCAGCTAAAATTACGCTGCTTCAAAACAAAAGAAATCGGAACGACTTAACGAGATTTCCTTACGCTTTGATTTTAAAGTAACAAAGCTTTGCAAGTAAAAACATACACTCTTTAGCGAAAACTACATTGTTAACTAATAAGTTGCTTCAGATACATTGCCGTAGATACAGTGTTAAATCAATATAGTGAACATTGTAGACAAATGAAATTAATATAATGAACGTAACATAGTAAAATGATACAATGAGAGATTATTTGCCGAATGATCACGAAAATGAGGAACTATTGAAAAATGAAATTGAACTTGGATGACGAGTTAATTTTCATGCCCAGTTAAAAGATTAAACAAATATCGCATTCATGTTGTAACCTTTCTAACACGTTCACTACCAACAACACATATTTGTAACGTCTATAATCCTATACTTTACATAAAGAAAATGAAGTTAATACTATAGATATTCTCATTTAGAGTTACAATACCTATAAATTTAGAAACTCAATCAATTTTTCTAGTTTCATTGTTCAATGTTTTATATAAAAGATTTGCTAGATTTAATGAAATACTGCAACTGAAAAGATCGTCACTAAAACAAATGCTAGCAGCGAACATGTTAATCAGTGAACTGCTATCGACGAGTATATTCGTCATCATAAAACGCACAATGATACTGATTTTTTCAACGGTCCATTCTTTATTTTTTCAAATAAATGTATAATTCTTCTTCGTTTTGCTTTAGTTTTTTACATTTCATTATTTGATTTTATTGTGCGCACAATGGGAGATTTTTCAAACTAAACTCCAAAGTTAACTGGCTGAAAATCACTTCTGTGCTCCGTACCGACCCGCTGACTGTCCTGCATTGCAACATTAGTAAAGTAACATTGCAACTTGCATTTATTTTCAGCTTCGTTTTCCTCGAACTATCAAGATTCTAATGCAAATGGAAGTAAGAACGATTATTTCGAAATAATTTTGGAACGCCATGTATAACAAACTCAAGAGAGGATTCCCCGCGACGCGGGAATAAAAGAAGTACAACGCATCGATGCGTCAGACAGCTAGTAACACAATTCCCAGGAAGAAATGTTAATCGGTTGTCTTGTCGGCTAATCGACGCACCGCATTTTCAAAATACACGTGCATATGTTATTCAAGATATTTTAATATTAAAAATCGCAGACTAATAGCGCGAAAATGCCGCGGGCTTATCAAGAAATTTCTCTGACGCGGAGAAACGTTTATGACACTTATAACACCAGCGTGTCACATATGTGACGTCCGGGCGCAGGAATGGTGTCACTTGTATTTAAATAAAGTTATTAGATTGTGAACATTTATATAAATTCAGGTTTATGTAGAATCACGTATACATTTGAAAACTGATAAGAATAAGCTTATAATATTACAAATTAATTAGAGCTAAATTTACAAAGTTAAACATTCGATTACGAGAATGAACACAATATAAATTTTGAATAAGTGAATAATACGTTCAATTAATAATAATTAATAATTAATATAGGTACAGTAAACATATGATTATTACAAAATTGATTCTGTAACACGTAACGTATTGAATATTATTGCTCTCCAAGTGTCAACACTCGAAGTCAAGGAGCTCTAACATGATACCAGGCACAATTTACTGCTCGATGAAGTTGCGCGATAATATTGCGGTGTACATATGTCAATGATTCATCCATTATCGAATTAAATCGTAAACCTTGATCCTGATGCTCAACCATTTTACCATCGAGCGTACCGAACCTGTTCTTTACTAGGAAAAAATGAACTTCGACGGGAACGACCAACAAAGATACAATTATCCGGTAAGTCGCAAAACGTTTTTTTCCACTCAATCCTTCCGAACAATTTCAAGCAGCCCTGTTCGGAACTTGTGGACTTCCCTGGAGCACGTAATAACACGATAATTCTTTTTTGACGAGCTTTTCTCATCGGTTAACGTACCGTTTCTAATTATTCCACGTATTTTCAATAATACCAAGCTGACAGTCAACAAGAGATCAATCATTTACAACGTAGAGGTAACCCTTAGTCACCATTTGATATAGCAAAAATATAAAGTTTCATGTATAAAATTAACTCATTGCCCTATGATTTTATTCCCAGTAAAGCTCAACAGAGATACTTTATTGTTCATAATTCATTTAAAAAGGAGGAAAATTCTACGTTTATTCTATGTCTACGTTTACTCAGAAGCATTATAATTCATAACACAAAAATAATATACAATTCGGACTTGAATTAAAACTTTCACAAGTCTGACACGATATTGTAGGGCAAGAGGTTAAGCTTTGCATAATTGATATTGACATATTGAAATAAAACAGTTCTGCTTCCACATTTATGTATTTCTCTCATTAGTTAGTTTCAAAAAATGTTATCTATATCTCAATCGAGAAATGTTGAATATTTTTAAAGAAAAACTTTCGAGTGCAAAGGATTAACACGTTCGCGACCAACGTCACATGTTTGTAAAAAAATGCAAATTACTTTCAAGCGTGCTTGTATTTAAAATCGTAACGCATGGTCTGAAGAGCAGGAGGCCAAAGTAATTTTTTCGTTGAATTTTATTTTTATTTTATATAAAACTACCAGACAGGTCAAAATGACCAATTCCTGATACCTTCTTTTTGCAATTATTAAAAAGGTAACAGATGTTTCTCCGAAAAATTATTAAAGAAATTGATTTAGCAATACACAAACTGAACTGTAAATCGATTAACACGTTGAATGCTGTGGGGGTCACCAGCGACTCCCAATCAAATCAAATTACTATAGTACGTTCAACTAAACAATGATCATTTGAAAACATTTCTATATTATAAATAATACTACTTAACGCGATAAAATTCAACTAGATAAACGTACAATAATAATAATGCAATTCAATCAAGTAATTTAATGTTATATTTTTTCTCGTCTCAAAAGACGCGTTCTTGTCTCATTCCGATAATTTTTGCAGGAACTGTATGAATCCGCGTCTTCAATTACAGCCACTGTCGCAATGATCCTGTTTCTTTGTACGCGTGCGTGGTAAGGGCCGGTTTCCAACTATCGCTTTTTCTTCTTTGCCACCGTTTCATCCCGACTGATAGTTATCCCGTTGATTGACATATTTTTTCACAGAAAATTTTCCTCGTAGGAAACCATCGGAAACGAGAAGACTACACGCGGTAACGATGCATCCTTGGGGAAAACTAAATACAATTAGCGGCACGCCACAGATTTCTCAAGAACGGAATTCTTTCCCGGAGTGTTTCTCAATTTTTTTTCTAGCTCTTCAGTCGTCGACTGATTCATTATCGCACTTGGACTTACCACTGATTTACGTGTCCGTTGTACCCGACATTTTATTAATTAATCGATTACGGAGAAAGTACGAATCGTTCTTATTTGCATCTAATTGGAGTTTTAACTGGGATTCTTGGGGTAGCCCTTTGAGGTAGCTAGAAGAATTCATGTTGTAGAGAATTTCAGGAATATACTGTCAACAAGAATTTTCTTTTATTTGCATCATATCGAATTACCTTTGAACCATCTGTTTTCGAGATTAAGAAAAAAAAGAAGAATCGTAAGTACATTCTTTGTTTTTTTAAAAAGAAACTGTTTTACGTACTGAAATATTTTAAATAATTTTTAATGGCCATTATGAACTCTAAGAAGAGTATTTCTATTTCTATTTCTATTTCTATACTTACTATATTATAATAGAAATAGAAAGTCCAGACGTTAAGTAACTTATGAACATACATAATAATTTATTCCGAGTGCTCTTTTCTTTCAAGAAGCAATATTTGAAATTCAGAAAGTTTCCTCTTCGATCTGTACTTAATTCAGTTAATTGTTGTTTGGTTCTTTTAATTGATTGCATTATGATAAGAGCTGGAATATGTAGAGCTTATTAAAAATAGTAACACCTTCATCACAGACAAATAGAACCACAACAATGTATTTTTAAAAAATTGAATAATAGGTTGCAGATCGTTTCGTAATACAGGAAAGATGAATATAGAAGACGTAACAAGTATCTCTCGCAAGATAAACGATTCGAAGTAGAACTCGTTTAACTGTATTTGTATAATTTACGTTTAACGTGTAATTACAATGATTAAAATGTAAATTTCATGCATTCGTGCGATATTAAAACATAAAAGTAAATGGGTAGCCGAGGCTAAGTTAGTACCTATAAATAACCTATAAAAGTCTAAGTTCGCATAAATATTAACAGGTTAATTGTTATGTTCTGTTACTTTTAATTGCGTCGTGAAGACAATATTAACGAACGTTATAAACACCTCAACACTCTGATTTAATTTTGTGCATATCTATTGAAAAAGCAAAAGCAAACTACTTATTGCCTTGAATGAATCGATTGCGTTTGGAATGAATTTTAACCCTTTGCACTCGAGAATATTTTTCTCAAAAAATATTCATTATTTTTTGATGAAATATCAATATGTTTTACAAATAACATAAAGAAATACCTTGCATAAATTAAGTAACAGAACTATTTTATTTCGATGTTCCATGTGTTGATGCATTATATAAAAATTTAATATTGAATTCTAAATTTTATCATTCTCATGGGTCAAATCAAATGGCGACTGAAAGGCGCCTCTCGAGTGCAAAGGGTTAAAATGAATGAAGAATAAAAATGTTTCCTGAATTTAATCTTAAAATTAAATAATTAATCTTAACATGAATTTCCAGAGATAATTTGACAGTTTCTTCGAAATGATTAATTAATAGCTAAGAATATCGTAATTAATTTTGAAATTGTGCGCTAATAAATCATCCCGAAAATATACTGTGACCATTTTTTGTAGTATTATTATTCAAAAGAAAATTCTCAGTATCCTTTTTTTATATATCAGTCATTGTAAAATCTATTTATAATCTTCTGATAAGTAAAGTGCTAACGTATAATGGTTAATTTGAGCAACTATATAATCATCAAATACAACTTCGAATTAAAAATCTTGTATACTTTTGCTTACAATTATCGTGGGAATAAAAATGCATTTCAAAATGGTCTGACACATCAATCGTTGAACCGTATCTGAAGGTTTATATACACGTCAATCTTTATTGATTATTAAAAAGTTAATGCTCAGTTCTCTAAAGGTGCACGTGCCTAATACAACTGTGTAGTAATAAATGAATTTCTGGAGCCCTAATTTCAATATTAATTTAACGACAGCCAAACGAACCGGTTATCCGTATTATTTGAAAAATCACCAATGGCAATCGGTGGTGCCAACGTCAACGCAAATCTTTTGTAATGTTTTGAATTTTTTAACTGTCACGAATATGAGACTTACAAAATTTCGTCCTAGATAACTTTCGCCTGGAACGACGGAAACACCTTAGGGATGATGAAACATTTGCGATTATAATGGTAAAAAGAAAACGGCACGATCAGTCGTAATATGAGTCTAATGTCAGTTCATAAGTGGGTGAATGTGCACCGCAAGGTTAATAGTATCTGTTCTAGTCTTGCACAGTATAATTTCACACATTATATTCTGTTTATAGCCTAATTGTGTAACGTACGAGCAATCCAAACATCTCTGTAGTTCCGTTTTTTACGAACTTTCTTCCACGAAATTTTCGAACCTGTCGAAAGATAAAAATCATGCCCTATGGGATTGTTATTGCCGCATAATAAATCATCATCTTTATTATACCACGAAAAGATATAGATATACCAGTGCAGACTGAAAGCATGTGTAATGACTTGTAGATTTATACTAATTTATAGATTTGATAAAACTCGTTGTCATCTTACCTGTGTTTATCACTAATTTAGTGGAATGTTTATACATCAAACTTGAAATTTTCATTTCCCAAACGTATGTTAGCATTGCCTGCGTAATACTCTCAATACACTTAAAGTTCATATGTATGTATGTTTAAGTATAGCTTAAAGCGTTTTATACCGGAAGAACTTTATTTTGTTTAGGAGACCACTCTATACAATATAAATCTTGCAATTTTTTATGATACTAGAAAATTAGAGAAAATTCTTTTTTAGTTAATAACATTGATTGTTCATTAGGTGGAAGTATTGAATAAAAATGTTCCTTCTGTAAATAACTGTTTAAATTATAAGTAATAAACATTGCTTAAACAGGCTTTAGTAATTTAAATACTCATTGCACACACGTTCTAAAACAGGATGCTTACAGCATCGTACAATATTTTTATTCAATGAATAAATAGACGTTTTCCTCATAAGTAATATTATTCCTACATCCATAATACTTCCTTAAAAAATGTTCCAATTGCTCCCTTTATTTATACAGTGTCGTAAAAAAATCTGACTTCGAAAGGCGAACAACTTAACACTAGAACCACCGTACTTGACAAAGCGACAGGTTTCAGTTTTCTTATTTCATAATTATTGATATCTTAAAAGTGTTAAATATGCAAAATGGTTTTAGAAATATACAGAATACTATAATATATAATATATAACATATAATACTGTAATAATATAAATTTGGATTAGTATTCAAATATAAAAATTTTGTATTCAAAATTTTTTAAGTATCAAAAGTTTGAATACTAATTAAAATTTATTCATTAGTATTCATTACAGTTAATGAACATATGAAGAAACCGAAAAATCTATTGTTAACATTTTTATAAGAATTACATATTAATCATATTAAACGCTCGGTTGTTCTAGCGTTAATATACTCTTCCATCAAACAAAGTCGATTTTCAAGAAAAAAAATAGCAAAAATTCATAATACGAAATAATAAACCAAAGCAACGGAAAATTACGTAAATAAATAAATCGAACGCAAAAAATTCAAGTGTTTTATGACTCAGCTAGAGTGGGGATCAATTGAACGGAATTAGGATTACGCATAATTAGGACAGGACAAATACAGTAGCACCGTGTGAACAAATTTGTGAGTCATTGTAACCAATTGCCGTTTCCTGAAATACTCAGCATCTATATATGAGAAAGGCATTAACAGTCGCTAAAGATTTATCTGCAATTTATCTGCACGTCGATAAAGATCCAACTCCCGCGTCGCCTCTCACGTTTGTCCAGCCACCGTTCTTGGCGGATACGGACATGGGCAGCCGGCGTGCACCTTGCCATTCGCACCGGTAGGGATTGTTCTCAGGCGATATGTTTTTCTTTTTCTCTTCGTTCCCGGTCTCTTTTTCATAGAGATTTTACTCCGGCGAACCGCCAATGCATACACAATAACTTATACAATAGCCGGATAATTAGTTCCCTAATGCAAATCGATCGATTAGAAACAGGCCTTGAACGGAACGGAGCTGTTAATGCGATGCGGGGGCTCGATTATGGTAATTATACTGGTAATAAACTCGTCCATTCGTAATCCTACTTTTAATTGCAACCGTTCGGTTGCATGACTACTCAGAGTCCCGTTCGTCGGAAAACACCGTCTTCTTTGCGTTTCTCTGAAACTGCTTAACACGTTGACTGCCAAACAAACACTCATCAAAATTCCTATGCAATTGAAACAGTTTCCTTGACACATTACCTACCGAGATTCGAAAAATAGGATTTTCAAAATTGCAATCAGTCGGGTATTTACCGACCGGAATTTTTTAAACTAGTATTTATCGACTGAATTAACATTGTATACATTATGTCAGTGGTTTTCAACCTTTATTTCATGAAATAATACGAACATATTTTTTAATGATACAAAATGTACTAATACCAACAATGAAATCGTAAATCATATTTCTGTTCAACTTTTCGCGACACCCAGTTTGAAAATCGCTGCATTATGATATTGTTCACAAGTATTTTGAAATTATTCCCTTGTATAATGGATCGAAGTAATACATCATCGGTATTAGCAACGTGTTTTCATTCCGGCAAACCAGAAGTGTTAATAAAGTAGAAACTAAAAAATAAAAATTTTTCATCACTCTGGTAATCTTTTTACATCTTATACATCCTACTACCTAAAATTCGTTTCGTTCGATACGTCACGAAGAAAATTAATACTTAAGTTTATGTGAAAAACGATGTCATCCGATTTCAGGTAACGTGACAGTTGAAGTATTCAAGGGTTTCCTTGCAGAGTGAAGAGAAAACAATAAAGAAATATTTGAAAATCTAAGAGAAAATTGTTGAATTTATGAACTTCAAACTTTGTAAATTGGTTGGTATGTGTTTTAAGAATACACATCTTTTTAAAAAGTTAACTGTCATATTGATCACCAATGACTGGAGCCTCCAGACTGCTTAGAAACAATAACAATAAGAAAATTGAAAAATGTTTAGTAACATAAGTAACTAAATAATAGTGTTACACGAGTATTGTGATACTATATCATGAATAATTATTTTTAATACAATTTACATAAAACGCTCAAAATTCACGTACCATTTAACAGGTTACGTCACAATGTCGATTTAATCTGAATTTATAACATTTTAATGAGGGTAATTTTGAAATAATTATTATCTATAATTTATACAACAACAGATGAAACAGTTACGTGAAACACTGAAGTCATAAAGATTCTTAATCTGAATGAGCATAGCTATCATTTGAAATCAAACAAAAAGAGTACATTAAAAAGTGAACCAATGACTACATTTGACAGGAAAACATACATTTTTTACGAGGAAAATATTAGGTATGTTTTGAAACTACTGAATTCACATTTTGTAAATACTGATTGTTTTTCTAATTCTAACTATAAAAGGGTATATATCTATTGAATGTGTTTTGAAAGTTATACTGTAAGAGGAAACGAATAAAAAAAGTCAAATTTTTAGACCCATCGCTAACTAATAGTAACAGGGGTTCTTATAATACAATGTCGCGAGGCTTTAGAACCCAGTTTTCAATTATAGTTCAAGATAATCGATTCTATATCGCCCAAATTGCGTCAGAAAGTCATTCTACCCGGTGAGCAATATTCTCCATAGATAGGTGAACGCCTAGATACAAGAGCACTGTAATCACACTTTCGCTACAAGAGTAATTATACAGCTTCTTTCACTTGGAAAGAGGAAAAGTCGAGTTTAAGGAAAATCTATCGTTATAAGCTGTTGACGTAAAGCATGATTTAATTTTTCCTGAAGAAGTATGCGTATATAATAGCTATTTTAAGATATTTCCTCCAAGTTAATCTAAAAGGAGGCCAAATTTATACCTACATAGTACTTTCTGTTTGGTCAATCATGGATTATCCCTTCTATGAATGTTATTTTTGAAAAACCTATTTTTTTTCTAAATGTAACTTTCCATTAAGGAAAAGTTTTCTTCTGTAACTTGTATAAATCTATGATGTATTCGTTTAGATTTCAATAATGTATACTATAAAAATGCGCACTAAATATCCAACTATAATAAAGACCTTATTAAAGGTAAATAATAGTAAATGTAGTATTTATTAAAGTGTATGCAAACGCATGAATGTCGAAAGTATAGCAAAAGTATAGTAATCGAAAGTGTAGCAATTTATATTATTATGAACATACGTAGTAACTTATTATGAACTGCATATTGATGATATACACGAAATGTATCATCTGCATTCCGACAAATCTATCAGTGAGCGCCACCGCTATGAGCATACGAGAACCGAAAATCACAGGTAGCTGATGCTCACGTTAGGTCGGTATACTAAACATTCCTCGTAACACAAAACTTCATTTTTTATCAGATTAGTAAATATAGTCGTAAATCTGAAGCTTATGCAAAAGTTATGTCAATACTTTTCCAATAGTTAATACAGTAAACTATGTGTTCAACATGTACTCAAATAAATGTTTAATTCATTCTTGTATTATTTATTCATATATCTATTTCGAATAATCATATTCAATCAAACATCACATTTCTGACAATCACTTCCATTTGCTACAAAAGAATATACATTTATTATTTGCGAATACATTTTACAGTTCCATCGAGCATCCAACTACAAACTTGATGAATCCATAGCACAAAGTAAAAAACAAAATATTATAAACTGAATATTTTATAGAAAATTTTATTTTATTCTACTTGGTGTAATAAAAATGGAACTTTTGATACTGAAGATGCATTTTTATTTTCATTTCTGTAATCTACAATTTAAATTCTATATTCGATATAAGAATCAAGCATTAGAACAAAAAGATCTCGTTGACATTCTGCAATTAACAGGTTTAATCGTTTGACAATACATCAGTAGGTATACGAAGTCACCATATTTGTTCTATTCAGTGTTACGTGAAACAGAGACACCTTCGATTCAGGTGGTTTTCACCTCGAACAAAAAGAAGTCGACGGCTGATTATGTCGATCGTGAGTGTTATGACAAACGCCAATGAGTAATTCGACGTTCCCACGTAATTATACGTCAAGACGTAATACACGATCGATACGATTCCGCGATTAACACGCACGTGCGAAAAATGTGTAGGACAGTGGAGTAATACACCTATTATTTTATTCGGTAACATATGAATAGCTCAGAATAACAGTGGTCTGACTCCTACCTCTGAATTCTAGAGAGAAAAAGCTTTTGTTAAGTGTCCTTGGATTAATTAAATACTAATAATACAATTACTAATGTTAGTAAGTAATAATGATTAACTGATCACAATTACTAATAGTATCTAATAAGTAATAATAATGAATATTATTAATAATACAATTTCTGCACTTTGTTACACTATCATGGATATTGTAATGTATTATAATTAATAAACTTCATTATTATTTGTAGTTGTAAATAGAATACTTTTAGAACAAAGACAAACCCAAGATGACAAGCTTCGTGACTCATATTGGCTTTATTGCTGAATGTTTTTACAAATCTGTATCACAGCATTACCTATTTTAAGGAAGTATAATATTCATAAATATTTATACCTATACTTCCGAGAATTTTAGACCAAATAAATTACAGTATAGCGTGTATTATTTATTATTAGACTGGAAATTTGTATGTATTTACGGCAAGTTAAAAAGTGCAAAATTACAAAGAATGTACACAATATAAAAACATACATAAAATATCTAAAGTGTAGTGCTTCTTATAGTATTTGTCGAGAAAAACTACTTTCCGTCGTAATTCTATTTCCCTACTTTATGTTTTTAAAAACTCAATTTCACAGAAATATCCAGTCTATTTTATATTATAGTAACATTTCAGGAATATCGGTATGAAGCTCTGCTAACTTTTATTGATCATACTTTATTCGCAAGATCAAAACCACCACATATTGTGCAACAAACTTTGTGCAACCACAACTTGACTTTAAAAAAAGATAAATTTTAAACATAAAAAAATGATTTTATATTTAATACTATGTTTTCCACTTCCCTTGATGTTCTGTATATACACTTCATATTGTTCTACAAGTATTTGATAAAATCTAAATTAGAAGATCTATAGAAGAGATTTTGTATCTAGATCTACGTAACTCTTGTATCTAGAAGATCTATATTTCATTTAATCAGTTCTAACAATTGTTACGTAAATTAAACGTAAAATGAAGGAAAACCACCTTTGATTTATATTTCCGTTACATGCGTAGTAATCGTAATTAACAAGTAAATTTGAAACTTGTTTCGATAAAACATTCTACACCTAATATACATATCTTTATATCAAATACCGTATTTTTGCTATTCAAGCGTATAGTACCGTATAAACGTTACTTCACTCTTATCTGAATCTCCTGTGAGAAACAATCAATGCATGAAAACGTAACAAAAGTGCATTCAATATTTTAATTAAAAGTACTTTTCTAAATTCAAGATCGCTATCGATGTATTTATATCGCACGCGTAAACCAATAGAAAGCTTTATTTATTGTAACAACGTATAACAGGGAAAATTATGCGTCCAGAGGGAGACAATAATTTAAACCTGTTGAACGGCGGTTTGAATTCTTAATCGGCCGCTTTTGTCAGATAAAATCTCATTACGCTTCTGCACATGTGTGTACGTGTAACGTATCCGTTAGGCATACTAATGTTTACCATATTAATATTTATTATCGTAGGTGTGTAAACCACGGGGATTTATAAGTGGCTGATTAACATGTATCCGAGAGTTGCCCACGTATAAATGAGCTGATTCGAAGCACAGTGATAATATCGGCCGATAGTTAATTAATCAATCCCCTCGCTATGCTGTTTCATAAATCATCAACTTCATACTCAGCGGTTGTTGGGCAGAATTGTCGGAAACATGACATCGTGCGCATGGTACGTGCCGCTGTACACGAAACGTCTTAATTACAATGAATATTATTTCATAAAAAATTCATAAATACTCCATAAAAATGTTACATATTCTAATTTGATTAATAAACCATGCGGAAGTAGTAAAAACTATTTAAAGGTTTTCAGTGTCATTAGTTTTATAGATCGAGGTGTTTGAAACCAGTTATTCGAGTTTTGAACTTTTATTTTGTTAGATTCTCTTCTACTCAATGGCTTGTAGGAATTTATGTAAAATTCCTCAGTTCAAAACCTTACATTCAAAATTAAACATTTCAACTTATTAAAATTTAAAAATGATATCATGTATTGTTTTATAATAACAATACATTATTGATATAACGTTTGTCTTAAAATTTCTTTTGATTGATCAATAGAATGTGTAATGATTACAAACGATTAAACTCGAACTTCTCATGTTTTATGTATTAAAAGCAAAGTTTATACATTACTCTCATAGAAGAAAGCGACATACAACTATTCAAAGTTTATTTATTAATTTCTAGTATTTTTCTTTTTTCTGTGAGAATATAAATATCGAAACAATAACGATTACTATTAAGATATCTTCTGTCGTCTTTCCTTATGCATCTCCATTAACACAAACCTGCCAACTTCATCGAATGTTGCCAATGAACACGTAGTTTCACAATATATACATGAACACATTAAATTCATTGTCGCGAAATAATTGATTACAACATGGAAATGATCTGTTTCTTAAGAACGCAGTAAAGGCCGCGCTTTATAAATCATTCCGCGAACATATCCAGAAATTGCATTCGTATGCTTTCCCGTGTATCGATAACAGCGTGTAATCTTAATTCGACGTGCATGATCAATGCTCGCGGAAACGAGAGCGGAAGTCTTTTTAATTGGAGAATGGCCGTACCGCGAATAAAACTGAAGCGGAACAACAAGAAAAATGTGCCAAGCACCCGTGCGCTCCCTTGCTCGCTCCAGAAATGTTATCTTTGCGACGGCATTCCGCTCTGAATTCTACCAGATCGCCGGCGTAAGCTTGGGAATTCGTAACATCGCATTACGGCCGGCGTGAAAACCGATCGACAACGTGGAATCCGCATCCGCGGTGGTCCGGAAAAGGGAATCGATTGTCCGCGAATCGATCACAGAAGAAATATGGGGGAGAAACCACTAGAAAGTACTAACACCTGCCTCGTGTGTGCATACAACATGTTCAACACATTCCGTGTCATCGGAAATTTCGCTTATATGTTGCTTATAAAATGCACTAATTTTTTAAATTAAATATTAAGTCACATTAAAGTTTTTCGTTACTCTTATATATTATATATATATATATATATTGATATTATTTCTTTACGTTTCCGCTGCTTTGTGAAGTGTACCGCTGTTTTTTGTCACATGTCTCATAACAAATGTTTCCTTACAAAAACTGCGCATGTAACACAAATGGTACACGTGGCACGGAACGTGTTAACACGAAAGGTACTGACGCTTTATAATATAAATACTCCTACAATAACTAGTCAAGTAACTGGTTATGAAATAAAGATAAACGAGTTAAGGAATAAATTTTTAAACGAGTACTGTTTCATTTATATGAAAAATAAATAAATAATATTTAAATTTGTCGAGTGACACTATTTATTTCCAAAATCATTTCAGATGTTTAACACTTTTAAAATATCAATAATTGCGAAATAAGGAAAGTGGAACCAGCCATTTTGATTGGCACGGTGTAAAATAGACTAGTTCTAGTGTAAAATAGAAAAAACATACGAATCAATGGATAGAACTATTTTATTTCAACATCTCATGGCTAATTGTACTACATACAATTAAATATTAAATATTGAACTTTATAATTTTACTATATCAAGCTAAGTACGACTGCGAATCGCATCTCGATTGCAGAGTTACCTTGCTGCAGTTTTCAGTTTATCTATACATATGAAATATTATTGAAATAGTAGAAACACGTAGTTTAACAAAAAAATTTTTATACTATACTGAAATTTAAAAGTATCGTCGATAAAATAAGAACTCGACTAAATCAAAGAAAATTAAGCAAACAAACTGGTGTTTAGAAAACAAACACATGATTAGACCAGAACAGACCCGTAAATCACAGCAGAATTAAGAGAGGTCTCGTTTCCTTTGTGAGAAAGGTAGTGCGGCTCATACAACTTTGAAACTGAAGTTCATTTTTTCTATTTCGGAAAAACTGAAGTGCCTACATTTGCATGGTTTGAGATATCCTGGCAGATTTATCTAGTTCGATCAAAATTATATCTATTCAAGTGAAAGTTCCTTCGAGAATCAACAAAATCATTGCCTTCTTTCTTTCTCCCATTTAACAACGAAATTCCGCTTGGCTTCGAGATTTCAGTTACAAATTGATTATAAATGAAAAGCTCACACTAAAGTACATGTAAATTTCACTTTCAACATTCAATATCCATCTCAAAATTAATTTTCTCAATGTTCTCTAAAGATGGCACATGCCACTTTCAAAATACAAACTGCTCCTGTACAAAACGCGTTACAAGCCGCACTGATTTTTCCACAAAAAAGAAACGAAACTTCTTTTTCTTCTCGTGGAACGGGTTCAATGGCTGTACCTCTCTCTTTTCATCCGTAGAATGGATGCCCACGGTGGTTGTGTGTTCGGTTCGGTCGACCACCGAGTAACATGCACCGATAGCTCGGCGATTACTCACGTCCGGGCGAGGCGATTAACGCGAAACGGAAAGCAATTCGACCTCGGCCGGAACCAAACTCAAGGACCAATTATCCAGCGACTGGTAGATCGTTTCGCGATCTCACCGTCGGATATCTAACGAAGGATTTGTTTCACCCGATGTTGGTCCGGGTTTTGCTTACCGGCGAAATCGTTAAGTTGGTTTTGCGATTTAATCTCGGCTGGTCGACGTTTTCAATTGAGATCGATCGATCTGTCGCCACTATCCAACGCCTTCACCCTTTGCACTCTGGAAATGCTTTAACATTTCCTTGCTGTGACTCGGTTGGTCAAGAAGGCTTTCTAGAGTTATTAGAAGGATGTAAGTTTTATGATTATACGATAAGAAGTTTTTAGATTACGATTACCCTTTAAGGACGAGTGTCAAATTTTATCAATAGCAAAAGGTGATGATGTATCCCCATATTGATAATGTGAGCCCCGTGATTTTTTATATTACAATAAAAATATTTAATTAACGTTATCTTTAGTTTTATCCACTAGATTTATATATAAATGATCAAATTTACAATAGATAATGAATTATTTTTGTTAATGAAGAGCATATTACTATAACCTGAACCGAAAGTTTTGTGTCGTCCAAAGGGAAATGTATTTCTCCCAAATTATATAAGCTAAAGAGTATGTTGGAGTATGTTTTATAAAACGCTAGCAAAATCAATATTTATAAGAGAAATTACTTATTTATTAATATTTTTATTTTTAATTATTTAATTAAATTCAATGAAATTCTTTTTCTTTCACTTTGACTTTTCATCATAGGTAATTGTGTTTGTTTATCTAAATTTTGTACAAAAATTTAAAGCAGTTTATGTTCGGAGTCATATTTCAGAAAAAAATATGAAAGACATTTAGCAAGAAATATGAAAAATCTTGTGTTATGATAGAAAAGTACATTCATTCTTTAATCACTACCGATTCGCGTAATTAATTTCCGTTACGAAAGACCGTCATCTCAGATTCCGTAAAATTTTTACTCCGAGGAGTGTATTGCCACAGGTCAACAACCAGAAACGTGTCGTAAATGAATCTTTGTAATCTGCTCGCTCGCAGACAACATTTGCATCATCTTCATCGTTGCGCTATATTTAAACACCTGTAGTAGAGTGAATATCCGATGATTCATTGGCCGTTTCGTCAACACCTTCGAAACGATTTACAATCGAATCGATTTATTTCCTTCGCATGCTGATTAAAATCAGTCACTCACGCATCGAGTCCACAGAGAATTTGTTTATTTATTTATCTACCTTCTTATTTACCTATTTACCTATTTATCTATTTATGTATCTATTTATTTACCTATTCATTTACCTATTTATTTATGTATTTACTTATCTATATATTTATCTATTTATTTATTTATTTAATAAGATAGCTTCTTTTTAAATATAAGTAGGTCAAACACAATGCCACATGATAAATTATACGTCAAATAGGTTACATTAAATTATTACCTCTTTCGTCCAGAACAATACAGTCTACCAACATCAATTTTTCTTCTTAAATAATAGCATTTTTTCATCGTTATTGAAAATATTTTCACGGTCGATACTGCGGATACCATCGAAGTCGAACACTCGGTTCTACAATGGGAATTCGTCCTGAGATTGACGGGCCAACAATGAGCGTGCCAATGGCACGAGGGCCACTCTGTCAGACTACTGAGAGGATTTTAATAATTACGAGGGCTCACCATTGCGTTGTTCGTCCACCAATAACGACGGTAGATTCGAAAACAAGCGGGATGTGACTCTGTGTGATGTCCGCGCCAGTTCATGTGTAATATCAGGTCATTTCGTGTGTTCCGTGTTATTTTATTGAAACTTTCGACGTTTTCTGCGCGCGTGTAACATAAATTTCGCGGCTATGTCCTGTTACGAACCAATCACATTTTTCATATTACTAACCCTTTCCGACCTGACGCTCATTACAATAATGTAAAACACTGTTTTAGATACTTGCACTGTTTTATTACTTCAATACCTGCGAGAATATTAAAACAGTGAAAACTATACCTGTACACATTCGTGCTTTGAGACTTTTTTTATTAGAAAAGTAGTATACTACCATTTTATTCGAAATAATGTCGTTACTGATGTTGCATTTAATGGCAGTCCATTGCTCTTACATATATATATATATATTTTATTTCGTACAAAAATCAAGTCTGAAGGGGTTAATCGTTTCAGTGCCAAGCAGCGCAATCGCACTTCTCCATTAGACTACCTAAAAGTGTCTATCTATCGGTTCGTAGGGTTAAATTGAGTTTATTTACTTGTTTGCCTTTTAATTATTTATTTTTACTTTTTTCACTAATAGAAAAATGGATCGATCGCACCACTTAGAATTTTTTTACTTGAAAACAGAAAAGCGTAATTCAGTTTCTAAGCTGAAACGAAAGAAGCGAGATCGCGTTGCTTGGCAATTTTCGACCTAATTTTTTCATAGACCCGGTCACTCCAAACGGTTAATAAATTTCAAATCGTTTGACACGTTGACTACTGTGGCGGTCCAAACCGTTGACCAAAGCTTAAAAATTACCAGTAGATAATTATAACTTATAAAATAACTGATATCGAATAAAACTAATAACGTAAATAACTAAATGATAGTGTAAGGTAAGAATTCTAATACCAAATAATTAATAATTCCTTTTTATTTTTGCTAGGAAAAGAATAAGTGGTACATAAAACGCTGTTGTTTTTCGTGGCAATCAACGTGTTAATTATAACCACATGTAATAATCCTACTATAAAACTATAACCATATCAATTGCTATTGCATTCGACAGTGCAAGAACCCATAGAAAATAGTACAGGCAACGCTCCTATAACATGATAGATAGGTTCCTAGTAAATACCGTGTTGTATGAAAGCGTGTTATTTGAGATTCAGAGCCAGTATATACAAAATGGGAAATTACGTTCTGAAAACTTTTAAAAACAAATTCATAACGTTATCTAGTACTGTAAAAGTACAGTATTATACAAAGGTTATCGCAATTTTCTTATCGTGTTAGAGCGAAATCGTGCTGTAAGACGCCATGCTGTAGGAGGGCTACCTGTATTGTGACCAATAAAAGCAATAATTTAAGAACTTGTTCTCCTAATTCGTCTAGACTACCGTACACACGTGAGAAATGACACGTTCTTCGCTAGCAGTTCCACTAATGAACTCGCGCCTTCGTCTGTGTCGATTTGTTACCAATGTTTGTCCTTGATTGGTCGTGTATCCGATCAATGCGTGACTCTCCTAAAGGACGTTGGGCGACGAGGAAGCTCTTTCACTCTTACGTATCCCACCAATGTCATTAGTAGACGCGTTTCAGTGCTCGCTTTTGGGTTAAGGTATGATCTTGGCCCGTCACTCTGCCGGAACAGCACCTGTCCCGGCACGCGTTCCAATCCTTCGGAACGTGATTAAACAACTCGGTCGATTGGACCGGTGAAAAGGGATCAACAGGCAGCAATGTTTTTGCGCATGTCTCATTGACACGATCTCTCCCAACGTTCGTTTATCGTTTTCTTGCGACGCCGGTTTTTTACCGTAGATTACAGCCATTGCTCGTGAATAAAGGGGACTGAACGTGCTCAAGGAACGCTCATCCTAGTTTCAACTTCTGATTGTTTCCCGCGTGCAATTAATCAGCGAGCAACCAAGCGCGACAGCTTTCTTGAAACTTATTTTAAATATTCGGTACCTGAACAATGGGTCTTTCGTAAACGTTGTGATCGATGCGCGAACGTTTGCCATTGAAATTTGTGTAATATTCTATAGTGTATGTTTCGTTGATATTATAATCGTTTCGTATGGTGTTGGGAATGTAGTGAATGATTCTTGAGTGTTTTTATTTTCGATATAGAATATTAGTTATTACTGTAAAATTACATCGAATAATGAATTATAAGAATATTATACGATTATACCGATGCGTGCTTTAAAGAGTGACGTTTCATTTGTCTTACGGGGATCAGAGCGTGTTTAGGATAAAGAACTTTTGAAAGTCATAAAATGCGAAATTTTCCGCATACAAGCTTACACAAAAACTGTCACAATTAAAAACTTCACATTTGTTTGTTAAATTTAACCCTTTATTCTATGGTTTCTTTCACAACTGAGAAAACTTTATCTTTAATAATTTATGAGTAAGAGAAAAGAATTTGATAATTGTTCTAAGTCTATGATAGCACTAAAAATTAACGATTGGTAATTGAAAATGTTGATAATTGATAATTGTAATATTTCGGATAATTCCGGATGACACGGCCCAATTTCATTTAGATCATCAAAAACCTATATTTTTAATTGTTTTTAGTGACATACTTAACCTTACACAGAAGCCTATTTAACTATTCTTTTTACACACAGTTACTTTTAAAAATATATTTTTTTTATTAAGTATCAATATTTATTATATAATAGTTCTTTTAACACTAGAACTACCCCATCTGTCAAAATGACAAGTTTTAGTTTTCAACTAAGCACCCGAGATAATTATAAAAATAAGTAGTTTCACTTCAATATTGTAATGAACATATAAAAGACCCGAAGAAGTCTATTGTTAACATTTTTATAAGGACTACATATTAACATCTTCACTTACAATGTCGTTTCAGAGTCGTGGTGAAAATTTCAAACTGAATTTGAACAATCTAAGCGTTACTTATATTTTTTAAATATAAGTTAAATATTACTTTTTTATAATTAATCATTACCCTTTTAAATGAACGTATCCATACAACAAACATAAAAGTTGTGAATTTTCCTAATAAATTGTTAACGATAAAGTAATTGCATCGATGATAGCTAAGAAATAATCGTAGTTCTAGTATTAACCCTTTGCCTTATAACAACGTGTCAGATTTCTGGTGAAGATTTTCAACGTGATTTAACAAACATAAATATTACTCAGTTCATTTGAATTCAAAATAAATATTATTCTTCTATAATAAATTATTATACTTAAAAGCAATCACAGACATAGAATACGCCTAGAATTTTTCTCTTTTGCCAATAAATTATTAATGACAAAATAGACGTAACGATCACAGTTGGAAAAGAAATCGTAAGGCAAGGGGTTAACAAATGTGGGCCATCTCTCTATCATCTTACCCTAGTTTATATAAAAAACAGGTAAATGACATTTAGATTCATCGAATTCCGGTTAAAATTTTCATCGCGAGTCTGTCACGATAATATAGGACAAGGGATTAAAGAGAAGAAAGCAATATCGAACGAAACGTAGTGGAAATAAGAATAAGGGAAAGTAAGCAAAGAGGAACGCGCGGGAAATCTTTCCGAAACGTTTCCATGATTCAACGATAATTCTAGTCGTGAGCGAGCTGAGCTGCTAGAATCTCGCCATATTTTACGCTCGAGATGGCCCGCTAAGACTCGACATATTTCATGCCGATCCTCAGCCAGGGTTCCGCGAGTTTCTCGGGCTACTTATTCCGGATAAGCAAGTAAGTGTATAACCAAGATCTCTGACTGACAATGAATTCTGGCAGTAACTACAATGTTCTTTGTCTTTGTCGCGTCCTGAAATTGTCCATGATACAAATTATGATGATGACATAATTATCAAAAACTACCAAGCAGTTAAACTGACTTTTCGAAATTCCTCTACAGAAACATCAAGAGTGCATCTATTAAGACTTTAATTGATTTATAATTTAGTTTGTATATTGCTAAATCAATTTCTTTAATCATTTTTTAGAGAAAAATGTGTTATCTTTTTAATAATTGTAAAAAGAATAAATCAGGAGTGGGTCACTTTGACCCGTCTGGTAGTTCTAGTGTTTATTATCGCGAATAATAATGCGTCAATTATTAAATCGTGACAAATGATTTGCAGCGCCGACAAAGAACACGTATTTTTTCGAAAAGATCAAGTAATTTTAAATGAACTGAATTTTACACGAAAATTGTATAAATTATATAATATATAATAATTTGTATTAACTGTAATTCTGTACTTTATATTGGGTATCCGTGTTGTGTATTAAAAATGTACAGGGTGTGCTGATATAATGCAATTATTTTTATACATATAAAGATAAATATGTATTTATCTTTGTCTGACCCACTTTTTTTATTACCATTATTAGTTATATCGAAATCATCGTTAGTTAGTAGAAATAACTATCTTACATAACCTGAGAAAAAAATACCAACAGATATCAAATCAGATAATCTGGATAATCATTTCACAAATCGAATGATATGCATGGTATCATTTTAAAAAATCTGTGCAAGATGAGCAGTGTGTAACAAACTGTAAGAGAAAGAGAAGGAAAATGTGGAAACAAAAATATTGTGCCACTA
The DNA here is from genome assembly GCF_051020985.1 of Nomia melanderi. Classification (NCBI taxonomy): domain Eukaryota; kingdom Metazoa; phylum Arthropoda; class Insecta; order Hymenoptera; family Halictidae; genus Nomia; species Nomia melanderi. The sequence continues at coordinate 4,650,401 of NC_135005.1, forward strand.
TCGTTATATCTTGACACCGTCACTTATTTTCCAGTTCATTTCTTAATCGATACCTGTCTGTACTTTACACGAGTCCAGATTTACTTCGATTAGAAAAAGAACTACCGTGGTGCTGTTATGAAAGAAGGAATACATTAGCAGCAGTGATGTCAAAATCTATGACTAATATGTTGATCAATATTGCAATAATTTTTTATTGACCAGTGAAAACTTAGCGGTAAAAGGCATTGCAAGTGGTGAATACAGATATTTTAATCCTTCGCTCAAAAACAAAGGGGTCTACGATCTATTGTGCTGAAATTCTCTCGCCGTGACACGATTAATACTAAATAAATCAGTGCTTTTCAAAGATTGTTATTTCTAATGGGTTTTATAGTGATTCGAAGACAGTACGTTCAATGAACAATTTAATGCAAAATTGAAGTTTCACACCACCTATAGTATTTACTACCAGATTTAAAGTTTATAAAGACTTCATAATATTTTTTTAAAATGTAACTTTAACGTTATAACTTTTAATAACGAAAGTTCTTATTTTCAAAGACTATTTTGCAACGTTGGAGTTGCCTACGAATAAGACATAAAAAAGATTATTTTATTCCCGATCTTATTATTTACTGTACTGCATACAGTCGGTGATATATAGCAATCCTAATAAATTGATAATACATGCAAATTTAACCTTAACTGCTTATATAAAGTTACCAGTTTATGAAGAAGAATTTTTTAGGTATTCATTTTTTGCACTCGAAAGTTTTTCACTAAAAATATTCAACATTTTCTGATGAAAAGCAGACGATATTGTTTTAAATTAACTTCACGATAATTCACACATAAATCATGGGACAAATTTATTTCATTTCAATATTTCATAAAGTGACATATTATACAAAGTTTAATATTAATTATTAAATATTATAAGTTTAGTATTAAATATTAAACTTCATAATGTTGCCGTATCAAATCAAGTGACAACTGAGAGTCACATCTCGAATGCAAAGGGTTAATATATTTGATTTTATGCATCACTTACTTTAATCCCTTAACAGTGATAGTTGCCATATGGTGCCTTCGCAAAAATTCACTACATAAGTATTTATTTATTACTTCCTTTCTTATTATATTTATTAAATATAAATATCATATTTTATTAGGAAAGTAATTACGTTGTAAAAGAACAATATACTCAAGAGGGAAAAAAGAAATTAAGGCGCGTTAAATTGCAGAAACTCTCGGAGAAAACCTCGGTAATTAAGAGATTAAATTTCGGTAATTATTAATATATATAAATTGCATGAACAAGCATGAACAAACAGTAAATAAGTGACACAAAGTTGCATACTGTTCGTACAGTATTTCCCTGTATCGGAATTGTGATATAACCAATGCACGCATGCTACGTGTGCTTGGTGACCTTGCATGAATGAGACGTGTGACAGTGAGAAATGCAAATTGATCGTTAATTATTGTTAGTATTTAGAATGTATGTAATCGTTAAGCGTTGCAGCATAGTCGGATTATACATACGGCCAGCTTAAGTTCGGAAGGTTTCTCACCATTTATGGAACGAAATCGTTAAAATATGATACTGATTTGTGACGTCGTATATTTCAATTTCAGCATTGGATGAAAACATAATTATGGTATCGGTCTGTCCTATCCTAATGTAACATTCATGACTAAACTGCAGATTTGTATGCATTCACAGAAAATTTGGAAGTACAGAATTGCACAGAAATACGACACAAAAAATATACATGAAATATTCAAAGTATAGTACTTTTTGCAACGTCTGTTAGGAAGTACAATTTTCTATTCTATTTTTTCCAATTATATTCTTAAAAACTTGAGTTTGCATAAAAATCCGTAGTCCACTCGTTATGCTCTCAATTATCTTGAACTTGTAGAAATAATTTAGTGAAACAGTATATTAATAAACTCTTATAGTCCTATTTGTTTATCCTTATATTCGCCAATAAGAAAAAATAATTGCAAGTAAACTTAATTAAGCTCTTTATATGACGAAAACTTATCGCGGACCTTTGATTGTAAAAGCAACTTTCTTATTAGGCATTGATGATTTGAATAAAGGTTTGGCTACATTAATATTCTAGAATATTTCAAATCTATTCACTGATTTGGAAACTGCGAGCTTAACAAAGAAAAGATCATTCAAAAAGTATCCAATTATACATGACGAAGAAGTGTATACATTTCAGTTCGATCGTTTAAAGGTAATTCACCATCATTCAACGTCACACGAAAACCACTATTTCAATATTCACAAATCTATTAACCCTTTGCACTTGAAAATGTTTTCCTCAATAAATATTCATTATTTTCTGATGAAGTATCGATGCTACTTTTAGCAACTAACATAAAGATATATCTTATATAAACTACGATACAAAACTACTGTATTTCGATGTTCCATGTGTTGATACGTTATACGAAATTCACTATTTTTATAATTTTATAATTTTATAATTTTATAATTTTATAATTTTATAATTTTATAATTTTATAATTTTATAATTTTATAATTTTATAATTTTATAATTTTATAATTTTATAATTTTATAATTTTATAATTTTATAATTTTATAATTTTATAATTTTATAATTTTATAATTTTATAATTTTATAATTTTATAATTTTATAAATTTTAATAATAAATTTTTAAAAAGTGCAGGCTTTAATAACTTTAAAGCATGGACTACTAGAGATTCGCCTGCAAGTTATTGTTCTAACGCATTATGTCAATTTACCGAATTACCTAACGAACAAATCATAAATTATTTCAAAGAAAATGAATAAAATTCAATATTCCGACATTTGTGTCGTTAATTACCTGAACACTAAACTTAAAGAATGAGCCAATTTATCTTATATTGACTTTTTTAAACATTATTTTATAAATGTTTGGGTAGATTTTGATTGATGCAGGTATGCAAATATATATTCTAATTGTCTACTTTCAAACCTCTAATTTCCAAAATCTAAATGAACGAATATCAATTTGTCTAAAAACGATAGAAATAACTGTATAGTAAATAGCCAGTGTTAAGCCAATTTCCTTAATCCAGTTTGATAAGTCGCGTACTTCCCGATGATATTCCCAAGAAACCCGTTCGGACGACTCATCAACATCCTGCTGGGGAGTCCCATTACGGTTTATCGCGTCTTTCGCGAGGGTCTTCCTCCGAACTTACCTTTTACCTTTATCCGTGACACAAGGGGATATTTACATTTATCTCGTATAATCGCCGATAATATAGCAATAAGACAATGTTGTGTGACATGATGCAACGAAAACAGCAATAGGTAAGTACTTACGTCTTATTGCGAAATGGATGGATTATAATGAATTGCGATCGATTCTGAGAACTTTGATTGCTCATCATAAAATATGTCGAACAGACGATTAACACGTTGACTGCCACGTCATTTGTTTATATATAACATAGCCCTGCATGTAAAGCTTCGTAAATATTTTTAATAAAAAATTTACAAAAAGTACTCAAACATTACACCAACCACACTTTCTTCAGTTCATTTAACTTTGTATCAATTCCTACATTTTCCAATTAATCAGTTCTTCAATTTTTGTCTTTCCTTTCGTTTATGTTCTCACCAAAAAAAATGTATCATCTAACTTGTTTACCTTTATTTTGTAGCCGATTATTTGACTGGTTGCGGTAGAAAAACCACCAGTACGGTTAGTGTAAACATATTCGCGAGCGTTGATTGAATTCACGTCTCAAATTTTATTCTTTCAAAATATTTTATTCTTCTGCTCTTTTCAATTCGCAACTTCTTTAACGGAAAGTTCTTCACTTCAAACAACAAATTATTATAAGACTAATATCTCAAAACAAATTTTCTAATGTTTGTCCCTCTTTTAACGTCAGAAATTTATTGCAATTAGCACTTAAGATTTTCTTCATTTTCACCAGCAATGAGTATTAGAAAAGCGAAATATTTGCCAGTCATGAATGTATTAATACCAAGCGACCAGACTTCGTTCAGCCAAGTGAATTCGATCTGTATAATTGATCTTTCCACGAATCCAACCGATATCGAGACGATCGTCGTTGCCTTTCAATGATGTTTATTCGAGGAATCCATCGCACAGCTCGAGAAGGGGTACAATTCCAGTTGCTCCCCCAGGTTTTTGCTCGACAAAAAGCTACGTTCGCGCGCGCTAGCCGAGGTTACCCGTTAAAACAACCTTTTTTCTCCGTTTGCTGGAAATACCCTACCCAAGGTAAAGGACCTTTCAAGGATCAAAAATTTTAACGTGTACTTTATGCATACCTGGGCAAGTTTAAGGGGATCCTGATGGGAACCTGAGCGCCTGTACCGGGATAGTGAAGATAAAACGAGTTTCACGTCGTTCTCCTACGAATTGAATGCATCGTTTTCTTTTTATTGGTTGCAAGCACTAATGATAATATTGTCTTGATGATTGTATTGTGTAAATGAGTAGAGGGTGTAATGTTGTTAAAAACTTTGTAATAATTTTTGTTGGTTGTGAGTACTAATGATAATATTGCCTTGATCATTCTATTGTGCTAATGAGTAATAAGGGTTATTACAATTCAAACTTTACAGTAACATCACTTTGTATTCATTAATTCGTACCATTCCATGAACATAGGAAATGTAATAAATCAATCGTTTATCATAGGATCTGTTTCTGATTGTGTTTGCTAATGTCACTTACTTGTTAATTATACCATGGCAATAAAGAAAGTTATGCATTTGTTGTAGAAATGTATTTACTATGAAGTTTAAATTTTCATAAGTAAAACCAAAATTTTTGTTTACTTAATGCGAACAAAATATTATTCATATTTATTACATTCAATGTAAAAATTTGTATTGTAAAATTAATGAATAAAATAGGCAAATTTATGTAAGTTATGTAAGTGTTTATATGTTAAAATAAATAAAAATGTATGAAATTGTAAAGTCTGTCGTGTAAATATTAAGAAAAAGACGATGGTTATGATTATTGTCATATATCATATCATTCATTGCAATGTTCACATACAAAAACAGATAAAAACTTGTTTTAGCTGTTAATAAAACGTTAATCCTTAAAATTATATTGATATTATTGCCGTCCCCGGATTTAAATGCTTTATTACAGCTCTTATGTCTTCCAAGTATTCACGAATGAGACGTTCAAGGTAATGATTGTACAGATAATTGATCAAATCAGCATCGGTAATATTCAAGGTTTCCACGTTTGACATATTTGAATTATAACGAACGGTATTCGCACTTGGAAACAATAATAAAAAATTACTAATTATGCTCAATCTCTATAACAATCTTTAATGAAACATTTAATTCAACTTCCTTGTAAAAGTGCCATTCGTAATATTGTTTTGTAGAAAATATCTAGCTGTTAACAAATAGCCATTTTTATTTTTAACTATTAGTTGTAGTGAGTTTTCTCGTTAGCGCGTAAGATGCAGATTACGATTGCATATCTTGTTAATTAAGTTATCGTATTCGTTAAAACATTCATAAATGTATGATACATATTTTCTTTACCGAGTAAACACGTGGAAAGATGCTTTATAGAATTGATGTAAGTACCTGTTTGTGGGAAATTATGTAGTTAATTGAAATCAAGATTGCAATGTTTACAGGGGATTTTCTACTCATAGAATTTCAAGATAACGTTAGCTGCATCCATGGAGTGTGTCATGGCATTACGTGCATAGATCGAGAAAAAGAAGGAAAGAGAAAATATCCTGATAATAGCCAGACACATATGTTATCCTCATCAACTGTTGGAAGAAAATAAGTCAATTATGTAACGTCTCGATCTTTATGGTCGGAAGGTTCAACAAGAATCATGAGCGGAACGAGTCTCTTCAGATTTGCACAATTCATTTTATCGTGTTTACTTCTAATCAAATCAAGGTACAAGTTGTATCAATAATTCAACATCTATTTATGCTAACACTAACCGTACCATGAACAGGTCAAATGATCAGTTTTTAAATTAGATTAAAAATTTTGTGTTTTCTTTCGTTCATTTAACTTTATATCAATTCCTATATTACCTGATTTATCAGTTTTCAGTTTGTGTCTTTCTTTTTGTTCCTATTTCCACTAAGATAAATTTATCATCAAACTTGTTTGCCTTTATTTTGTAGCCAGTTATTTTATTCATTACGGCAGGAATATATAAAGTGCCGATACGATTAATATGAAGTGATTATAAGAAATTTCATGTTTTTAGATAGATTGAATAACATGCTTATTTTTAACAAAAATTTTAACGAAAAATAATAACCTTTTATGATGTACTTTAATTGAATAACATTTCGTGTCACAAAAAGGTTTCACTATAAATTACAGTAATTATTCAGTACCAGAATGTATAAAAATGTATGTAATGTAGAAAATGTAGTTTTTCTAATTTCATCTTTAATTCTTTAAATACTTTCTCCTATAAATATGACTTCATTATCAGACTTTCCTTTAAATTGCGATTTATTTAATTAAAGATTTTCAATCAGGCAAGAATAAAATTTCTACACCATGAATATTCATTAAATAAAGAACTAATTAGCAAAACAGTAGCACTATGTTTTGCACAAATTCATTATTACATCTCCAATTAAGATTATTCAATAAACGCCATTTCGTTATTACAATTTCAATAAAAACTGGCCATGGAACTCAAAACATTAAAAGGAATACATTAATCTATGATTTGCATAAGGCCAACAATAATGATTTACTCTAGAGCCAGTGTCGATGGTAATTCCGTCAAAAATGAATGATTGCTGGTGTTAGTGTCACTACATTAATCATAAATATTAGTTCTCATACACGCATGTAAATATAGTAGTTTTTATTACTAATTCTCGTTGACAAATGTGACAGTTAATGTCTTCTTGAATTAAAAGATTACATTGTATCCTTCGCCTTTTATCGTTTACGTAACAAATTATCTTATAAGCTCATAAGAAATGCTGTGACATATACTGTGACTCACAAATTCATTTACAAAATGTAATGATACATTCTTACGTGTCTAAACCTTCTTCAAAAATTCACTAAACGTGTATCAATGAAGTGTATCATAAAATTCTAGAAACGAAAATACAGATTCTAAACCAGAAATTTTATAAAAATTATACTTTTATAGACTAATTTATATGAACGAATATGAAATAGGAATTTCTTTATGTTAGTATATATTTGATTCTATTTTCAAATGTATCGACACAATCATTTGCTTAAATCCGTCTTCGAAAGATCGTCAACTACTAGGATTACTAAATTTCTTAAACTAAAAACTAAAATAAAATAACACATATACAAATAAAAAATAAAATAACACATTACAAAATAGTGTAATCATCCTATATCCATCAGTCGTCGATATTGAAAACCAAATTTTTAAAAACTGAAAAGATATATCAATAGTAATAGTCGCAGTTGCATAAGAGTTGAGATGCAAACCATACAAGGGGCGCAATAAATGTTTCCCGTAGGTGCTACCGATGCATGAAATCAGCATCCAATAATAAAGATAACGTTTCTGCAGCCGGTTTTGAATCTCTACGAAGTATTCTGTGAATCATCCGAATGTTTACCCCGACAATCGTCCATTCCAATTTTAAATCGCACGTTAAAAGGACATCGCACCTGATTATCGGGTGACAACACAACCAATGCGATGCGCTTAAAAGAACAATGAAGAAAAATAACTTGAAACAATAGAATCTGGTATTTTGTACATGCCAAAATTGAGGAAAATGTCATTTGATTATACATTACTGATGATAATTCAAACGTAATAATTGATACAATTACAGATTACCTATTCTAACACTTTCCTATTTTAACAATCTCCACGTCACCTGAATTTTATTGAAAAAATTGTTTCTATATATTTAACCTTTTAGCTACTATACGCCACTAACTACGCAAAATATTAATCTCTTATATATAACGTTAATTCTTCCAAATTTATGTATATTCTCTCATTAATTAGTTTCAAAGAATGTCTTCTATATCTATATCTATATAAACATCGGAAAGTATTGAATATTTCTGGTGAAGAACTTTCGAGTGCAAAAAATAAATCTTCAAGTATTGTTTTCCCACTGCAACGTGTCTCTATCGTGGCTGTTATTCTCAGTAGTTTTAGTTTTAATTATACTAACGATGGTGTAATATCTGTATGAAATATCTCAATGTAGCAATAGCATCAACTATATATAACTATAATTTCACTGGTTTCAAAATTCACGATATTTTATATACTGGTCTGTGAGTTGTAGTGTGAAAATGAAATCACGCCCATACTTAACCCTTTGCGATCCAACGCCGAGTCTGACTCAACATAGTTATTAAATGTAGTAATTATAATTATTTTAATTATATTTGTACGCCAATTAATTAATTTATATTAAAAGCAATTATTAAAGGTCTTTAATTGTTTTTCAGCTTATTTTATACTTAATACTGCTTATAACTTTACTAAAACTGAGACAACGTTCTTAGGTATATAATGAATTGATAAAAGTAAAAAATTAATTCAAACCGAACTACTGGGAATAAGAAAAATTAATTCGGACCGCAAAGGGTTAAAGGCTAATATGAAATCGGATCGCAATTTGTTCAACTTTAGCACAGGCACGTTCATGTCGATTTTCGACCTGATAATTCCAACGTTCAAATCCAATTTCCATGAAGAAGCAATGTTGAGAAGGACAAGTTTACAGACGGAAACGATGTGTTATACGAAAATAAATTTGCAACAGAGCCTCCGGTCATCGGTAACTGACTAGCGGATTGACGTTTTACTGTGATCCGGAACAGGAAGCATCATTGAACCGTGCAACCACGGTGTACAGGGAAAAAACGGTGAATAACGAGGTTCTCTGGCTACTGTCCTTCGAAACGTACCACAAAAGTAAGTTAACTTCAACCTGTGTGGTCCTCTTATCTTCAATAGAAAATATATTAATCATAATTCCATTTGTAATTATTATTCAAAATATATTAGAATAATGTTATTTATTATTTTTGAACTATTTTTTTTTACTTCATTTTATAAACCTTTCTGTAAATTTATTTTATTTTGATAAAATGAATTATTTATTAATCTAAAGGTGGTGTTAGATGAGAAAAATAAATCAAATGTATAGAATGAGATTTAATCTCGTGTTACTTCGTTTTTAACGAAATTCAGACCGAGTAAGTTGAATTATATATCTTGATGATAGGTAATTAGTACTTACTAAGAAACATTAGGTTGTTACTGGTTTTTAAAGTAATTCTGGTAAATAAATTAAATTTTTCTCTTTAATATGAAATGTTAAATGTAAAATAAATTTGTGTAACTTTAATTCAGTTGATAATATATAGGAAAGAACTTCGTAACTTTACTTCGTTGTATTTTCTAAATTTAATATACATTTCGGTCCTTGTATATTTACTAAATACATTCGTCAAATATTATAGCATATTATTATATAGAATTATTTATGAAATTATTGATGCCGTTACATATTGTTACTTATTAGAAAAAGATATTCGATTTCGGCTAAGTGACTCCGATTACCATTTGTATAATGACATCGCGAACATGTAAAGATGACCAAGAATTGTAAACTGAGACAATCAACTAGATCAACGGTAGAATTTTATTGAATTTTTATGTCATGTTTTATGGTACAGAAACACCTACAGATTATATTACTCATTACGAAACCGCTTGCGGTCTCTCTCTCTCTCTCCCAGGAAGAATAGAATGTAATCGAATGAATAAGGTGAAGCTTAGAACCGCTTCTAGGAAATATTTTAATGATTCCTGTAATTGATCGTTATTCAGTAGTAAGGTCGAGTTCTTAAATTTCAAGTTCTTAGTATACAACCACTTCATGTTCTCTTTCTAGAAATGGTGCAATGCCAGTATATCACACAGCATATGACGCAGGTAATAGTGCCGCGTCAATAGCTGTTAACATAAACGTTTGACGATAGAGATCATTATCCAAGAAGAATTATCGGTATGACGGGAGAATATTCTAGAAACGTTCATTAAAGAAACGTTGATATGTTACGTTTCCTACTAGCATTCCATCAGTGCACCACTAGTAATTAATGAAGAGCGCGATTAATGTACCGATCGGAAGGTCGTAAGGAATATTTCGTGTCACATTCCCATTTAATGTCCATTATTATTCACAAAATCTGAATAAAATATAAAGTAGCATCGCATACATAATGATACATTGTTTTGTTTGAGAAATAAGGTGAACGGGAAATGATCGTAGAAGATGTAAACAGCAGTTACTGCTTCCAAATTATTGAAAATGGAAACACATGATCTTCGTTGTTTAAATATTAGTTGCAAGTTACAATATATAAATAAATATAATATATATTATTATATATAAGTAATTATTTCGAGACAACATTAAACTTTATAAAAAAAGTGAGCGAAGTGTTAAATGGAAACTCTTCTAACACTTTAAACCAGTTAATGTTTGCATTAAACTATATCTTAACATATTTGCAAACGATGGAAATGTTTGATTTTAAAAAATGATTTTGCGTCGTTAGCATTTAGTATAAATAGGTTGAGTACAATAACAAGTATTCTAGCAATGAAATTTCATTAAATTTAATGAATAAAAATTTTACTCAGTTCACGAAGCAACCATCAAACTTCAATATCCAAAGAAGAAAAAGAAGTGTTCATATTTTAATCACTAGTGTTAACACTGGATTTACGTAACCCGTTATTTTGATGCATATTAATATTTATAAACATTATTTGGTAAAGATTTGTATTACTTTTATTTGTATTATTTGTATGCCCCAATATCCAAGATCTGCTTAACACGTTTGCTACCAACGTCACCTTTTGTGACGATCAATGTTTAATATTTTGTGCGAAGAAGAGGAAATTACATTTACATGGGCTTTTATGTAATATTGTAACACATGGTATAATGTACAGGAAATCGCAATAATTTGTTTTCTTGAGTATTATTTGTATTTTGTAAAAACGATATGTTTTATTTAATAAACTACTGTAATCGCTGAGACTGTTATTGAAAGAAGTGCTAGTAGCGAATGGGTTAAATGAAGCTCTATTGTTCTAGGAGCAATACCATAAAAAGTACAATAAATGTCGTCCATAAATCTAACGTTAATGCCTTGCAATAAAATTGGTGAATCAAACTTCGTATAACATTGTAAAAACTGTATTGACAATTGCCTTTTTAAGTTTCCTTAAGATTAAGAACAGTGAGGGATTGAATAATAAAATACTTATCGTTCCATGAATTCCATATTGTTTGATACTTCCAGAGAAACAAGCGTGTAAGTATAAGAATAATCAATATCGTTTATTTATTTTTCTTTTACAGCAAAGAGTCCATTATTATAAAACGAGCATTGTTCGTTAAATCGTAAAATTAATATATCGTTACTCGTAAATAGCTCATGAAGACACATTTAGAAACGTGTAATTGATGTCATCACAATTTAAAATATTCATTCCAAAGAAGTAAAAAGTACGCTTTTTATATTAACAGTATATTTCATTGATATACTACTTACAATTTCTATCGCGAACTAGAATTTTAATTTGAACGAAGAATCTAACGAATGGTGGTACACTTTTATGTACGTGAAAATTCTATCAATGTTATTAATCCCTCTCCCTGCATCTTCACATCATAAATCTCTTTTTCATCGCTAATTCCATATTGCCAAGACGGCGTTTCAACCACGGGAATTATTACAATAATGCAACCATTTATCCCTGATACTGCGAACTGAATCAGGAATCCTGACCGGGATTCCTGTTCTGATTCACAGAAATCACAAGAAAATAATTGTTCCTCCTCGAAGCGTTGTATACTTTCCTTACGATGAAATCTGATCTGAACTTAGGTAATCTTTGCTTTTAACGAAGCATGTTCTCTGTTCACAGAATTATTGCAAACATTATTCCTTCTATAAGACAACTGTCTGCACGCTGATTCATTTCTCGAGTGATCCGAGACGCGAATATATGGAATCGCCAAATTGGACGTTCTGTCTTGATCCTGCAAGTCGAAAAGTTTGGAGAATGAAAAGTCTTTGAACACTTTCGGCATGCTTTGACAGAACTTCTGAACCGAATCGTTAAGGGACGAGTTATTTGACGTTGGTTTGTTGCTGTTGTTTCGTCGACGAAGCTTGATGGAAATTATCGAAGCTACCTCGGTCCTTATAATCGAGGCTGATCGTAACTTCACCGGTCGCTGACAATAGACTTAAAAGGTCTGACTGGCTCACTGCTAAGCCACTTATGTTGATGTCACACTTTGATTTTCCGTTTACAGGTGGACGGCTTAGCAACGACATTACTTCCTGTAACACTTCTGTTCCTGGACATAATTGTTCCTTCGAAGATTCGTTGTTTTCCTCGTCCTGTGGCTTTGTTTCTAGGGTATTCCTGCTTATCCTCGTCGATGTTGATGCGTCGACGATCCTGCTCTTGTGAAGTATCGTCGATTGCGCTGATGGAGCACACTGAGTGGAAGCCGGAAGGTTCAATCTTTGCGTCTCATCGCTCTCGAATTCCTTGAACGACACCGATTTATTGCCTCTGTAAGCATTTGCATCGAAAAACATGATTATTATCATGAGTATAGGAAGATGCAGTAAGTAGTACGCAAGGTAGGGAAATTGAAGAATGGTTAGAAAGGTTAAAAAAGAAAAGGAAGAAAATAGAGATTAGTAATGGAAATAGGGAATATCCATCAAGTGATCTCCTAGCAGTAGTTATGATCATATGGCTAAAATATCATCGGTATAGTTAAATACGATCGGTATAGCTAAAATATCATTCTTATTTGTATTGCTAGTGTTATTTCAACTTTTATGCACAGATATCTGAAATCTATACTGAAATGGGAATATACTACTTTAGTTGTTGCTAATTAAAAATTTTAAAAGCTTTCCAGTGAGTTACTTTTTTCATGTAGGTATTTGTTATACAATTTCCGGAGAATTGCTCGACTCGGTCATTACGGTGGAATAAAAGCTACTGTTTTCTCGTGAAAATATATGTAATGATAAACTAATGACCTTGTCCAAATTAACGTCTTTAAATTCTTCAACTTCTTCACTATCGATGACGGTCTCCTTGCTTTCTCATCATTCAAGTAATTATGATTGCTGTCTAGACCAGCAGAAATGGCAAATTCATGCTGAACTGGTTTGTACGTTGTCGAGTCCAAAATCTCACAGTTATCTGATACAGAAGTTACAGGTCGTGCCTCAACTTGTGCCTGTACTATCTTCAATGACCCACCATGCATATCGGAAGATGCATTTGTGATATTTTCCAGTTGGTTCTTTAACGCAGATGACCAAATTTTCCCCGATAATCTAAAATATTGCTTTAATTAATGCTCAATACTTATCAATCCAAAACATTCTTACATTAATAATTTATCAAAGGAAAATAAAATAAAATGTACTGTAGCGTATCGTTTAACCCATCCGCTACCAACGTTTGTTTCAATAACGATACTCACAGTAATATGTTTTATTAAATAAAATTTTTTAAATAAAATAAAGTTTTTACAGAATAGAAATAGTATTTAAGAAAATAAATCTCCTCAGCTTCCTGCATATTATAACTATACGTTACAATATTAGATAAAAACACACGAAAATGTTATTTACTTTTCTATACACAAAATATGAAACATTAATCGTCACCATTATGTGACACTGATAACGACTGTGTTAAGTTACTTGTATTAATCTGGACTATAAAACAGATAAAATATCAATTTACATTTTTCTATTTACAGCCTCAGAGGTTATTGTTCTTCAAATATTTCATAAAAGGCAAGGATACTAAATTGCACTTTTTTATATCAATCGTATAATTTTACACTTAATTCACATGATTTAATTGACAAATAATATATAAAATGTCACCTTATTCGTAATTATACAAACAATTAGAATTACATACAATATTAATTCTACATATTATTTACATTGTATATAGTATTAAACACACATTCGAGAAATGTTCATCTGAAATGTTTTGTCATTGAAAAACTGTGTACTTACTAAATCAAAATATGTATGTACCATTAAAGTAAAAAAATAACAAAGAAGATCATCTTTAACAGTTTTTCAGTAAATGATCCTAAAATCAAAAGTAACCAAAGAAACTCGTACGCAGTTTGTTTGTAATGAATTAATTATTATTTCAGAAAGTCTATTACCTCCGACGATTAAGGGGTGGAATGACAGGAACAACTTGTGGTTCTTCCGAGGAAACCGGTTTCGTGTCTTGCACTACCTGTTTCATTTCCTTCCCATCACTAAGATCGTTAAAATTCTGTCTACTGTCACAAGTATCCGAGAATATATCATTCGAGAGTTCACACATTCGATGGGGATGCGATATCTTGATATGAACCTGTGGCGATACACTTTCGATCGATTCATTTCCGTCTAAAAATTCCGTCACAAATTATACATTTAGTTTAACTAAGTTAGTATTTATTAAATATTATAATATATTATTTTATTTTCTTATATAATTTATAATTTTATTTTATACTTTATCGAATATTATAGTATACTATTTATTGCACAGGGTGCCCCAGATTTTTCCAGCTAAACGTTCAGTTAAAAACGCTCTATTACAATGTTATAAAGAAATGAAATTGAAATAAGTAACGTTGGATTTCACTTCGCAGAATATGAAAGGTTGAACGTATTTGCAGACCGTTTCCAACCTAACTTCAAATAATATTTTTTTCTTATTTTCACTTGTCGAATATGCTCCCGCAGTTTGTTTTATTTCTCAACACAACATACTGACACTTCATAATATACCCATTCCTACAATAGTGAAATAACTGAAATAAGTAAAATAACTGGCTATAAAATAAAGATAAACCAGTTAAGGGATATATTTTTCTTAGCGAAAATGGAAACGTCTGGTTAATCAATCGATGTAAGAATTGATATGAAGTTAAATAGACAAAAGAAATTGAGGAATATTATATCAAATTTTAAAACCGGTCATTTCACCGGTTGCAGTAAGCTTAGCGTTAACCCCTTGCCCTATGATTTATTTCATAACTATGCTCAGTATAACTACTTTATCGTTAATAATTTATTAGGAAAAAAAGCAATTTTGATGTTTATTCTATACTCACGTTTACTCCAAAGGTTAACAATTGATAATAGAGAGTAATATTTAATTTATATTTGGAAAAAAATAAATGACACTTAGATTTCTCAAATTCAACTTAAAATTTTCGATAGGAATCTGACATAATATTGTAGGTCAAGAGGTTAAAACAAAGGTAGTCCGTATAATACGTAAGTACCTTTTTCTGTGCATTGAGCACGATCTTCGTCGCAAAATTTTCGATAGCAAAATGGTCCGATAGAAGCTGCTATAAAACCAAATATGAGACACAAGCACCACATCACGATCATACAAAATATAAAAGGTAACGCAAGCAAATAATTGCTGCTCACTTTCCAATGTTCCTCCATGTACTAAATGTAGAAAGAGAAAGACATAATGTCACATACACAAACACTTCCGCTAAAGTCTTACCTACTCGATCCTACAGAGAGGGAAAATATTTGTGTATTAATATAATCCAACGTATCGAAATCCAAGTTCGAAATAATTACTGTTTACAAAAGCAGAGAAAATAAAACAACGCGGATTACAGAGTATCTATATTCGAAGTAACTTATTCATCAGGTTCATCGCACCTAATATGTGGATAGATAAATTGGATACTTTAGAATTTATCTTAAATATAAATTATTCTTTTTAAACTGGTTACTTTCAGTTTTAATTTGCTAGAACTGTATTCCGCGGTGAATGGTATGTTTCGTGGAAAAATTGTTCTACGTCACGTTATTGAACAAAGTCTTCCGCGTGTTTCATTCGAAAAATGAGAAACTTTTTTCAGGAAACAGATATCTTGATTAGCAGGTTCTCATTATCAATTTCAAAGGAACACTGTAACAAAGCATAGAAATGATAATTGATCTGATTTAAAATGGTTATGGTGTAATGCAAAAACAGACAAAAATGCAAACTTTCTAGAGTAAAGCGTCCTTGACTTATACTCTCCACGCCTACATCCGTGCCAGAACTATAAACAAGAAAACTATTATTCCAAGTTATGGTCGACACTTCGTATAATGTTTCATAATGAAGACAATTAGACGGATATAGTTTCAATATCCTGAAAACGAAAAAATTTGGAGTGAAGATATGGTAATATTTTTGTCATCAAATTTTCTTCTCTCTTCGATCTGCAAAGAAATTGTTTGCATTGTATTGTTTCTCTAAAAAACGAACTTTTGTAAATTATACATATAGAAGTATAACTTAAGTCTTAATAAGTTACACTTTGATTCTTGTAACTATTAACAAAACTCCTCGGATTCTCTTTCATTTAGTTTCGTTTTATTTTCAGCTGTTTGCATTACAAAATTATACCTTATAAAACTTGTTAGCTTTCATGAGCCATAAATTGATGCTAAATCGAGAAATTCATTTTACAAAGTTCCTGTTTCCTTTTTCGAAGGGCATGCCCATTTCCGTTCTACAGTTACTATATCGGTGCAATGTTTTCTCCGCGAAACATGTGATTCTCGATTGCAAATCATTATAAAGAGAAAGCAGAACGTCGAAAGCAATTCATCAAAAACCATCGATGATTCATTAAATGTCTTAAGACAGTTACAATATTTCGAGGCTTTAGGAAAGCGAATCATAACTTTTTCATGTTAAATCTTTTGAAAATAGATATATTGAATTTAATAAATTTATGATATATAAAAAAAATCAAACTAATTAGCAGAGCGAATATTGAAATTTCTCTTAAGAAATTTTCTAATGATATTTGTAATTACTTACTGCCAGAGTTTAAGGATAAAGTTTAAAATTAATTTTAAACTGTTGGTTCACTTTTTAGAAACGAAATACCAGTCGGTTACATGGCACCATACGACGCAGCCAATTGCATCCAATCAACTGTGGTTAACATAAACGTTCGTTAATAGAGATCATTATCCAAGAATAATAATTCGTAGAACATTAGTCGAAGGAACGTGAATGTGTCACATTTTTTACTGTAACTTAGTAACGCTATCAATTAACGAAGAATGCAAATTAACATAATGATTGCACAGCTAAAAAAAATATTTACTATTACATTCACACGTAATTTCAATCTGTCTAACGACAATCAGTTTGATTACCTGATTACATGTCGAACATGCAAGTACAATGTACAATAAATTGTTTTATTATCTTTTTATAAGTATAGTTAGTAATTATTACTTACTGTACTATATGTACCTAACTATTATTGAAATTATTTCTTATTAACATTACACATTTATGGTATTATGGACAGAAACATTTAGAACTCTTACAATTAGATCTTCTGAATTTATTGAGATAGTTCAGGATTTCTCAATATGTGTCACACTGTATTCTTAACAGCTTCTGTCAGTCTGTCTGATACAATGATCCATCATCGGAGTTTCTCTGGTCGTTCGAAACTCCTAAAACTATAATCATCTTCAAGATTCTTTGAATTTCTTAATATGATCTGAATAATTTGGATATTCCTAAATATCCAAAAATACTAAACCTTAGGATCCATAAAGGGTATCATAAAATTTCATAAAATACTGAAACAGTTCCAAACTATTAACAATGAGACCTACAAAAGATTACTACATTGACGAAAATTGCATATACATTGTTCGTAGATTCAGATTCTCAAACGTCTCCACGAAATCGTTTAATTTACATTAATTCATACACGAAACGATTTACGAAATAATGCATGTTTACACGATTCTAAAACAGATTACTAATTGCCACTTATTTGTGCTCGGATATCTAATATTTTGGTTTTCATAGATAATTGTAATAGAGCAACTACCTACTAATCATGCTTATACTAAACAGAGAGAAATTCGTATTTTTCTCTTGTTAATGTTATCAGATCGTGTCAATGAACATTGCCACGAATAAAACCTTTGAATTTTCTTCCATTAGCATACTATGAATTTATAAATTAATTACAAGGAGATTATTGGGAAACTATTGTCATTATGCAAAATATATTTATGGTTTACAAACAATGGCGGTGTTACAAAATATTTTCCAGTCAGTTGGTCTCACAGAAAAATCAGATTAAGACAACCTTGAACTTTTAGCCTTTCAAACTTTTACTTTAATTGTAATAGTAATGTATCCTTGATTGTAATTCGTACACGTATATCGATCCTTTTATTTATAAATTTCAAGGAGTTTTAAAGGAGATTTTTATATAATTTAAAATTCGATCGATACATTTCTTATTAATTAGTGTCAAGGTCTATCATTTTTATTTCAATCAAGAATGCAACCAATAGTACATTTTTATACACGTAGAAATGTACATGTTACAGGAATTTTCGCGATTCCAGTGATGTATTAATAATGCTTGTTCCTGGCAAAATACTATGAACTACAAGAATCTTGGCTGGGAATCCCGCTCTAATTCGTAGAAATATCAAGAAAATAATTATTCCTCTGCAAAATATTATGCGCTTTTTCTTCGATAAAATCTAAGAGATACTTAAATAACCTTTACCTTTGATAAAGTATGTTCTTTGCACACTCTTTAGTCATTAGAAATATTGTTCCTTCTGTTAAAGAAACTTTTTATATGAAATTTCAATTCTGGAGCCGCTCAAAGTACTCGAATAATCTCAAACACGAGCATATACAATCACGAGATTGAATATTCCTGACTTTTGAAAAGATTCTTGAATGTTCTCGATATATTTTTATAAAATTTTCGATACAAATTACTAAGGAAGGATACGCTTTAAATCGTATTTAATGTTTAGTAAAAAGTGAGGAAGTCATTTATAACATTTTTGTGGGAAATGATCCTGAATTCTTTTTGTTAAAATAAAAAATTCATTACTCTTTCAAAAAATGTGTACCTACGCCGATTAAAAGGTGATATCAGACACAATTTGCGCTTCTTCCGAGAAAACCGGTTTTACTTTTTGCACGATCTACTTTATTTTCTTGCTATCATTCGAATTGTTAGAATTCCGTCCACTGTCACAAGCATTCGAGAAGGTGTCATTCGAGAACTGGCCTCGATTGGGATGCGATATCTTGATGTAAACTAGCGACGCGACGGTTCACTTTCAATCAACATACATTGAACTATAAATTCATTTCCAATTACCAGGCTAATTGATTTTACATCGCGAATTATACATTCGGCCATTCTTTAATCTTGACGTTTATCGCTTTAATAAATAAAAATTACCATTATTGTGTCAATGGTAACTAAACGATTGTTCTCTCTGAATATAATAATAATAATGACTCCGATATATAGACATGTGTAACTGGATATTACAAGAGTAACTATGAAATAATAGAAAGACAATTTAGCACTTGAAATATTTCAATTAAATCGTTATTTTCATTTTTAGTTTCTCCATACCCAAAATTTCAGTTACTAAAGTTTTCACATTTAATTACACTAATTTATGCAATATAGTTAATATTGTATAATAATTATAAAATTAATTAAGTCGTATATAATATTTACTAATTTTAGATGTAAAATTTTCTTATATATTTTACTAGAAAACAGCCTAATTGTGAGTTTCATGATACCAGTGTTGCACTTAACAAGTATAATCAGCAAATAATAAGTAAGGGGAATCAATAATATTTACGCTGATCTCATAGGTCTGTCGACTTTCTTCTCCTGTGTCATACATTGCAAAAGTGAACGTAATGAGCATATAATAAATGACTAGACAATTAGTGGCAACGAGCGATATATTACCAATTAGGTACAGCGATCGTACGATTATATAAGAAAAGAATCACAAATGTTTCAACGAAATGGAATGATCGCAATTTGCGTTATACAAGAGTTGCACACGTTTATGCGATAATTTCAACATAGTACAAAGCGGCAGGTGTTATTTAACTTGAATTCATCAGAAATGATATCAAGGTTTCAATGTATTCAAATTTTATGCCCCAATTTTCGTATCTTTTTTCGTTACAAATAAATTACAATTTATTAACTGACCTTGTGCAAATTAATGTTATTTCAAGTTAGATTCATAATTGTAAAAAATAGGTGGTACTTAATTTGTGAAATCAGAATAATCATATTTTGCCAAAGATCACGGTTATTTACT
The DNA here is from genome assembly GCF_051020985.1 of Nomia melanderi. NCBI lineage: Eukaryota > Metazoa > Arthropoda > Insecta > Hymenoptera > Halictidae > Nomia > Nomia melanderi. The sequence goes on from NC_135005.1 coordinate 4,670,697, forward strand.
ATTTATTTTCTGCCTCTTTCATTTCATAATACAAATTATTGAAATAAAAAGGTTTACTTAGAAAAATAGAATTTTAATTTCCTGTAAAATCCACAACCTAATTAAAATATTTACTTACGATAGAATATTCCTGATTTCGATTTAATCGAGAATTAATACAAAAATGTAATAATAGAGAACAATAGTAGAGTAAAACGTATTAAGAAAATAGAAATAAAGGAAATAAAAATAAGGAAAATACAAATAAAAGAAATAAACAGAAATTGTATAAAAAATCAGTTTTGCTTTACTATGCAGTTATGACAACGCGTTCGTTAGCATCAGTTCATAAGTAAACATAGTTCACAGCGATTCGAGTGTGTGAAATAAAATTACAAATATGTTGCTCAGTCTGGAACGGTGCAGGTGTTGAAAACGAGAAAAAGAACAGAGGAACGTACATACAATTAATTACGTCGATCGAGAACGGAGGAACATATATAATCGCGCAGATTGCAATCGCGTATCGCTTTTTAGATCTGTTGTCACGTGACTCAAGTTACCGAGTACATTCTGTCACACGTGACGAACGAACTGTATGAAACATTAGATCTTACAAGTAATTACTCATTTCACGTGATACTCTTCGTTGTCATAGAGACATAAATTACTTTCTAACGAGTATAAAAGTAACATCGTTGGCAATGATACCAGTAAAATAATAGAGAAAAAAATTGAACCCAAAGGCCAATATTATTTTTATTTATTTTCTATACGAAATAGACAAAATCTCATTGTTATTAGAAAGAAATTTTATTTTATTTACGACAATGCCATTTCCCCTAATCAGTAATATTTGGAGAATTATTAACAGATTTTATCGATAGTCCAAGAGCATTTAAATGAATTCAGATTTATAAAATAACTTGTGCAAACTAATTACAATTGCTGCTCATTAATAAAACTTGACTTCAATGGAATTTGAATTCTAATATGGTAATGTCTAGATTACTGTTCGAAACTTTTTATATTTACTGGCATCTATGCAAAATCATGTAAATATTTAAAAGGATACGTAAACGAAAGATATAAACAAAGATCTTATTCACTAAAGAATTTTATAAGGAACTTCGAGTACCTATATTGATACAGAGAAATCATTAAAACATAAAATTGATTTTAATAAGTAACACTAAAGGTTATAAGTAACATCCTCGTCTTATAACAACTTATAAATTGTCACGGCAATTAAATATATATCAATTGATTGTCACCTACCGATCATATCCATTAGTAAATCAAAACTGTCCATGGTTCGATGAACGGAGACATATTGAATTGATAAACAGATACGCAATTATCGGAACGTTCCAACTGCTAGTACGGAATGATCGTTTTTATGGTTTATTCTACATAATGAACGACCTCGACGTCTCCGACATGTATTGACGACTAGTTCTGTACATTCACATGTAGGAGGATCTATGTACCTAAATTCCTATGGTAAATAGACAACTTAATTAATTATTAATTAATTATATCAAGGATCGTCATGCACGGATTAATACTATGTTCGTTTAGGTTGTTCGAAACAAGACCGACCGATCGGCTGTTAATCTCGATAATTAGTATCCAACTGTTTGCGAAACGATCGTTCATATTCGTTCATTAAATTTCAATAGAATAGTTGCGCATCTATTCCAATTAAAAGTTCAAAAGCACCGCTAAGTTTCTAGAATATTTCCCCCCACTACTATAGTCTCGTTTGGCCTTCACTTTTACCCGAGGTTGAGCGCGTTCTGTTCCACAGAAACGATATAGAACAAGGGCAGCCTTATTGCGTTACCAAGTTTCCGTCTTCCTTCAAATATTTTTAATACGTTAAACACAATAAAATTGCCGATCCATAACGACAGAACCCTATCACTTCTGTCCAGTGGATGTTTCACAAACTTCTTCATTTTTATTCGCTTGCGAAGCGCTCTATAAAAGTCTCTTTCGAGACATTAGCCGATATATTAACCAATCTTCTATTTTTCGCTTCTATTTTCCAAAGAGTGTGATTCTATAGACAAAAATAAGCCGAGAATATGGAATATTTGTTTATTTTCGGTTTTATTTTTGAATATTGGTTGGGAGAAACGAAATTAATATAAAATCATAATTGAATTCGGTTTATAATAAATTCAGTATTATGTAAGATCAGATTTACACCCATAAAGGCAAATAACTCTTTGAAATATAATGATCTATATGTTTTATTTATAAAACAATTTGTAAAATTATGAAATTTATTTACAACTTTGTAATAAAACATTTTGATATCAGTTAAACACCCTGTATAAGTATCCCTGCAGAATAAATACAAATTGGCCTCATGAAATCTCATTAAAAACAGAACTTACAAATTGATTTTAATTAATTTTACTTTAGAAAGCTAATTGCTCAAAGAAAAGTTGATATATTAATATTTGATTAGTATACATAATTTATAAAACCATCTGAGGTATATGAATCAAGAGAAGAATAGTAAAACATTTCTGCTTGAGGAAATAAAAGATAGATAACAAAGCTAAGGAGATAAATAAACACATTACGATCTATGTATTCTATACGATGGTCGAAAAGATTCGTGCATTTAAGCTCCTTCAAATCTACCAGAAGCAAAAAATAAAAGAAAACTGGTAAGTGTTTTGCGTACAATGCGCTCGAGTTGAACGGCATGGTGCTGAATTTCAGAATTACTGTTCGTAATGAGCGGCGGCCGACCCATAAAGTCGTCATTACTCATATTGCAGCGACGTGAAACTAACGTAAAAATTATACTACACTAGACCACACCTGCGATACAAGGCCAGATTTTTATCTCGCCGTACGTATAACCAATACGCTGCATTTATTTCGCCATGCCTCTATCGATCCTTTTATTCATTTCGTTTTTTTTATTTTTCTTTCTATTTCCACGCGTTTTCCGCGATCATGTCGATCGATCGCCAAGCCCTCGAAATTCATCGCCTAGAAAGCATTCGGAAAACGTCGAAAAACAACGGCAATGACAGGAACCCCTTTAACACATTCGCGATCAGTACATTTTTCGATTTTCTAATACCTATTGAAAATGAAAAAAATCTAATTGCCGCAAATTTCTGACGATAAGACAGGGACAAAAGTTAGAACATTTGTTTCGAAATAATAGTCTTGTAACGATCTGTTCCTTGAAATGAAGAACATTCCGTTAAATAAGTCGCAAATGGAAAAGTGCAGAAGAATAAAATATTTTGAAAGTTATTATATTTAAAAAAACGTGAATTCACGTTACCGATCGCGAATGTGTTAGAAATAATGAAGTGTACAGTGTCTGAAGTTATACTTTTTTATTTGGAATATACAATAAAACGACTACTGTACTACATAATCCCCACATTTGTTGAATTATTAATCGTATCTTATCTTTAAACAATTACTGTGCAACTTATGATAATCATACTTGTATCGAATTCGTTTTAGAAAAAGATTATTTTCATTGGTCTGAACAGTTCAAAGACATGAAAATTGCAAGACGAAAGGTCTGAACTACACGAAAATGTTATCACGCTCTCGCCTTACATTTTCTCAGTAGTTGTACTTCCAATTTGGACGTTACTCGTAACGTAAGTACTCATGTTTCAAGATTAATAAATAATAATAGAAACGGATTAATAAAAGTAAATAATAAGGAAGTAATAATAATGGAGACCAAAAGGCGATCGTTACGACGAAGATATAAATATAAAGAAGTAACATTTGAATTTGTCGAATTCGGTTAAAAATATTCATCACAAGTCTGACTCGATATTATATGAAAAAGGGTTAATAGCAGGGACTTAATGCCGGTATTATTTTAACACCGGTAATAGCCTACAAATAAAGATTTGTCGTTACATTCTTTTTTAAATCGTGTTTAACGTCATATCAGCTGCTGTGTAATTGTAACAAGAGATTTTTTTTATTTCTTCATATGTTCATTATAACATTTAAATGAATTCATTTATGATTATAGACAAAAATTTATATTTCAGTCAATTTTAATCTAGAGTTCATAAAACTTTTACACATAAAGTTCCTAAAATCTTTAATGGGTTAATGTATGGAAGAAATTGTTTGAAGAGTTTCTGATGTGTAGAGGGCCGTATTGTTCCACTCTTATGTTACTTCGCCAGACCTCGCATTTCCGTTGATTTATTATGTAATTGAGCAACAAAACAAGTGTTAACCTGTTAACTGTGGAATTTAGTTTCAAAACACTCTCGATTTACGCGCAATAAAATCAAAGAATCAAGCGTGCACTCGTCAAATACAGAACGAATGCACCTATGGTATATTTTAATGAAAAACCGATACAGAACAAAGAAGAATTATTTGTTTATCTAAAAAAATAAAGAACTTATCATTAACAAAATAATTAATACCATTTCAAGCTTTAAGATGACGTGTATACTCGTTGAACACAGTTAATTGGTTTAATTACCCAAACAAGAGATCGGTACGTTGTCTCCACTTCTTCTATTATTTAAGTAGTCGATATATAATTTAGCTTCATCTGTTGAAGGTTTTGTATGTTGCAAAGATTCTTCGTCCACAAAAGGTTAAATTATTCATTTACAATTTTCGATTGTTCATATTGAAGCTTGAGGTCGCCATTACAGAGACCTTCGATCACAAAGGGTTAATAAAAGATTGCAACTGAGTAGATCGTTACCGGAATAAATGCTGACAGCGAATGTATCAATAAACAACAAGTTTCAGGCGAGTGCAACTTTTCGATTCTCCCTTTTGCCTCGAGACGATTAGCATATTAACCGCGATCCTGAGTAATTGACATTCAGTTGCGATAGTTTTTAATTGACATTGCGATTGCTTGACAGGCGTTTACCACGTTAACACTTTGTTGACCGGCAATTTTACGCAAAATCTATCCCATATCACCGGTTATTATCCCGCAATTAAATATGGAAATGAAACAATCTAAATAAACTTTAATATGCTTTATTTCTACATAATGAATTAAAATGAAACTTTGAACGTATCTTTTAAATAACTTTGAATATTTTGCTTTTGCAATATTGTCCTGCATTTCAAATATTGAGATAACTTATGAAAGTACGAACACGAGTTAACCCTTTGCACTCGTATGTCATGCTGAAGATGACAATACAAATTTGTTATACTTTATTTATGGTATTTTAAAAAGTACCACACTTTAAAAGATTATGAAAATTCAATGTTATAATAATAATAAATAAAATAAATATAAAACATTGAAGTGTACTACTATAAATTACTTTAATTTGTTTCCCTAAAAATAAATACAAAATTACACCCAATAGAAGTAAAAATAAATTGAATGCAAAGAGTTAACTCGTAATTGGTCAATAAGGTTTGGACATGAAAACACGAGTTAATTGCCCGGCACGCAATGTCACTGTAAAACGTTACGGAGCACATCTAGTGAGGATCGTCGCTGAAACACCCTTTCTTCGAGTGCCTCTGCTTTTCTCCTCACCCTTGCGGGCCTGGCCCGTTCCGAATGCAACAGGGATATGGTTTTAACGATATCCATCATAAACCCGTCGTCGTGGCGAGTACATTCCTCCCCCTCACGTGCCAGCAATTTATTATCCGCGATTTTATTCTATGTTTAGACGCGTGACGAACGAGCGTATTTACGAAACGAGTTCCCGCGACGTACCAGACAATGAAAGTACCTTGTAGAATGACGGCGACAGTTTCATAGAGGCGCAAGGTTGCATTCGATCGGGCAAATCGAATGGACAACAGGTTTCGTTAATGCGACTGTGTAACGTGGACGGACACGCACCGAATACGTTCTTGGGAATGCCATAGTAATGTATAGGGCGATTTTATTTGAGAAGAGTGTATTGAATATTAACGTTCAACTATTTGTATATGAACATGTGATTCCACTTTAACCTGTTAACTGTAGATTTTAGTTGGAAAAATCTCTCGTCTTGCGAGTAATAAAATGAAAAAATAAAATATGTACTCGTCAAATGCAGGACGAATGCACCCAGGGTATATTTTAATGGAAAACCAAAACAAAATAAAGAAGAATTACATGTTTATACAAAAAAAAAAGAATTAGTGTCATTTCAAGCTTTAAGATGACGCGTATACTCGTCAAACGTAGTTAACTGGTTAATACCTTTCATTTGTATATTGCTTTAACCCTCTATAGGTCCGTGACTTTGAAGTCGTACATCAATATACTGAGATTTTGTTGATTTATTTGATTTTTTACAGAATAATGACGGATGAAATTAAATAATTAATCACAATAAGCTTTTATACACACAGACGTAAACATTCAACGTCATTGTAACTTTAAAGTTATAAAATATATTGGTTTTAATGAGAATATTAAGACTACTAAATACATTGTTAATTTGTATTTGCAAGTTGATATTTATTGATTTCATACTGCATAAATTTTGTTATTATTAAGAAAGGAAATTTACCAGTTAACTGCGTTCGACGAGTATAAACGTCATCTTAAAATCAAAATAATACGAATTCATTCAACAATAAATCATTTATTTTTTCACAAAAGCATGTAATCCTTCTTTTTCGCATGTATTTCGTTAGAATATATTATAGATGCACTTGGCCTGCGTTTGACGAATTTACACTTCATTATTTTATTTCATTGCGGGCATAATCAGAAACTTTTTAAACGAAATTCCATAGTTCACAGGTTAACACTTAGGCAACTGTCTGAAAAGAAACTAATATGTACAACCTTCTTCATTTATTTTAATGGAATTCATTCAACGGATTTGATTAAAAATTGTATTTAATAAATGCAAAAAAGATACTTAATTAATTTGCGAATATCCCCAGTTCAAAGCTTACTAAATAACAAAAGAAAAATAAATTAAATAATTGCAATGCGTTGCTAAGGGAAAAGTGGGAGATCTCCGCATTCAGTTGGCGAAGTGTTAATAAAGGGATAATAAAGATTCACAGGGCAGGTTATTTGAACGTCAGACGTTCGTGTTTATCTTGTTAAAATCAACTGTATGATTTCAGCAAATATTATTAAACGTTCAATTTAGGGATAATATAACTTAACGCGTTGACTGCCACAAAAATTTCGGGCGTTTTGTATGGTAATACTTATTCTTTCATAACAAAGGCGAACGTTATTAGAAACAGTTTTTAATGATTTGATATCACATTACTCGTATTACGCTATTACGTAATTACATATGTTACCAAATATTTTGATTCCATATCAGTTTTATCACTGCAATTGTTCTCAAGAAATTTGGAAGCTTCAATTATTATCGATGACCACTGTAGCAATCAACCTGTTAAAGATATATCTTAACACGTGAAAGCAACACTTGCCGACTTTTATAATTTTCTCTTAACTATTCAACATTAACCTCTCACCGTTTGCTAAGTCTTCGGTGCCAAATTTCATCCATTCGTTTTCATTCTTTCCCGGAATTGTGATTTCTTTTCTGGTCACGTAGATAACCTACTTCCGATAGACCCAAGTGTTAAGTAATTTAAATTATTTCAGAATAGATATGCTTTAGTGAAATTAACACGATACAATTACGACGATGAATATAACTAATCCGAGCCTCAGTCAATTCAGTTATATTATAATTAACGATAATTATACGTAAGTAAAGTCAAACCATTCTTTACGTTAACAGTATAATACTTTTAACCTGTTAATCGTGGAATTTAATTTCAGAAATCTCTAATACTACTCGCAATGAAATCAAATAATGAAGTGCACATTCGTCAAATACAGTTATAATATATTCTAACGAAAAACTAAAGCGACACGAAGAAGAATTACATGATTATCTAAAAAAATAAATAGTTTATCGTTGAAAAATTTAGGTGCTATTTAGAGTTTTAAGATGATGTGTATACTCGTCAGACGCAGTTAATTGGTTAAAACTTAGATATTAAAAATAAAACTTTAAATATTACAAATGAATGAAGTAACTATTTCGTAATAACATTAAGCGAATCAAAAATTATTTACCGTTCGTAGCGTGCTACAATAATTACTCAATAATATAATTATTAATTATTCGAATAAACCAACACATACTCCGCAGAAGGAAACACCAATGTTTACTCTTCCACTTTTAAAAGTCATCGAGCTACCTATGAATCGATCCCGAGATCGCATTATAAATATTTTCCAATCCATTCCTCCATCATAATATGCGATGAATACTTTCAAGCTCATAACGCTTATTAAGATAAAAAAAAAGAAAAAATGCATTTGGTATGCTCCAGATGTACGGCCGATAACGAGGAATTATAATATTGTTGCGAAATTACCACACGTCTTTTTATCACAGGAAATGTACGCGCCGGTTTATCAAGGGCGAATGACATTATTTATGCGCGTTTACCATAGTCGCAACGATTCGCGTTATATCGCGATAACGCGCGGCGATCGACAAATTAACATCGTCGACGAATCAACGTGCGCCGTTTAAGGGGCAAGAACCGGAAGTCGCAACGTCGCGTATGCATATGATCGCTTCAGAATCCGCATACGATAACACGGAAACGAACCGTAGGAGAAGAAAAAAGAGAAAAACAGACGGAACAGGTGGAGATCGCACACCGGTAATTATCCGTCCGCGATCACGTGATTCGCGCACACCCATTGGCGTGCCGCGATTTTTTCCCAACGTATTAACAATTCAAATCAGATTGCCACAAGATCACGTATCGGAGGCCTGCCTAGCCGGTGGCCAATAAGATCATCGATTGTTAAAGAGAAAAATCGTATCGGTTGATTGCGTGTTAACTGTCCACCGTGGAGGAATTATGGCCGCATATGATGTCCGAGGCAGAAAAAAATGCGTATCGCGATCGAACGCGTCTATAGGAAAAATACACATGTATCCTGGATTATGTGTCGCTTAGTTGCAGGAGTATTGATTTCGCGAGGAGCCGCGTAATTACGCATCGTGGGCACCGAAAAGGCAAGGTAATCCGAGGGGAGGCGGAAGGACAGCCCTTAGAACAATTCCCTGAAGCGATATCGAAGCGGCAACCGGAGACTGGTAAGAGGATTTGCTCGGAGATTGATTTTATTACTTTCATTGTGAAGTTAAGTTCTTCTGGATGGGTACTGCCGCGTCCGAACATGTTCCTTGCCATCATTAAAGACGAAATGTAAAAGTAAGAGGCATGAGACGTTCTGATAATATTAACGCTAGATTTGCAGATGATCCGATGAATGATAAATTTCGTAAATGTTATTTTTTAGCTGTTTATGATGATTACAGTTAATCTAGTATTATAAACATCTTTGTATGCAAATAAATGTCTTCGTCAGTATCATTTTTTAAACATGGAATTAGAAATTATTTAAAATTAAAATTAGACAATTTAGAGAACATGGAATAGTTTTCGACGATTTTGAAACGTACAAGCCCTTGATAGAAATTTGGAAAATTGAGCTTTATTGCTCTGTAATGTTACCAGAATTTTATAATTCATAATATTTAGTTTGTAATAATTTCACGTAATGTACAGACTCGATCGAAGGTACGAACTAGTGGAAACATGCAATCTCCAATGATGACAAATTTATTCCCGATAGACTTGCTAATTTTCAATCTAGGTAACATGATTTATGAAAGGAGTAAAAATTATGTCACGGAGAATCACGGAACAGGAATCGTACTAACCTAATATGCTTTTATGCAAATTAAAAGCGAAGTAGATCTAGTAAATACCAGAATAAACTATCATTAATTATTACAAAATGTTATGCGATTATTTATTACTAATTCACTAAAGACAAAACTTTTTTTCTGCAGAACAATATTTTAGTTAATATATCAAATTGTGATATAAAGCGAAGTGAAGAATTTGGCATGGAGTTTTTGCCATAAGCAGCTTTGTATTGACATAAATTCAATCAAGAGGAGCTAAAAATTGAAAGTGCACCATTACATGTCATAATTGTTAATGTTCTATGCCAGAAAAATGAGATATAAAGGGAAAATATAAGTGTAAGGGAAATGAAAATTTTTAAAAGTGGAATTAATTTGAACAGCGGTTATAGATGCCCGCCATAATATCTTAAACGAGTGGTGCCATCTGGAAGTACGTATCTTCAGTCATTACTTTTATCTATCTAACAAATTTGTACATACATAGATTTGAAATCTATATCACCGACGAGAAATAGAATAGATTCACATCTTATAGGATATCATATCCGGTAGTCTGAAATACCGATTGTGTAAAAAAAGCAGACGTTTTGATATGTCCTCTGCAATTAAAAATGGCGAGTTTAGGAATTCAAATCTATTCGAACCAATATTTGAAGCTGACAAAATAGGTAAACGTAAAGAATTTTCTTTCCGGGGTAAAAACACATGCACGCACCTATATGTTTCAGATCTCATGGTAGAATTGTTAATTGTCGGCTATTAAACAATTGATACGTGTATGAACGGAAATTTTGCCATGTTTCCATGCGACATGATGATAATATTCTTAATAAATATAGAAAATTTATTTACTGAACATAATAAGCCCAAACCTGATTTCATTAAAACAATGCTTCCTCAGAAACATTGTCACAATACCATTGTAAATTCTACCTCTTATGCAATATAATTCGAGAAATTTAAAAATTCTGATAGACAATGCTGATAATTCACTAGTAAAAGATCAAAAACATATAAATAATAATAAATAAATATGAACATATTTTTCTTTTTTCTTCAATATTAAATTATTTTATATGACAAGGTATCTAATACCTCTAGGAAAAAGCAATTGTTATAATCAAATGGACATAATTAATACCAAAATTCTTTGAAACAGTTTTCCCGTAAAAATTACTTTATATTTTGATTTCTGTTTCGGCTACGTTTAACAATAATTTATAATCGAAAACAACCGAGAGAATGTCGAATAACACCCCACGCGTAATTTTTCATGAGATAATTATTTAATTTACGCACTTTTTAGTATGTTCATTGTTCCGATATATAATTAAAATAAACGGAAAATCACTGACCTTTCGAGTTCGAAAATGAAGAAAATTGGTAAACGGTATTTATTTACGTTACGAGGTATTTATTTTACGGATTAATGATTAAAGATTTCATAAAAAATAATGTTCAATATTTTTATGGAACAATAGTTTTGATCTTTCCAGATATAGAAATTAATTCTTGAAAAAATCATAGGAAGTTCGTAGAGTATATTATTTGATTAAATTATATACATTTTCAGGAAAAAAATGTAGTATCTGTAGTGTATTGTACTTTAAAATTGTATGGGGATAAATAACTCATAAAGAAAAACTGTGTTTCATTTCGAAATACTACACAACTATGTGAAGACTATATATAAGTTTCATATTTCAATATCCAATCGCCTCACCAAAAATATTGTAAATAAAATAAACATGTATCATATTGAAATGCAACTTCAGTTGGTCAAATTTTCTAAAATGTGAACCATATAATATCTGTACGGATCTTAAGTCTGTAATACAAATATATTATGCATTGAACAATTTGTTTCTTATTTTTCCGTCTTTCTTCCTCATTATTTTCTGTGTTTATCTTTCTGTTACAGAACAAACCTCCAGAACTTGTTGATTAATAATTTACTACGAATAAATTCTGTACAAAATCACAATGAGAAAATAACATAATCTTCTAATTTCTTGTAATATATGGAAATCTGTAACGTATTTATCATGATAAATGTTAAAACTACTGTTTAAACACTACGGTATACTTTAAACTTTTATCATAGTAATAAATGTTATCGAGATACGGATAAATTACAGCCGGTATGGCGAACTCACGTCTGTGTAACGTCGATTGCAGCTCATGAGGGGCACACTCACGCAGGCATGACAGCGTCCGATAAAAGAATGATGATTTCTATTAAACAAAAACGAGCGTTTTCCATATCCCCACAATGAGTAAGACAAAGACAGAGCGGCTATGCGACAAGGACAGATTGAGAAATCCCAATGCTACCAACTTTTAGAATGATTTCATAAATTCCTGGTCCTTACGCGCGAAGCATGATGAGTAAAGAGGTATCCGACAAGGATTAACATATGATTTAGTGGCAGAGAGATGGACACACAACACTCTCCTCACAAATCTGTATGTTACGAATGAAAGAATCGGTTTTGATTTTATGTTGTGTCGCGACACTGAATGATCGCGGTTTATTACGATTATTTTTATAATTAAAGTTGCGATATTGATCGACCGCATTTCTTTTAGCGTTGCGATATTCATTGAACGCGTTTTCTTAGTGTTGCGATTTAGAAAATACCCAAAAGCAAACTAGAACCACTGCTTGACCCACATGTTGCTTCGTAGTAACCAAAATGGCTGCGCCTGATCCTTGCAGTTTAAAGTGGCTGCACGTAATTCCCTATATAGTTGAATTGCCAGGACTATAAATTTTATAACTGTAATATACATAATATGTATTTATAAAAATATTTACATTTATGAATTAATAAAAATTGCGTTGTCATGAAGTTGCATTGAATAAATAGTACTTCCATCGTTTAAATGTACGCGCCTTACACATTTGTTGCCGCTAAATCGTATGACACAATCGTTAAGTCTGTAATCCTGCATTATCGGTAACGTCGAGTGCGATACCGAAATAGTGCGGAGGTATTGAGACCTCTGACGGGATACACAAAAATTCCCATAAGCTGTAATATTTGTAAGTACATATCTTAAGTCTGTGTTTTAATATTTGTTATTCTAATTCCTATCACTTATAGCGCTGCCATGCGAAACCCACCTAAGTCGATATGACAGGGCGTAACATGAAAATGGTAAGCGGGTCCTGTGACTCCCAAGAGCGTGTGACAAAATTTTACTTTGCATATCATGTCTATCCTATACCTCGTCTGTGAGGCTATCTTTTAATTTATTTAAATTTCCATTTTTATCATAATAAATGCAATAATCTGTTACTTTATTGGTAACGCTGCCGCTAGCCTAAAAATGACAACGATCCGTCTGTGAAAATACACTGATTGTTGAATCTAGTCTTGTGGTACTTTATCCGTGGATTAATTACATCAATTTAAGCTTCGGTTGAAAATGATAATTGAAGTGCGCGCGAGAATCAGCTGGGTATTTAAAGCCACCTAGTGGCAAGTTCGCTAAACATGTTCACAGTTAGGAAACATGGCGTAAAGTGAATGTTACGTATTTGTCAGTGATTTCGGTAAGGAGTCTGATCTTGCTGTCGAATTTATTTCTATCGGTGCTCGTGAAAACATGTTGGTTAGGTTTACACAATGAAGAAACGTAAAGGGATTTTGAATTTTCAATCGAGTTATTTAAATGTAGACAATCCAAGAGTATAAACTGTGACACAGCGTGTATTCAACCAGCCATTTCATAAGACCTTGGGATACGTTTATTCTCGTTAGTGTTGGGTTAATAAACTGGTATGGCATCAATTCGATGTTTCCGTTTCCATTAAGCTGCTAAATATCACCGAGGAACCGTGCATTTCGACTTGGACAATGTTTTGTTGATCAATACGGAAACAAAAAGGAACGTTCCTTTTCTAACTCGCTTCTATTGGCACGAGAGTGCATTCCGATCTTCTGTGTATTATACTCTCAATTTTTGTTCGTCTACGTCTTGTTGCTTTTTCATCGTATAAACATTTTGAAACGCAGATTACATGTTCCTCATTTTTGGCTCCTCGACAACAACTGGCAGGGATTGTGAGAGGAATAAGCCTGTGCTCATGTTTCTCGTGGGCTCCCCGTTCTGACTTTTGTTTATAGTATATGTTGTTTTTATCTTTAGAGTCTATGTTAGACATGTTTTTTGAAGTGTTCTGTTTGTGTATAGAGTAGTAACTGTGTTTTATCCTTAAAATTTCTGATTTTTCCTTTAATAGTCATTTTGTTCAATTGAGTAAAAAAAAAGTAAAATGAGAAGTTGTTTTTTGTTTCATATTTGTAATGAACATAAAATTAATCTCAAAGATCGTTTAATTAATCACGTAGATGTAATTCTGTTACGATATAATATTTCTGCCAGTTAAAGTGTTAGTCTTTGAATTAAAATTTATTTTGTTTCTTGTGGACTTGACAAAATAATTTTATGCTGCTCTAAATTTTTTAGACTGAAACAATCAGTTGGTATACGTGGACTGGATTCTGTAACTTATTTTGACTAAAAGTATATTCTATATAAAGTACAACTATTAGGTAAGTTTTAAATATACAATATAATAACTATTTTAGTCATTGTTTTTTAAAAATAAATTCATGTTAAACTTGTTCCAAGTTAAATGTTTCTTCAATATATTTCTATCCATTAAGTAAGTATTCACTAAAATTTTATATGTTGTTAAAGTTCTTACGATTAATTATTTTTAAACGATTAAAAAGTTCTTTAAGAAATTCTTTAAATGTGAAAGTACATATATTTTCAGTTTAAAAACAAAGAAACATTGTATTATTATCATTGAATTAATATAATTTCACTCTTTTATTAATCTATTATTAAATGACATATGCAACAATTGAGTTATATTTCTGTAAGCCGATTATAGACTTTCAATTATTTGGCAATGTCTTTCTCAAAGAGTGAGGAAGAAAAGGGGGATGGAGGGGAGAATTCTGATCTCAGAGAAGAGAGCCATTTTCCAAGTCTTCGTTTAGACATTCTAAATATAACTGGAGGCTCTATAGGCTTTACTTACTGTGTCATACTGTGCAGAGTAGTATCTCACTGTGTTGCGTAGATTTCACTTGTTTTCCACCTTTAGTATGGCATAATGCCAATTTTCTTTAATTAATGATAAATTTCTATTAATTATTTTGAAATAATACATCAGATATTTAAAAGTGAACTTATTCTTACTTTCTAATAATATATAGGGTAATATTACCAGTGTAATAACCTGATATTATCTTCATTAACTAATATTATCTCTTTAAATGTGATGCATATATTTATGTATCATACCTATATATATTTACGAGTGACAAATTAAACATTATAAAGAAATATAATAATCAGTTTTAATTTCCAATAAATTAAACGAAATGAAAGAAATTAAATTTAAGAGATAGAGTTTCTTCGCAGATTATAAAAACAATGTTACTTAACAATGACCAAGTATTATATGCTTATTGGTCAAGAGAAAACAAAATTTTCCAACATGTTCGACAAAATGCAGTATATCTTAAAACTAAATAAATGATTAACTCTTTAATTCTGTTATATTTAATTATATATATAATTGAAATAAAGAGGAAAAATCTATCTAGAAATTACTATAGCATACTGAAACGTGATGTTTCAAACAATAAATTTCTTTATTACTTCATCTTTAGTGATGTTTTATTACAGATCATGGATCTTATAATTCATTCATGTCCAATTGTGTTTCATCTATCTTTTGAGACAGTACATAAGAACGACCCATACATCCTACTTTCAACCACCAGGGTTAAAGATCTTTATGATCACATTGAGGAAAATTATCAAGTACAACCTGACAGCTTTAAGTTGTTTCTACTAGCAACTGGAAAAGTGGTTAGTATTTACACTTTTCTTGTTATATTGTTTCATACATCATCCTCGTTTAAATTGATGGTACCTATATTGTCATTAGATTGATTTATCTGAAATGAAAGATAAACTTATGGCAGATGTTGGTGTAGTTTTTTCTAATGAAGAAGACTTATTAAAATATAAATATGCACTCTTAGTTATGAGGCCAACAGATACTTTGACAAAAATGGAACTCGAATATAATGCATCATCTAATAATTTAGGAGGGATGCCTCTTCGTCATTCAATAATACTGGAAGAAGATAATAATACTGATTATAAAAGTTATATTAAACCCGAAACAGGTATATGACAAGTAGTTTTTGAAATATTGTTATTTTATTAACACATATTTCGCATAAAAGTTTTTAGTTTCAATTTTATATCGTTACTTTAGGTTATGTAGGTTTGGTAAATCAAGCAATGACATGTTATTTAAATAGTTTGCTTCAAGCATTATACATGACTCCTGAATTTCGAAATGCATTGTACAATTGGGAATATACAAGTGGATCGGATACAGATGAAGCTAGAAGTATTCCATATCAGTTACAAAACTTATTTTTAAACTTGCAGGTATTAAAGTTTCAAGCCACAAGTCACAATCATTTGTAATATGATTGAATTTTAAGAAGACTTCTAATAAAATTTTATTTATTTATAGACATCAACAAAATCAGCTGTGGAAACTACAGCGTTAACAAAAAGTTTTGGTTGGGATTCTACTGAAGCTTGGCAACAGCATGACATTCAAGAATTGTGCAGAGTAATGTTCGAAGCATTAGAACAGAAATTTAAAAACACAGAACAAGCTGATTTAATCAACAGGTTTTATGAAGGTATAAATCAGAGTTACTGTATGTGTTAAAAAAGAGTCTGTAATTTGATTTTTGTATTGTTAGGAAAGATGATTGATTATGTTAAATGTTTGGAATGTGGAACTGAGAAGTCTAGAGAAGATACTTTTCTTGATATACCATTACCAGTAAGACCATTTGGTAGTAATGTGGCATACAATAGTGTGGTAAGTTAATAGCATTTGAACGAGTATTGTAATATGTTGAATATTACAGTATATAAAAATAATTTTTAATAGGAAGAAGCCTTAAGAGCATTTGTACAATATGAAACATTAGAAGGAAGTAATCAGTATCATTGTGAAAAATGCAATAAAAAATGTAATGCGCATAAAGGATTAAAATTTACAAAATTTCCATATCTTTTAACATTACATCTTAAAAGATTTGATTTTGACTTTAATACTTTTCACAGAATTAAACTTAATGATAAGTAAGTCTATACGAATATATATTTGAAATGAGCATAGTATCTTCTATAAGTATTATATTTTTATATTTCATTTTGTAATTTCAGAGTCACTTTTCCAAATATATTAAATTTAAATCACTTCGTATCATCTACAACAGATCAGGAATCTTCGAATAGCGAGGAGAACACAAATTTAGCGAAATGTGATGATAGTTCAACAACAGATAGTGGAACGTTAGATAATGATTATACTTCATGCGAAAATAGTCTTCCTAACAGTAATCATTCGAGAACTACTGATCCAGATGATGATGATGAAGGTATGTTCATTTTATAAGGAAAATTTGTTTCAAAAGTATCATTTAAAATAGCTTATTTATTTTAGGAGTAGATGTTCTAAGTAATGGACCATCAACATCAACTTCTACTGAACATAATCATGAAAATGAAAAAAATCATAGTAGTAATGCTACAAAAGGTCCTTATAATTATGAATTGTTTTCAATTATGATACATAGTGGTAGTGCTAGTGGTGGTCATTACTATGCATATATAAAAGACTTTAGAACTCAAGAATGGCTGTGCTTCAATGATCAAAACGTGACTCAGGTATAAAAATATACTTCTGTCAGTAATATAAAACTTATAACATTAAGTAATAAAATGTTAATTTATTTTTATACTCCATAATACCGTTAAAACAGTGATTGATTCCATTACAGATAACGAATGATGATATTCAAAAAACATATGGCGGCGGCCCAACTAGATCGTACTACAGTGGAGCATGTAGCAGCACTAATGCATATATGCTTATGTATAGACAAATTGACCCCGCTCGCAATACTTTGCCTATGCAAGTGCACGATTTTCCAAGCCACATACAGGTACCAAATTGATTTATAAAAATCGTATTATATTCATTTTCCATTCTCTTTTTTATTCAATATTTCTCATTATTAAATTATTTAGAAATTATTAAAAAAGATAAAAGAAAAAGAGGAGAATAAAGAAAAGATGAAAGAAAACGAAGATAATGATAGAATCTTCGTCTCTTCTAGAGATCATGATAGAAATGATAGAGACGAGGATAACGATAGAATCTTTGTTTCTAATGATCATGATAGAAATGATAGAGACGAAGATAGCGACAGAAGAGGCGATAGAGTGGTAATACATACAAACAGGGGTAGATATTATAAACGAATTGCACGTGAATACCTACCACCTTCATTGTGTCGCGATTTTATGCTCGATCCAACGTCAGAAAATAAATGCATGATTAAAGTGCTAGTTGGTTGTCTACATCCATCAGAAATTAGAATGAACTGGCTTACGATAGACTTCTCATATGACATAACTTGGGCGGAAGCTACAAAGCTATGTTGGTGGAAGTTTAATTTGGACGGAGTAGTAAATCTCGATCAATGTCGTTTAGTTCGTTACGATGCCTTTTTGAATTTAATTTTGTGTCGCTATGAGGGAATGGAAGAGAGAACTTTTGAAGACGTCTGGAAAACAGAGGGATATACTTTACTGTTAGAAATACGCGACGCAAATCAGATGTTCGAAGAGAATGAGCAAAATGGTATGTAAATGAATACTCTTATTCGGATATTTAATTATATTAAATACATTTTTTTCTCATAATATACAGTAATTACATCAAAAGTGTACGTCCTTGACGTTACCGAGAAGAAAATCACAGAAGACCCATTGCTTGTGCGAGCCTTACGTTCTCTGACTGTCAAAGAATATAAAACAATAGTAGCTATGTTAGTCGGTATGAACTCTAGTGAAATGACGGTAATACTAGGAGAACCAGGAAGTCGCTTAAAACTCATGGACTATGACGACAATGCTGAATTAAGTAGTGTCAACTTCACTGATAGGATGGATGTGTTTGTATCATCTGTATGTAACGATGAATGGAAATCGTTTGTCGAAACTACAACTTCATGTGAAATTATAACAAATTATGCAAATCGTGCAAATATTATTACAGTGCGCTTGAAACTTCCTGATTTCAATGAACGTAAGTACTAAAAACATTGTCGTGTTCTCAGTAAAAGTAATATTAGTTAATTTGTAACATTACAATCTATTATATAATACATTTTAATTCTAGTTTATTTGAAAGAATTGTATGCCCCAACATTAGAAAAGAGATGTAAAGACACGGAAAAACCTATTGCTGAAAGTCCTTCAAAACCAAATGTCAATGACTTGCATAATAGTGTTACATCCAAGTCCAGTGAGGCTCTAAAAATTGAGAAAAGTAACGAGGATGTGTCAAAGAATGCGAGCCCACAGTTAGAAGAAGGCGAAAAATGGAATACACCAGAACAGAGTAATAGTGAGGATAGTAGTCTCAGTGACAGTGATAAAACATTGGTCGGAGACGCTCTTGAATATAATGATTTTCATGTAATGTACTACCGTCCAATCAGTACGAATAATGAACCTGATAATGAATATTACTTTAAAGTTACGCCCTACGAGGCTCACAGTAGTAAATGTATGAATTTTTATTTTATTCAATCATAAACAAAGCATGGGATAAACGAAATATTATATGAACATTTTGTCATTTTTTTTTTTTAATAATTTAGATTTTTTTAAGAAAAATGTAACTACAACTATCAGAGAGATGTCGACTCGCTCTAAGACAAAATCATTTTCATTACAATTAATGTTGTAGTTACTGTTTTTAAACTTTATTAATGGTAAAGATAGCGAGTTTCCGCTACATATTTTGACGATAATTATAACGAAGTCTATGAAGGATTGAAATCATTTGATAATCGTTTACATCAGTTGTAAAAACTATACTATGCTTTGTTACGTTTTAATATTTAAGATATAGACAAGATAATGCGTTTGATAATGCTTTTTTTATTATAGTTCTAAAAGTAGAAGCAGATAAGAAGATGAAGTACAGAACGTTTATTAAAAAACTGGAGCCATATATCGGTGTACCGTCGGAGTACTTTAAAATTTTCTATAGGAACGAGGATTTAGGAGAATTCATGTATTTTCAAATACAAAAACATTTACTTTTCTATAATGAAGACGAGTACCTTAAGGTCAAGGTTGGACGTTTCTTTGATTTTAGAATAAAAGTATACATGTTCCTTCCTCAGATGGATAACGTATGTGTTTGCATTAATATATTTATAAATGACTTTTTCGGTAGTTTTTATATTTTATTTAACCTTCTTGCGTGTAATATATCTGCAGCTATTCAAATTTTTGGGTGAGTGGTTCTTTCACATGGACATGACTGTTGCCGACGTAAAGAGAGACATCTTGGCAGATATTAAGGAAAAACATGATATGGATATACCGTTCGACAGATGTCGCCTGAGGGAAAAGCATCTTACGTTAGCAACAAAAGTATACTTAGATGATCAAAAACTTGAAGATTTAATGTTGTATCGAAAATCTGAGATGGCCATACAAGAGTTACTTGATAAGGACCCAGTTACTAACAGTAGTCAAATTATAGTATGCGTTAAAAATGTGAATAAATTGTATGAACCGTGCGCAGAAATAGTCATGGACGGAAAGTCTATAGCGGAAATGAGGAAAAAGGTAATTAACTGCTTCATACACAATTTATAATTGTCCAGTGATAATTATTTTATATTTCTATTTAGTTATCTGCATTAACGAATATACCTGAGAAACACATTGAAATAGCAAAACTAGAAGATGATACGTCACTAATGTTCACACCTTTGACTCTTCATATGAAATCAATGTGGCATAGACAAGAGTCAGACGTTGAATTTGACATCGAATATGGTTCTCTGTTTTTGTATAGGTATGTACAACATATTAAAAAAGAAATTAGAACTGACAATAAACATTCATGGTTTATCTTGTTTTATCAGAGATAACAGGTATAGAAGAGATCTTCTGCCAAAACTGACGAGTCGAGATGAGTCCAATGAAGTTACAATTCAAGATGTGTCTAACGTGAAATTTATTTCAAGTTTAAACAAGTTTAAACAGCCGTATACTCGCCGAAAAGAGAAAGCGCTTAGAATACATTTAACCGGCACCGAATGATCATCCATTGAACATACATCTTCTGATAAACGACTGTTAAATAGACACGTGTGGGAACATGAAACGATTGCGTACAAAGTAATTGGAACGCGTCAGGTATTTGTAAAGTCAAGTATTCTACAACCACCAAATATTCTGTGCTTTGATAAATCTTCGGCATTTCAAAGCTTTCGCGCTCCTAAATTTAGTTGGTTTCTCGAATTAATTGGATTCGTAAAATTCAGCGGGTTTTTTAAACATTATATGTTATCTAGGAATATTAAATCTCAATTATCGCGGCTGATCGCAAAATTTGTTGAAACCCTGAGGAATATCAAATTGTCAATCATTTACAGATTATTAAATTATTTTACTATCTATAGAATCTTACTAAAGAGCGCTAATACTAACGAAGATAATAAATGAACTGGGTGGTAACGAATAAGAGAAACGAATTGCTCGGTGATAATACGAATTTAAACTACAGACTTATAATTTATATATGTATGTAACTGATAAACGTTCGGAGTTCCTGCATCAACATTTTCAAGAAATCCTCGACGCCTCCCTTAACTGTTAGGAATTTCTAGGCCTTCATGCATCAAACCATGTTAAGCAAATTTTCCAATTAGAAAAAGCTGAAAGATTTTGAATGTCCGAATGCAGCACAGAAAGCAGCCTTCAAAAATCTATTGGTCTAATGTAATGAGAATTTAGATTATAAAACTCTAGCAATGGGGTATATTTGTGGATTGTGGATACATGGTTGTATATAGCAGAGACAAGCTCTTGTTGTTCTGTCGCAGATTTTGAAGACAAGTGATGAGTAGCTTTTAACATCAGGAATTCTTCAGACATACCTGTGAAGGGTTACATACCTTTAAACACCAGAAAAATAAGATAAATTCAACATTTTTTTATATATAAAATAATATTTTTTTAAAAATTCTATATGTAAATGTAATTATTAGATGTTATTTAAATAGACTTTTGCTAAAAATTTGAGTCATATATTTAAAAATAGAAAAATGATACAGCCATTTCACTACAACACTGCTTACGGTACCAGATGTATCTTCGTGGAATTTTGTCTGAAATGAATTACTTTAATTTTATGTTGAATTGTATAATACAAACTAGACTTTATCGAAGATTATTTCAAAAAACTTCGTTTTTTTTTTAAATATCAAGCACTTGAACCGAAAAAGGTAAAAAAAAATAATTTTTAACTTCGTTAATTAAAAGAAAAAATGCAAAAATCAAAGGGTCTTTTCAATAAGAACTATACAATAATCTTAAGAATATTATTGCTAACTTTTATTCATATCAGTGCAGTAGTCTCTCAGACATTTCTGGTACCAATTTTGAAAACTTAATTTTGAGAAAAACGTATTTAAGGTTTCAACTACCTATCACCACTAAAAGCCAATAAGAATTCTAATTATTTTCTTTATTGACTTACAACGTATTACCGATCTGCGGTCCATAGAGTTCTTCTTCTTTTAAAATGAAAGCCTCTTGATTATCTTTTTTTCTTGACTTACCGGGAATTTGTCCTTCCTTCGAAGACAGTGCAGCGTGTTTAACAAAACATCGACTACCTTTTTCGTCCAACCACAAATTTTATGCCCAACAGTTTTAATGGAAAACAAATCGCCTATTTATTTCATACGTGAAGCCGTTAAACAGGCAATACGGAATTGAAACTAGATTACCCTTTGCATAGACTATCACGACTTTAAATGAGTCTTCAAATTTCATCTGCTTTAAATTTGATATGCACACTCTTTACACTTCACATGCTCACTTAAGATTAAGAAAATCGTTAATAAGTTAAGAACTTCGTAGTCAATTGTCTTTTCTTCCGGCACATATGCAGGCACACCGTGAGTAGTTCTTAGTTCCTTTGCGATTGAACTCTTATTCAGTTTTTCCTGCTTCACCATGTGAGTCTTTTTCGAAGGAATTTTCTTTCTTTTCACATCTTTAAGGTATTTTGAAGATCGATATAGTTCTTATAAACTTTTGTGACGATATGTTTTATGCACAAAAATTGTGTCCGCTCTAAACGCATAACGTAATACGTTTAAATATACATTCAACTAGACTACACTGATTTAATTAAAATTAAGACGTTATATAAAAAAAATGTTGGTTACACTTAAGCATTTGAACATGTTTAATCTCAGAAGCAAATGATTTTTATTGTTATATTATTTTATCATCAAGTGATTTTCCTACATGTGCGTAAGAGTAGATACAATTAATTGCCTCATCAACCGATCGAACTTCTGGAGCTATAAATCCGATAGTTTTATAAATTTTCAAATAAAACTTTGAAAGAATATTCTAGAAAAACTATACTAGCAGAATATACAATTTTTGAAAAACGATCTTTTTTGCCCCTATAAAAGGTATGTAACCCTTTAATCCTTTTAATGCCAGTGTAGGTTAAATTGCATTCATACAGAATTCTCAGTTATAAGTTCTCTTCACCCTCTCAACAGTTTAATTAGATAGTAGTAACAATTAGGTACGTCATAAATTCAATTATGACTTTTTATTACCAAAAGATAAATGATGCTTTCTATTTACGAACGTTATTTATCGCCAATTAAGAATTCTATTGCAAAAAATAAAAATATGATTTCTAAATTGATTTAACGTATTTAATAAATCTTAAAAGTCATTAAATCATTTAAAGTTGGAGTTGTTATTACTACTATCAAATTAAATAAAATCTCTTCGATGTGATTATTAAGACCCATCTTGGCTAGGCATATATTTTGCACTACGTTTTAATTTATTTAATTATATATGTTTATTCATTCATTACATGTTATTGGTACAAAGAAATCTGTACCATTTGAAGAACCAAAAAGTACATTTAGCCATGGCATTATTGTTATTTCCTACAAGTCAAATTTTCGATACATTAAAGAAAAGATTCCACAAGGGAGTCCACCAAATTTACATTTGTATGATAGATCAGTTGCTTGTACATAATAAAACTTGTGAATCTAATATCAACATCTTTCTTAGTATCAGTATCACCACATATTGTAAACAAAGTATAAACTAGGTTTCATATTTTTTATTGTACAACAATGCACTGCATGCATATAGGGCACCATTATCTTCTTGCATTTATTAACAGTTCAACTTGGCATTTTTGTTTCTGGTGCAAAAAGGCTTAAATGCAAAGATACTGTTAATCCTTGTCATTAATAAACTATTTTGACTGTCCGTTATTTATTGGTTCTGTGCAATTGATTTGCATACAAAACGAAATAATCAAGTAATAACAATGGATGAGAATATGCAAGAAATCATTAAACTAAAACAAAAATTTAAGAAACATTCATTATCTTCAATGTAATATCGATAGTTACACGGCAATTTACAACGTTCTCGCTATTTTTAACATACTTGTAATTTATATGTATATTTGTTACATGAATGCCTACTTTGGATTGTTCATGATTTATCAACAATCTATTAAGAACATGACAATCTAGATGTCTATATTCAAACAAAAAATAAAATAAAAGTCATAACTTTGATACAAAGAATTTATCGTTAAAGCATATCATTACAGACGAGGTATAGGACAAGCATAACAAACAATGTAAAATTGATCACACGCTCTCATAAGTCCCAGGACCCCGTTACCATTTTCATATCATGCCCTGTCATATCGACTTAAACTGATTTCGCATGACAGCGCTATAAGTGATAGAAGTCAGAATCAAAAATTTTAAATGACAATCAGTACAGTATCGCCGATATCAAAAATTTGTGACGTGACGTTTCAGCAGTAAAATAAGGCGGTAACTTCAAACAAGATTGACAGAAATTCAGACTTATTGTACAAAAACTGGAAATGACTCGAAAAATAAACTTTACTGTCGCGAATATGAAACTGCTGGTAATTGAGATAAATTCTAAAAAATGTTCGAGAAAATTAAACACGGCAACAATCTTTTTGTCACGTTCATGTCATAAACTAACCTTCCAGATTTTTTGCCCCATTGTGTTTCGCATCGGACGGAACATAGACACAGTTGCACAAGAAGGAGAATAATTTCAATATTGTTCACTTGGAATTATAGACACAATGTAGAATAATCAGATAAACATTTACCAGGACAAAATTTATTACAGACTTAATTGTTTGCATTTATTTAAAAATATTAAAAAGAATTCCTTATATCTCGTCTGTGATATCATTAAATAGTTGAGAACAAATTTTATAATATTGTTGCGCTGGGCGGGTCCTGGGGTGCTCGCCCGCGACATATTTATTTACAATGTTCTTTATACACTTATATTTACAATTTCATACAAATATTACACAATGTAGTCTATAGTTCGACACGTCTTTTCTCGTCAACGTTCGCTCGAAGACTACTCGCTCGTCTTCGTTTACTCTGACCAACTCCTTAGCGACCAGTTTATTTCAACCCCCTTCAGATCCTAAGGGTTGGTTCAGCCGTGCGTGCTGGAGGGACGAGTTCGATACATCGCAACCTCGTCAGTTCAATGTATCGCAACAATATATTTTTATCAATTTCTATTAATTTATTGAATTTCATTCAAATTTTTGTTCAATCATAAGTATTAATACTCATCCTCATTGATAATTTAATTACATAATATGAGATTTGATAATTGATAAACCTAATATTCCGAGTGTTCTATATTATATAGTGTTGTACATACAGAAATTTTATACAAAATTACAATATATAGTTGTAATTGTAACATCTAAATTGTTTGCTTGTGTTTGTCATCATCATTGATGCAAATTCAAGAATCTAGTAGAAAAATGGAAGCCATAGTGTTTAATGCGTTTTCTTAACTTCTTTTCTCTTTCTATGCCTCATTTCATTTGTAATGTTTGGAACTGACCCTTAAATAATGTTTGAAAATTGTTCTTATCATTTCCAAACAAAATAATTTTTGAAATTGTATTAATTAAGTAAAATAGTAGATATGTGCAAATAGTAGAGTATACCATTATATAGAATCAATTATTAAGCAACTCGTGAAATTCATAATCAATATTGTTTCATCTGTGTTGTATGAATGTTAGCAAATATTTCGTTAATATTTTTTATTGGAAAGAGAAGTATGTACCATCAATGTTGCAGTATACATAAAATGTTCAATTTTATTAACTTATACATGATATCATTATATTTTGACCATCTGTGTATATATTGCAATATATTTTGAAATACTTGAATTCATTGTAAATACTCATTTCAAGTTGAATATCTCATTGAAATACTTAAATATTTGCACATACCTACATTAGTGTAAACTTAAATAGTATTACAAATCATGTTTTAGTCCCTTTGTGAATGAGTTAAGTCAGAATTATAAAAGCGAAGATCACTCATTATACATGCAACTATATTGAAATTATGTTGACCACAAATGATCAAATATTATATCGTACAATATAGTTTTAATTAAATTGTATTTATAATTATTATCATTTGAAATTATATTCTGTATTTATCAATTACTATTTCTTTTGTGTTAATACAATTGTTTCATTAATGAATTTTTAATGTTTTTTGCGTGATTAGTGAAAATGACCTAAATAAAAATTATATTGAAACAGACTATTTCTTACATACAAATTTTTATTCACCTTTCTCATATACTATTTATTAAATACATTATAAACATTTTATAAGTAAAAAATACACATAATTAATGAAACATAAAAGAAAGCTATCATTACAAAAAATGTAAATTTTGTAATTAATCTTTAATATTCTTTTCTATTGGATTATATTTGAAATCAAACTTATTTCAATTGCAGAATTATTGAGTTCTTCTGTTTTTCTTACGAATAAAATATTTTACCTAGTCCAATGTATTTGATTATTAATTGATGAAAATAAAAATAAAGTTCAAATTTTTAAACTTTAAAATGAATAAAAAAATATTTGTTCTAGAATTATACGACGTCATCTATGGCGAAACTCTCAACTACTAAGTTATCCAAATAATACAAATCTTGATAATAGATAATCTTGCTGTCACTTTAAATAGGTTAAGTAAGTTTCATCAAATTAGGTTAGGTATATTCAACCTAATTTTTTTAGTATCATTTAAATGCAGCTTAAAATAAAATATTCATTATATTACATTTCAAAAATAAATATATTTTATGCTATTTTGCAAAGGTATTTTATTTGTCTTTACATTTCTAAATTGTAAATTTAAATTATAATAACAAACGTCTTCATTTCATGTGTTCTATGAAAGACTGAATTTTATTAATCAATAATAGTACATGTTAACATTTTTAACACTGTGCTTATTTCAGTTCAAAGAACATCACTTTTATTGTTGTGAAAGCAATAATAAAATGTAAATGGAATTGATATATATATTATACATTTGATTTGTCTAAATAGATAATTTTATATTCAATTCATGGTTGCACACCATGAGATTCAATGAAAATAATAGCTTACCTTTTATTTAAAAATATACAGTAAAAGACGAATATTAAATAAATTTTATAACAAGTGAGATAACATTGTATATTTTTGGTGTTATGCTATTAATAGTGATTACTGCAATATATTAGATTATAATATATCATTTTACAGCGTACTTCCTACATAGATAATAAAATACTTTTATTGCGTATTAATATTTTATATGCACCATTCTCTTCAGCATTCATGTTTTTGAAATCTATGCTACTCTTTTTCTTCTCTGTATTCAACTGTGGGATAATATATATAATTCTTAATAACATTGTAATAATTTATAACTGGATAACTCACGCATTTTACATTGCTTCTTTATTATAATAATAAGTAATATGCAGCCTTTGCCTTTTTTTCTTTTCTAACTTATGCATCTAATTTGTTTATTATGTGATAAAGTTACTTCAATAAATTTCATCTATGAAAGTTTCAATAGTTACAGACATTAATATTTATATATAAACATTAATAGTTAAAGACACAAAACGTATCATTCCACTTGGTCCAGCAATAACTGCACATTGACAAGTTTTTTTTAATGATTATAGCAGTTGCTGTTACACACTGTCATCTGTTTAAAACACAAAAGAAAATGCTACATAATTCTCCTTTTTTAATGTAAATGTATTAAAATATTTAAGAGTTCTATATGGTATATCTTATGAAAGGAATGTATGGAAAAGGTATCTCTATTGAGTTGTAAAAATTATACATATAATTTCACACTTACCATGATACCACCATTTTGTTTTCTTTGGATTTTTACTACACGTTGACACGTAAAATGAATTATCAGGTGGCCTCTTCTATAGCAGAATAATTTTTATTAATACTTTACTGGTAAATGAATAAAGCAGTTTCTTACCTTTTCCTTACAACTGCTTAGCATTGACACAATACTTAAACAGACACTTTGCACACTTAGTGCAGGAGACCAATCATCAGTCAATATTGATAGGCAGATATGACCATTACTATAAATATGTGGATGAACTGGTATGTTACCACCTATGAAAGTTACCTCTGGTGAATCAAATGGGTATTTAGAGCTAAATTTAAATTGTAGCTGAAATCGTTCGCCTTCGTATAATGTGCCCTTTGCACCATCCATGTGAATAATCCATTGCGTTAAATTCTGACCAGCAAGATCACCATCTACATGTACACCTGGTGGAGGTTCACGTATTAAGGACATCAGCTCTTTTTGGAGCCTCCGCTGAAATAATATATACAGAATATGTTATTGAACATTACATAAAATATATTTTTCATATTGAAGTATTAACCCTTTGCACTCCAAAAGTTTTTTATTGAAAATACGCAATATCATTTGACGAGATATAGACAACATTCTTTGAAATTGACTTAAGAAGAAATCATATATAAATTCAGGAACAAAAGTATTTGATTTCAATATTTCACATACTAATACATTATGCAAAGTTTAATATTAAATATTAAATTTGATAATTTTGATTTATAAAATCGTATGGTGATTGAGAGGCGCCACTAGAGTGCAAAGAGTTAACATGTATACATAAAAATCAAAAGCTCATATAAACTTATTATTTTCTTTATTTAACTGACATTAACTTAATTTGAACATTCTTAAGTAAAAAATAAAAGTAACTTTTACATACAAAATGATAAAATAAAATGGCTTAAGACTTTACAAATAAAAGTACTCGCCAAACAGGGGAAAAAGATCCTAATCGACATGCATAGAAAAGTTAATATTCTTAAAATTATAAACAACTCTTCATTTCAATAAAGTAATATTAATATTTATACAGACACATATATAGTCGCAGAAAAAGTTCCTGAACTATATGGGTTTTTATACTTTAAAAAAATTAATATATTTCATTTGGAGTTACAATAAAATTAACATATTTTTCTATAAACATATCTTAGATCATTAAATATTAAATATCTATGCATATAATTGCTGTTTTTTACAATTATTTATAATATACATTAAATTCCATACAATGCGAAAAACAATATCATTCGGAAAGATTTATCTGCAACTGCATACCATAATGCAGAATTATCTTAATAATAAGTTTTATTAGAAAAGCAAAGTTATACACTCTCATAATAGATAATTAATAACAATTCAATTATATCAAAAAATATAATTTTTTATCCCTATATTATTTGAAAATCTGTCCTAATCATTTAAAGAAAAAATGATAAACAATTAATTTTATAAAGCATAATAGCGTCTATGCAAGTAAAACATAAGTTTTAACCAAAACAAACAATTCTTTATAACTTTGTTTATATTTTTCTATCCACATTTATTAGAACCTTTTTTTCTATTCGACAAGTACTCCCTCCAAGTTTTGAACCATTTTGTTTTATAACCCTATACAACGAGAATTATTTTGAAGTAAAGCCAAAATAATACAAACAAATTTAATTACTCACTGATTCCAATATATATTAATATACTTACAGAAATAGTTTATTACGATTGTAACATCGTAAATCGATAGCAGAAACAAAGGTATTTGCGAACATACATTATATATTTATAACGAAGTATTACATCAATTTTAAGAAAAGGACATAATCAATAAAATTCATTAAATAAAACAACATAACAATATCAAACTTTATACAAAAGGGTAGCGCGTCTTATTTGACGTAAGACGTTATCCAAATTTTGGCGAGTAACAACGAGATGAGATATTTTCGTTTCGTTAATACAAAATGCAATATTTTTCACCATTTTGTACCGTAATAAACGTTCAATTTCTTTATTCGATACTATATCACATGGTGAATCAAAGACAACAGAAAGTATACAAAAGTTAAAGAAATTTTGATATTAACTTACCTTCGACGGGGACATTGCCGCCATTGTCGTTATGTTGTCCTCCACTGAAAAATATAACCGCTGTCCATTGCAATTTACATGGGTCGCTTGTTTTGTTTGTTTCCAACTGAAGAGTGTATGCTATTGCAACGACGGCGCTTTGTGTTTTTATCCCTTAAATTTCATACCGTGTCATATTGTCAAAAATGAGCGATCGGACAACAGTCGTGAGGCGTCATAACAGGGATTTCGTATCAATCAGTCGAACTTGAGAGTCGTACTTGTTATATGCTAAAGCCTGAGGCGCGTATGCAACATACATTTTTTATCTCTTTACGATCGGCATCAGGGGTGTTCGGTAATAATACTTTGCTCAAAAACGGATTACAAGTCTTAAGGATTTCTAATAGATTCGAAGATACAATGTGGAATCAAAAAAGATTTCACGAAATGCCTATTTTAGTTTTAACTAGATAAAATCTAGGACAAAGTAAATTAATATGCGTACAATCACTATATTTTAAAATAAGTATATAAATTTACTTAAACGTTGGCTACTGGAACATAAAACACTTCAGATTTTCTGTTTTATAAAATCTGTTATGATTCATAATACTATGCATTTAATGTTAAGTATTATTTATATGCATCGTCATTACAAAATTGTATTATTAAATTTCATGTATTCTTATTGTTACATATATTGTTAGTTATTCTTTTGTAATCGAGATAGTGCTGTGCACATATCGTATACATCAAATAATTTAAACTTACAGTAATATAAAATAACTAGATTATCACATAAGTGTTTTATATTTTTAACATATTCTTATCAGAGCTTTGAGGACGATAATTTTAAATTAACCAATTGAAAAATCAATCGTGTTGAAGATTTTACGCCTGTGTTGCGTATGTA
This sequence comes from Nomia melanderi, assembly GCF_051020985.1. Lineage (NCBI taxonomy): Eukaryota > Metazoa > Arthropoda > Insecta > Hymenoptera > Halictidae > Nomia > Nomia melanderi. Next base: position 4,701,900 of record NC_135005.1, read on the forward strand.
ACGTGTCATGAATGTAACCGGGAATGTTGGAACTATAAATTGTGGTTTGCGTTATTTTATATAAAAAAAATTGCAGTAATTTATTTCTAATAAGTTTTGAAATTGGTAATGTTTAAATTTATAATTTAATAGTAAAATTAAGGTATTATATTTTTATTCATAATGTAATATTACTTGTCAAAAGGCAGTTTAAAAATGTAAAAGCACATTAATTAATTATGTTTATGTAAGAAAGTGAACAGAGTTAATATAAATTTAAACAATGGCACAGAACTGTAAATCTATGTAGCAACTGCTGTTAATTCTTATTTGTTTAATTTAGTTTTCATATTACCTGTTAAATGATTGGGTGTTATTACAAAAGAAACTTGTTTCGATGACTTCAGCAGAACATTTTATCAGTTTAATTACAGTAGCAAGTGCTAAGAAGTTGGCTACTGCACTTGTTGTATGTTTTATATTGTATCATGGATTAATGCACCTTATTTATGGTAAAATATCCATTTAACTTTTCTTTCTTTTGATTCACATTATGTTTTGCTGTTGGAATTATATGTTTTAGATTTAATACTTAAATATTTTATATTAATTGTTATAGGTAGTGATTCATGTAAGTGGTTATTAACAGAAGGAAGATATAAAGGAGATAAAGAATGGCAACCTTATGGTTGTATGATGCACAATTACACACAAACGCAAGTCCTCAACTTCTATAATACATGTAGCAATCATATAAAAAATAATAAGTGTTTCTAAATAAAATTTTTTAAAATAGGGACAGTCGAAGATGTATGAGATATCTAGCTTTCATGGGCCACCATAACCATTTTGTATTTATTGGAGACGCTAGAATCAGACAGTTGTATAAGTCTTTTATATTACAATTTATAGTAGATGTAAAAGCATCAGATTTAACAGACTTACCACAAAATTCTGATTTAAATTTTAATGATGCTCAGCTTAGACTTAATGTACAATTCTTATGGAGACCTCGATTAGATAATTCTATTATAGAGGATCTCAGAAGCTGGATGGTAATTCATTCATTATTTAAGTGGTTGTTTATTGTTTCAATTTGCATATCAATAACTGTATCATTCTTTTCTTTTTTAGAAAGCACCTAGTCTGATTATTGCAGGCAATGCTGCAATGACAATTCTTGCAAATAATAATAGCGATACTCGACTATATTCTGAATATAGCATTGGATTAGTAAGACTTGTGCAACCTGTAGATTTTTTAACTAAAAAGAACACACGATTTTTATGGGTGCTACAAGATCCTGTGTTAAAAGAACGATTACCAGCCCAATTAGCTGGTATAGATAATAGACAAATTAATTTGTGTAATAAAGCAGCACTAAAGGTAATAATCATCAGATGTACATTCCGACGATTGTTTTAGAAAGAAACGAATTATTTATACATTAACTATATGCAGATACTATCTGACAGTGATGCACATTTATGGGAAAGTAGTAAACTTGTTGGTACAGGAGTATTGGAACAAAGCCCAGATGGATATTTGGCTAGTCCTTTGTCTTTAAGACATAAAGTTCAAATACTATTAAATATTTACTGCAACGATCATATGAACTTTGACGATGGTAGTTGTTGCAGTTACGCAGAACCAACAACAACATTACAATTACTAACTTTATCCGGTCTGGCTCTATGGTAATACTTTGAATGTTAATACACCTGACCCTCAATTTACACGAACTTTTTTTACGCGAGTCTTTTTTTTAAATGGGAAATTACAACATTACGCGATAGTTTTTATGCTCGATCTGAATTTACTAACACCAAATAAAAGGTACTTTTGTTTTCTGAAATGTCATTATTATTATTTCTTTTGTTTGACTATGTAAAATAAATATGTATTCCTAAAGCTTATACCAGCATATCTATCCAATATTTTGTTTTCTCTGGTATTGGCAGATTCTATTTACACGATTTTCATTCGCTTAAAATGAATCCATGTGGGACGGATTTTCGCGTAAATCAAAAGTCAGGTGTAAGTCATTTATTAAAGAAGAAGTAATTAGTAACTTGTTACAGTATAATAATTGGTGGTGGAATGTGGTTATACAGAAAGTTTTGTCTGTACCGACCTGAGGTATCTTATGTACGTGTTGCTACCACTGAAGTAGAAAATAATGAAGAAACAAATACTTCTGCGGTTGTGCAGATTGAACAACCTGAAGTACAAGATTTCTACACTCTGATGACAACATTAGCTCTTTTATCTATTATTTTAGCTTACTTTTATTTATGTGACAGGTACATTCAAATTACTTTTTTAAAATTAATACTACTCTTATTTAATAATATCATGTTTTCTTATTGCATTCAGAACCAATTTTTTCATGAAAGAAAATAAATACTATAGTGAGTTCAGTTTTTGGTTACCACTTGGATATATACTAGCTCTTGGATTATTTTTTACTGAAGATAGAGAACGAGGACCAAGAACTTTAAACCGAGAACAAACAGATGAATGGAGAGGATTAATGCAAGCTGTGGTGTTAATATATCATGTTACTGGAGCTAAAAATGTTTTACCCATTTATATGTACTTACGATTAATCAACTCTGCATATTTATTTCTTTCTGGATATGGACATTTTTGCTACTTCTGGCAAACCGGTGATGTCTCTCTTGTGAGATTTGCTAGGGTAAGTGAAAGGAAATGATTAAAACTTTAAAAGTCAGTGATACATGTATCTGTTATCTTTCAGGTAATGTTTAGATTGAATTTCCTAACAGTCTCTTTATGCCTCTGTATGAACAGACCATATCAATTTTACCACTTTGTTCCATTAGTTTCATTCTGGTTTTTAGTCATTTATTTCTTGGCATGGTTACCACCAAGAATATATTCTGGTAGCCTGACCGAATATGGCCCAAGAGCATTACTTTATCTTGCTTTGAAACTTTTAGGTCTTGTATCAATGATTACCATATTATACGTCTCAGAGGTATTAAATTATAAGTTACGTGGTATATACAATTTATATCATAACAGAAAATGAAATTAATGATGAATGTAATAGGTATTTTTTGAAAAAGTTTTTGTAACAAGACCTTGGAAAGCATTATTCGTAACAACTGATGACGATATACGTGAATGGTGGTCACGTTGGAGAGTGGATAGGTACAGTGTGGCATGGGGTGTAACTTTTGGAGCAGGGCTTGTTGTTTTGCAAAGGATAGATCACATTCCAGGAACTGCATTATCTTCTGCACTGGCATTAATTTCTCTGACAGCTTATACTACCTTTACAATACTGTGTCATTCGGTATCAGAATGTGAAGAAATTCATTCATACGTAGGCTTTATACCGGTACCGTTTAAACGTAGTAATCTACAAATGTGAAATTTGTTTTCGAAATTTAGAATTAATCGATGTCTTATTACAGATTATAGGATACATAGCACTTAGAAATGCATCATTAGCATTGCGTGGTAAACATTCTGCTCTCTTAGCTGGTTTAGGACGAATCAGTTTAGAAACTCTAGTCGCACAAGGCCATATTTGGCTAGCAGCAGATTCGCATGGTGTGTTAGTGTTATTGCCAAGATTTCCAGTATTAAATTTATTGGTTACATCATTCATCTTTATATGTGCAAGTCATGAAGTAAGTATTTTCTTTTTGTGTATATACTGTAATTATAATAATGTAAGAATATTTTATTCTCTTCATCAGATACATCGATTAACCCAAATTTTGGCACCATACGCAGTTCCAAATGATTGGAAATTAGTCGCACGTAATTTGTTATTATTTATTGCTGTCCTGGTACCGATAGGTATTCATGATGGAATGTTTTAAATGTAACATTTTTATAACAACTTTTCGCATAATATATGTAAATATTATGTACAATAAGCATATAATTTTGTAATATTCTTTCAAAAACGTCTCAAAACAGAAGTATAACAAAAAGCCCCTCCATTAAATTTGGTTTTCCATTATAAACTTTTACAATTTAATTAAAATATCCTTTATTTATAAATTACAACTGTTAAATGAATTACTTATCTAAAATTTGAAATACTAATTTATTAACTATTTTTTAAATTGGAATTTGAACAACCATGTTTCACTTGACTGGTATAAACATCATATCCAAGAGATATAGTATTATCATAAAGAACTCTATATTTTGTTGGTAGGAAATAGAAATTAAAAATTTGTGCTGGGGGCCAAATAATCCATTCAGCTATGTACAATTTATAAGCTTTGCTGATAATCTCATTTTTTAATTCAGACCAACTATTTTTTTCTAAAATGGCTAGTGTTAAGAAAAACATTGTTATATAAAGTGGAGAACAAATTAATTGGTCAATAACAACTTTTTTCAAAACAATGTCAATTGTACGCCCTGGTAATTTGACATCTAAATATTTGTACCAATAATGACATATTATACCAACCGACATACCAGATATAGCCATGTTTTTAGTTCTCTTTGTACTAAATTTATCCCACTCACCCTGTAATAAAAATAGAGAAAGGCAATAAAACTTTTTCATACCTATGTATGCAACTACTACAACTGTATTATTTTCATACCTTTAATATTTCATAATGTTGTTCCAATACATCTCCCGTAGCAGAAAGAGAAATAGATATAGCTACATTTGTATAAAGTAAATATTTTGGTGAAAATAATTGAGTTTTGATATCATTTATCTTTTTAAAAATAATATTTATAGTCCTATGCCCACTCATAACCTAAACAGAGTAAAAATTTATAACCTACAAAATTTTAATATGAAAAACTTAACATACACCATCATAGCATGTAAACTTAAAAACTTATACGTAGATATAAAAGTAAAACTTAATATTAAATATCGACAATTGGTACTCAATATTTATTACGCCATAAAATATCAGGGCATGTATATAATTTAAGATAAAACCATTACCATTTTTAAAGAAACAACTTTAATATCGAAATATCTTTTATGCTAGAGTTTTAACTATTTTAAAATATGAATAACTACGCCAATTTATTCGTGATTCTATATAGTTGAACATTTTAAGGCTTGAAATACTGTCACGTGCATGATTATACTTATCAGATTTATAATAATCATATAACATAACTATGTTATGTACTGAATATATGGTATGAACAATATTAAATTATTATACACATTTTCATGTCACATATGATGGACATTTTCATTTATAAAAAGCAATTTTTTTATAACTCTATTTACAAATGTAATCGTAAAATATTAGATTAACGCGCAAGAAATTTGAAGGTTGATGAATGCTGTGCGATGTGTATGTTTCAGTCCTGTTTACAAGTTCTAACAAATTAATTTTTTTCATTAAAATATTTTTCTGAAATCTTTCTTTTCAATAGATCTCTTATAATATTCTTTTTGTAGAATGTTTTACGTAAAAATTTCATTATATTCTCAATTTATTATAATGTATTATAGGGCTGTTGACTAGGAATTCGCGAACACCATAGTGACTTTCCCCTCATGGAGAGTTACCCCTCCATACCTGCTTTTACCTGTATTTGACACATATAAGTAGAATTGCTCATGACTTCTCAGCCTAAGGCAGCTCCTACATAGAGATAATGGGGAAACACTGTTCAGAGTCACTAGCATAAGGGGAGGTTGTTCACACCTTTGTGTTAAAGAATTTGTACACATGACCTGGCGAGTACAAATTATTGACCTCAAAGTATTACGATGTAACATATTATTTAAAGGAATAAATTATAATAAAAATAATTATAATTTTGACTACTAATAATAAAATTGGTTCTCATTAAAATTCTTATTATGCATAATAATTTTAAGTACATATGACGTCATCGATTTGTATGTACCAATTGTATTTTTTTTAGGAATTTCAAACAAATTTATGACTAGTTAATCATTGTTATTGCTTCTTTCCATAATTAAATTTGTTATAGTGAAGTTTAGTTCAAACAAAGAGTAATTACTAAAGAAATCATATCTGAGTGCATGGACGGGGTAATAAATTTAAATTACGCGCGCTTTTCAGTGTGACGCACAGTTTTTCGTTTGGCGCCTAAACTAACAAAAAAGGCGGGTGTTGGGTACGCGTTATCAGCGATAGGATTCACTGGACATCAATGCGATAGACAGAAGTACGTAAACAAGGTATTGAAAATTTTTAAAATTTCAACGGACTTCTGTTGCACATATATATCCGTATATAAAAACATGTCTCAGCCGTCAGTAACAGCGTACTTTAATACGCGCAAACGACAAGCAACTGACGATTTGCGAAGCAAGGCAAAAGTGTTGCTTCTTGAACGGGATCAATCAAAATTAGCGAATAGCCAGAATCGGAATTCACTGAATAAAGATATTTCCGAATCATCCGAATCACTAACTTCAATAAAAGAGGAAAACACAATGGTTACGAGTCCGAAAATGATTCTCGTCTCAGGAAAAGAGGTAACGAATACTCGTATTGTGAAATCTAATTCTGCCGTTCGTAATATACAATTCGATTCCTCTAAACCAAATACTCAAAAAACATCTAAAAGCAATCCTCGAGTCCGAGCTGTACGCTCTAGGAAATTATCTGGGCAAGAGGGTCAGATAGACATTCGAGAAAGCTTCCAAAAGATCACAGAAGATTTAGATACAAACAGAGTGTTATTTGAGAAAAAAGGAGCATTAAGCCCAAAGAAAAAAGCTTCAGGAACGCCAAAAAAGAACAATGCTGCTGTTGAAAGTCTGTGTATGAACATCTCAAACGATCAATCTGTGGTTACTTGTGTTACACCAAAAAAAGCATCGACCATGGATAAATTGGCAAAACCCGAATTGTCTATAACTGATATAAAGAACAGAATTAATAAATCAAGCAGACTCATGGAATTGAAAGCGTCTATTGCAAGGTTCAAAAACTGTGAACAAAAATTAGAGAAATTACAAAAACAAAATGAATCTAAAAAACCACAGATACAGAAATTTGAGAAGATTCAACTTGAAATACCAGTTAGGTAATATATTTAGGATAATAAAAAAATTTGTGTAATATTTGCTTATGTTATTTACATTATTTTTTTGCCATATTTGTTTCAGTCCACAGAAAACATACAAATCACCAAGTAAAATAGTATTAAGTCCTATGAAGAGTAAGGAATTATTTGCAGCCAGTCCTCAAAAACGAATTTTATTTGAACCTAAGGAATCAACACCCAGTCCAGTGAAGGGTAGTCCAACAAAAACACCAGCTTATCAGCAGTATCTATCATTAGCTGAAAGTGGAACTCCTGCTTTGCCATTACCTTACCATTATAGATTTTTAGCAGAAGCATTTAGATGTGTAGACACGGTATATATTTACATAAAGGAAATTCACATGCAATTAGTGCTTTTATTTTATGTGTATAATGTATTTGGTTCTTTAGGTTTCAGCAATGCTTTTTAATCGCAAAGAAACAATAACATTTAAAAAGTTGAAGCCTGCAGTTCAAGAATTATTGCGTAAAAACTTTACATTGGAACACGTAGCACAAATTAAAACTATTTACCCAGATGCGTACATTTATCAGCAGGAGAAGTATCGCACATTTGGTTCTACATCCAAGCAAGATAAATATGAGCTAATTTTTACACCTATTGTTGAAGAGAAGACTGGAAGAAATACACCTGATGCAGATGATGTGTTGAAAACAGCTTCCGAAGTTAGTATGGGACCGAAAGTATTGTTGGATAGACGAAGAAAGTTCTATAACATTTTGCTGGGTAATAACAAATCAAATTAAACGTGAAATTTCATTTTAGTTATAATTTAAAATCAATTGTTTGCGTTTTAATTACAGATAAAGTGAAGGATGAGCATGAGAAATTCTTACTTAGTTTAGAGACTCCAATGCGTGTACCAAAGGAAAAGATTTTACGTTGGCATCCAGAGTTTAATGTTGAAAGTTGCAAATCGATTGAACAATCTGAATTGCCGCAGCCACCAAATATAGAAAAAATATTGACTGCGAAGGATGTTCTTGGTAAGATTACTGTCACAACTTACCATCTAATATTTATTAATTTTTTGTTACTAACTTATTTGTTGTTAATCTCTTATATTTTTAGACAAAGCAAAGTCATTATTCAATTGTGGTACACGCATGGAAAAAGCATTGCAACGACTAGCTGAAGCAAAAATGACTTCAAAGTCATCTCCAGAGAGAGACGAGAACAGTGCAGTACAAACTGAAGATGGTATCCGGAAAGTTAATATTACCGTTGTGGATACACCACCCGCTACACCTACCACACAAAAGAATTTCGTTAGTATGTCATTTAAAGGCATACCAAAGGCCCTTTTAGAAAAGGTAAAAGTTTTATATTAAAAATATGAGGATTAAAATTAAAACAATACAATTTACATAAAAGTGATAACTAGTATTTTTTGTTACCTTTTCTTAACAATATGTTTCTTATGTTAGGTTCGAGCAAAACAAGCAGCTAAAGCATTGGAAGCTATGACACGTACACCGGATGCTAATAAAGAAGCTGCCATGTATTCAAGGCTTCCAGAATTGAGCAAAATCCTGCGTAACATTTTTGTTGCCGAGAAGAAAAGTGTGTTGACTCTTGAATTCGTGATTGGAAAACTAGAGAATTCTTATAAATCAAAATTGAACCCCAACGAATTAGAAGAGCATATACGTTTGTTATGTAAACTACTACCCGTATGGACCAGTATACACAATGTTAGAAAAGTAGACTACTTGAAATTGCAAAAAGAAGTTGATCTAGGAAAGGTCGTTAAAAGATTAGAAATCATAGCTAATGATAAAGTAACATCTAAATGACATTAATTGACAATATAAAATAATTTTTCCCCTTGTTTCGAATTTATGATTTATACATGAATCATTATTAATATTGATGATAATTATTTCCTTGTATTTCACTGTGTTTGTTACAATCTATTATATTATCTCATCACATTTGCAATGAATGTTATTTAATGTAATTCAATTCTGGTTCAAGGTGGTAAATGTAAGATTAGTTTCTCTAATGTGCACAAAATAAAACATACTCTTTCTTGTGCTCCTTATAATTTTAAGTAAAATTATCATATTAAGCAATATTTCAATTTTTGGTTCAGTTCATGCTATTCTTTACAAAATAATATTGTAACATTTACAGAGATAGAAATTAGCATCTAATTTGTGATTAAAACACTACTTTACAAAATATTATAACATATATGCACTTATTTTACCGTATTATGTTTATTCTAATGAAATATTCATATTTTGTTACAAAATCATTTTTCTTTCGTAAACTATGTATTATAATTAATCAATTTAATAAAAACAATGTAACAAATAGTAAAATTAACGAGAAAGTATAAAAATACTTATCAGCCGAATAATAATTATTAGTATGAATTTATCATTAAAAATAATGATCGTTTAAAGAACATTTCTTATTTGTAGGAAATAATTTTTCCCTCCATTCAATTTATGGTAAAACAGATTGCTGCCTTATCATTGGTTATCCCAAATTTTCTAACCTCTACTACAAAATTGTTTGCTGTGTACGGTCCAAAAATAGATCAATTATAAATATTGAATTTTATGTAAATAAACTTGTAAATCATGTTTATAACGAATATATTATTTAAGAAACCTAAGAGCAAGTAAGTGTATGTCAATTTTTTAATAATATAATTGTTAATATACATGTTAGGTTAATTTATATCTAGTCAAAATGTTTCAATTTATCATTTATTTACAGACTTGTTCAAAATATTAATCTGATAATTCAGACTTGTAAACAAAATTCTTTTCTTGATTATTTTTACGTACATGTTTGCTTTTCAGTATCTGATATAAATATACAATAGGTGAATATGTATTTCTGATTTGCAGATTTATTTTAGTGTTGTTAGAAAGTGTAGCAAGTGGACATAAGTACGTGGTAAAAAGAGAAAGGTTAGCTGACAAGTTGGAAGTAGTACGTTTTGATCCCTATGGTACGTTGTTAACATTTTTAACATTTTATTTATTAAATGCACTTAGAAAAAGAAAATAACTTGGGGTTAGATTTTAAGAGTTGTTTAACTGTTTATATGAACATAATAATAATACATTATAAAACTAGCAGAAACATTCTAAGGACAAAAAATTTCAAGACTTTTGTGTTACATCACATTAGATTGCATGGAAATTTGATTAAAAGATTTGTTATGCCATGTATAACCATAAACATGTAGAAACTAAATGTTGTTAACACATACAAAAAGATAATAGTACCTACTTCACAGATGATCATTTCTTTTCAGTGAATACTGCAGTGTTATACAGGGAACTGAAGAAAATTAGAAGTATATAAACTATAATTCATTGCATATATAGCCTATCTTTATAAGGTATTAGATAATTATTTGTAATAAAAATATGTGATAAGAAGTAAAATGCTAATGATATTTAAAATTCTGATCCTTGCAAATATTTTCATTACTAACATCATTTTCATTGTCATGTTGTGCCATATCTTGCGAAACTTTCTAATACATATAAATTTTATTCCTTCATTTTATGAGTATATTTAAAATGTTATGTATCATGTTGTAGGTTATAATTTTCATTCATACGTTTTTTTATTGATCGAAAGAAAATGTATATTAATATGACTTCAGCAGCATATAATGTTACCAGTCAGTCACCCATTAAAATATTAAACAAGTTTGATACATGTGTTTTCATAAAATACACAATAAAGTGAATTAGTAAAAAATTGAAAATAATATGTTTCCATTTTTTTCTCTAAAAACAGCAAAATGAAAAAATTTATATCATAAAAATTTTCATAATTTCTGCACATATTGTAATAAAATCCTGTGTAATCGTTAACTGCTGCAAATGGACTGTTAGACTGTTTAATGTTTTTATTTATTTATATTTTTTTCACGCATGTCTTACAATGTTGAAACTGTATGTATCTTTTAATTACACTATAATGTTCAATCACTGAAATTATGGATAATTTATTTTATGGGTTATGGGATATGGGTTAAATTATTTTAGATGATAAAATAGATGTACGTACCTACCGACCGATCTTTCTCAGTTTTGTCAATTATAAATTGCGATCTTAATTTTTCAACAAAGTGTATGCATGATTCTGTACTTAAAAAAAGGCATAGTAGAACTGCGTATCCACGTTGTCAAAACAAAAGATATAATTTTACCGAGAAAAACAATGCGATGTCGTTCGTAAATGGTTTTGAATAGAGTCCACGGATATCAAACGTCTTGCACACAGTTGTATGTATCGAAAGGAACAAGAGGAACAGGAGGAATGGAGGAAGGGAAATGGAGAACCGTCGAAATCGAGATTGGGGTAAGTTCCCTTTGATCTTTAACAAGGAACGCAAAGTTGTATTATTTCCACCTGGATTTCAAACGGTTTGAAATTCACGAGGCGTGAAACGCGTCTCTGTTCCTGCGTCTTTATCCTTCTAGCTGCCAACCCCTTCCACGCGTTCACTTTCGTCCCGCTCCACCGTGTTCCTCTCTTCTTTTTGGCGGTGCGTCGGGAACTACAGGCGTCGTTTACTGATGTTGCCAATTCAATTTCTCCTGGTGGACTATTGTCGTCGGTAGTAAGGGGGATCGCAGTTATAGAAGGGATTCCCCTGTCCGCCCCAAGTGCGAATCGTTTCTATCTCTCGCGATTGTGCGTGTGACAGTTTCTGACATTTACGTTTCTCGCGGTTCTTTTTCCTAAGGAAAACTTCTTCCATATCTTTGTTGAGGTCTTTAAGTACATATTGCAAACGCTCCAATGTTTTTCGTTCTTCAAGTCCAGTACTCTCGGGTGCAATTGCTATTATTCCATTTAACAGGAATTGGAAAATTTGGAGGTACACATAACCTACAAAAATGTAAAAAGCTATATCCTTATTAAATGTCATTAAAGTAGTAAACTTTATTGGATCCGCAACTATAATACGTATATATATAAACCAACAATGCAATTTCATTAAACAAAAAATAAACTTCAAGCATTTAAATTTAAGGCGGCTGATTAAATAGATGATTGGAGTCACTACTATTCTACCATATTAACATTATCGTAAGGTATTCCGAATTCCACCTAAACGGTCAGCAGGCAATTAAAGTGCCCCACATCAACCATCTCTGAGGGGTAAAAGGCATCAGAGCTGGCAAGAGTGGGAAGCTGAAGGGAGAGAGGAGCGAAATTAATTCTGCGAGGGCTGAGACGGTAAATCGCGAAACAAACGGGCCTTCGAGCGGAGCAGGGTTTTTTTTCGCGGCACAATGAGTTTCGAAGCGGCGTGCAACAGCGAAATTGTTAAAACGTCCGTTGTTTATGGTCGACTCGGTTAGAACGACCGGTAAAGGAGGAAACAGTACGCGACGAAAGAGCGAGTCGGAGTGATGGGGAGGAGCTGGGAGTTGAAAGAAGGAAGGAGGAGAAAAGCAAAACAGAAACGAAAAGGTGACGAGGGACGGAGAGAGGTGAAGGAGAAAGAGAGAGAAAGAGAAAACGGGAGACTCGTCTGGGCCTTGGCGCGTTTCAGTTGCCTCGCGTTCGAGGGCGTTTTTCGCCCGTGAGTTGTTCTTTGCTTATTACAGTGTGTGCACTGAGCTCGAGCTTGCTAAAGTGGTTTGCTGCTAATTAACTGCGTTATTTTTACAACTCTCTCGCTCTCATCTACCTCCCACGTTACCTCGCGCCTTCCCTCTCTCCGTTCCCTGACTGTTCTCTCACATTTGCAATGGGGTTCAATAATTCTGCGGCCGCAACGCCCTCTCTCGCTTTCTCGTTGGCTCTCTCCTCCTCCCCTCCGTTCTCTTACTGTGTTATATTCGCATTTTATGCGTACGAAACCACTATTTTTACCGCATGCACCTGGAAACAGGCTGTGTAGGATCAAGTTCAATGCTTGTGGATTTAAATCAATTTAATACGCATAAACCGTTTCGATGGAATCAAATAAAACCTATAAGAATCGACTAAGATTAGAATATTTTTATTGGAAGGGTATTAATTTCGATTTAAAGTGAAAAAGCGGAGGGAATAGAATAATTTATCGTTCATTATTTTATGTTCCCTGTAAATGTGGAATGAAATGTTCCCAAGCCTATTTTTTTTTTTTAAAATGGCTCTCGTCCCACGCTTTTTTCTCATATACTTACCCCACCGTCTATACACACTTGTACGGATTTAATTTTGCGAGCATATATTCTCTGTGTATTCTTTAAGAGCACGTTCGTGGAAGAAATTAACGAGGCAAAAATATCAGAAGGTTTTTCAATGGGCCGTTTCAAATGGTTTTCAAGCCCATAGCTACTCGACCGTTATTTCAGAATATGTTATCGAAGAGCGAATATTGTTAACTATATATGAAATGGTGGTAGAGAAAAAAATCAGTTGTTCGTATGAACTCTTCCTCTGACAATTTAAATATAGGTACGCAATTCAAAAGGAATCTCGAAATCGACTATGTAATTATAATATATTATGGAGCTATAATAAGATACTACTATTTTCTTTTATTAGCGTTGAAGATACTTATTCTCTATAGTTAAAGTCACAGTTTTATAAATGACTCTTAGTTTAAGGAAACCGTTCGAATGCTAGTCTGGACCACAGAAGTTTATGCATTTAGGTACCTATAGAGTTTTCTAACTTACAAAGTAGCACGGGATAAAGATTTCTAGTACATTTTAACATGATGAATATTAAATAAATACAGTTAAATCAGCAATATTTTAAAAAGTCCGTTATTCCTTATTATAATTTAGGATTGTGAAATATGTGTCACTTCGATCGATTATAAATCGCGCAACGTGTTAGAGTTGTCTATAGATAAGTAAATGCCTGTAACTACATAAGTAAGTACTTAGTTCTATACTTTACATAAAGACAATGAAATTAATGCTACAGATATTGTAATTTAAAGATATAAGATACAACATCGCATTGAGGAACTCAATAATTGTTTTTAATTTCATTTTTATAGTATTTTACCCTACCGGCCGATTAAGTGTTAAGGGTACGTAAGTTATGAATCTTGATAAGTTTTAACGGTACGATATTTGTCTAACTTCAATATTTCATCAGACACGAATGGAGATGAACTTTAACACTTTACTATTGCATTTGGTGTACAGTTATTGGTAGCTAACGGAGGTGGCGGAAAGGCTAAGGTGGTCGTTGTATAGGTATCATTCTACTGGCGTATAGTCCGCGGTAGTCACCCTTCTTTTCTTCGCCACCAAAAGGCTCTTGAAATAAATTGAAAATGGCTGGTATCGCCCCGCTCTCTGATAAGTGATACCTACATCACCTACACGCACACCGGCCGCCACAGAATTCCCTGGTATTCTTTCGTGTATTCGAAACGCGCAATTCTCAATCACAGGCCCCTCTCCCCTTTCTCCCTCGCTACCTACTTCGAATCCACGCGAATGGTCGATCAATTAAAACGATGTTAAAACGTTATATCAATCGCGTGTGCCCGCCGATCCGAGTCGATTCGACGGAGGAAAATTAAAATCGGAATAAAAAGGGCGCAGCTTCTCGACGGTAATCGAAACCGCGTGGAGAATTAACGAATTCAATTCGCCGGGGTCGGTTGACGCTCTATGTATTTATATATATCTATGTACGTATACATGCGTACAACTATGCTTTATTTGTTTTCTTTTTCTTTTTTTTTGGTTTTCTTGTTTTGGCAAGAGGTACTGATTCGCCAACAGGGGGTGGAGTGCGGCAGCGGTTAACAATGTGAATGTGAATCGTGAAAATAAAGTTCGAGTAAAAGTTCCGGCCTGTGGAAATTTTTACGTAATGAAATGTATGAGAAGTGGCGATATACATGGTGTTCCAGCAAACGAGCGCCAACTAAGATGTAGTTTTGTTGCTTTTAAGTAGCTTTCTTGTCCAAACAAGGCTCAGACTCGTTTCGACATATTTCAGTATCCTATTATTTATGTATAATACCTGTGTACAATTCAAAGTCAATTGCGCGCTTACTATGTAATTGGTTATACCAGTGACTACTATTGGCTACTGCAGTGACACCAAAACATAATTGTAAAACTTAAAAATTAATTAAATTTTATATCGCGTCACCGTGCGAATAAATTTAATATCTGCAGCAAGAAACTTTTATCAAACAGGCCTACTACATTAACCCTTCAAAGAGAGTTTTCATGAATTTGTAATTGAGCAGATTCTATTAGTACAGTACTTTTCATTGCTAGTATTTATAAATTCCAACGAAATCCACGCGTGACTAAATTTTATCAATGTATTCATGACTCTTTCGAAAAATATACGAACATCAGTGTAAACAAGAATTCATGAAAACATATGTAACTCGTGTTCCGTATTAATTCGAATAATTTTGACTGGCCAAACTGAAACCGTGTAAATGGAGTTATTATTGGTCAGTGCATTCATTTGTGTATGTACTAACGTGTATACATGAGTGTACAATACATGTAGAACGTCGTGCGTCCGATGGATGACAACAGAGCCTCGATGCCCGAAAACATTTTCCTTTTCCCATTCGCAATCGCGAGCCGGGAATATTTGAATATCGTCGATGGTTCCATTACGACAGATGGTCGGACTCATTATTCGGTGAAATCGAGCTCGTCGAAAATTTATGCACACTCTCGCGCTTCCGCAAAATCATTTCCAAAATTCACCGTGCTCGCTCTGCTGCTCGGCTAATTTTCGGCGCACACACGCGTGCCACATGACGTTATATATACACGACTGAAACGCGTTCGTGATGCGAACACACATACATAGAAGCAACGGTGGATACGTGTTGGTAAATACCGGGAAAACATATCGTGAGCGCGCGCGCGCGAAACATGTGCGGATCTACACGAACAGGAAAGGTGTATTGAATCGACGAGTATCATGCAGCTGACAGCTAGAGCTAATTGAATCTTGACTCTATCTATCTGTCGACTCGAGCTGAGACTCGACTACCGCCACGAATTGCATTTCCGTTCGACAGAATCGTTCGCGCTCGAGAATTCTATCTTCTCTCCCCTCCCGTTCGCCTCTTAATCCTCGTCGTTTTTGTAATGTAGATGCACGCGGAGATGCCTGATCGGCGAAACTGTTGGTGACAGTCTCGTTTCTTTTAACACGTTGAATGCCGCACGATTTCACACAGCAAAATACGCAAAATGAAAGAAATATAATATCAAATTATTTTATTGAACCGTTTTATTATTATTGCACGTTTAATTTGTCGAACGTCACCGCATTAGGTAGTATTATTTATAATACAAAAATATTAAAATAATCATCATCGTTTAATTGACTAAATTATAGTAACTTAATTTGGTTGGGAGTCACCAGTTATTCCCATGGCGTTTAACGTATTAATCAGTTAACTACGTTTGACGAGTATACACGTCATCTTAAAATTCGAAATGATATTAATTTTGATCACGATGAATTAATTATCATTTCAGATACATATGTAATTCTTCTTCGTTTTGCTTTAGTTTTTCGTTGAAGTATACTATAAGTGGACTTGCCCTGCGTTTGACGAGTATATACTTCTTTGTTAGATTTTACTGTGCGCACAATGAGAGATGTTTGAAACTAAATTCCACAGTTTACAGTTCACAAATAGTTTCTCTTCAATAGTATAGTTAATATATGAAAAAACCGAAGAAAGTCTATTGTTACAAATTTTATAAGGATTACGTATTAATCATGTTAAACGCTGGGTTGTTCCACTGTTAACACAGTACACGATCAAAGCAATTTTCCTAAAGAAACAGACATTGGGAAGTCAGGATTTTTCGCAACACTTACTCTTTAAACTTTCTTGCATCTTATTGATCTAACAGAATTCGGTTTGTTTTATATGTTACTGAGAAAATTTATTTTTATGTCTCTATAAAAAATTACATCATTCGAATTCGAGTGACATCGTGGTCAAAGTGTTAAAGAGGTCCTATTAAGAGGACGTTTGGGGGGAATGCTAAAAATGGATGATCTGTATTTTATTAAAAAAATGATTAAAATATATTTCAAGGACTCTGGTTCAATTTCATTAACAGTATAAGTACTTAAATTAACCCTTTCCGGTCAGGATCGCCACAGTGGCGACATTTTGAAATTGTCGTAGAAGTCGGCGTCGCCAGTGTGACGACATGATCTTATTCATGATTTTTGGGGTATGGAGATGTACGTGATTAATTCGTACATAATGTACAAAACAACAACGAAAAATCACTAAAACATTTAAATTTTGTGAAATGCTTAGTTGATCAGTTGGTAGGAAATTTCCGGCACGAAACAAGATCTGGAGCGCAACCATCAACATTTTCCGTAGACAATAGGTTAAATCATCAGCTTCGTATAATTTGTTCGGGAAACAAAAAAGACTGTACCGTATGTTCCGACAGGAAAACTCCAGAGAAGAGACAAGAAACACGCATGTATTGTGATACCTGTACTCGGAAGCCAGGGCTTCATATGGGTGATTGTTTTGAGAAGTGCCATACTTTGGAAAATTACAAAAGTTAAAACTTTTTGTTTTCGTGTAGTATAAATACTACTAAACACTATAGATCAGCTTCAACATATTCTGTGTTTTTTAATATGCATATATTTGCCTCAAATCACTTAGGGAAAAAATGATTCCGAAAAGCCAAATTTGTCCCGACTGCTGATACTCCCGCCTGAGAAATTTCCCGACCGCAAAGGGTTAATAAAGAAATTCTTTTTCGATTGTCGCTGTCGGTGTATTCTCTTAATATTGTTTTATTATAAATATATCTATACTCCCACGATACGTTTGATTATTTTTTATCTAAATTTGAAACAACGTCGAAGGAACTAGAATTTTTATTAAGTCCGCATTACTTACATGGCTTTTTGATATACCGGAAGTGGAACATTCTGTTGTATTTTCAGTCCTCGCGCGTTTATGTTCTTTTCTAATTAATATTTCATCGAGAGGCCCCATTGATCCAGGCGCAATTGAATACCACGAATCCTGGAAATCTTCCATTCAATTTCCGCTGAAAAGAAATTTCCGTTTCCAACAAAGGATATCATCCGCCGGGCCGCTGTACGCTATCTAATAACATTTTGTATCCTGTCGATATTCTTGAATGGAGGAACTCGAGAAGAAAGAAAGAGCTTTACGGATTGCGCGTCGCACACCGGTGAAAAATCACGAAAATCTTGGAAAATATTTGTTTCTCGTAACAATCGCCCATTTAGACTTTTATAATGACAATAATTAGTTATGTTAACAAATAAGTTATTATATCAATAAATGAGTTATAACAAAAATTATTTATATTAATAAACAAGTTATTATATCAGTAAATGACTTGTAACAATAATTAGTTATATCAAAAAATTAGTTACAACAATGCTTAGTCAGTTATCAAATAGAACTAATTAAAAATTATTTAAGAACCAAATGACGTTACTTTACACGGTAATCAAATTCCGATCGTAACTCATAGATCGATTTGCAGTTATTCTGACAGACTCGATCGCTGCGATGTTGAAAATCCAAATTGAATTCGCGGGTGAACATTCTCAATATGACTTCGACATTCCAGAAACTATATCTATGCATATTATACGGATACTGATTGCTATTTAAATGCACAAATTTTTACTATATCGGTTTAGGAGCACATTCTTCAAATTTAAGTTACAGTAAACTTTAAATTCTTTTTTATTATTTATTTTTTCCTGATAAATGTTGGATTTCATCACATGATTTGCCTTCCTTATGTCGCTTAGCATCTTTGTTCCCAGTTCAAATTAATTGTATCAATGTGTTAAATTATCGCAATAAATATAACTTCTTTTCGTTTGGAAATTGTTAAAACAATATGATACGATTCCTGAGACCATTTATGAAAGAAACCTTAAGACAAGGTATTAAGTAATTGTTCTCTGTTATTGATATTTGTTTCTTATTTATAACAAACTTTTATTAAACGCCTCTTATTCATAAATTGTTAATCTTACAATTAAGAATAATTTAATCCAATTTTGTCATTTAAAACAAGGGATATCTTGTTGATCATTGATCGTTAATAAAGAAATATGAATAATCTAAGCATTACGAGTTTCATTTGTGGTTGATATGCTTACAAAACATTACAAAAACAAGACTTTCAAACCAAAAATATTATTTCCGTTAAACCTTAACAGTTGATTCTCCAAACTGACTTATCCACCATCGAAACATCGCAAAAAAGAAATGCAATTATAATTCCTTGTTACAATAAGTTTCTATCGTTTAATTGTTAAAAAGTTAACCTACTTCTCATCTAATTTGCATCATTAGTGTATGAATACGCTCTTACAATAAATCGTGAATACAATAAATTGCTATATCATTATATCATTGCCATTATGATTTTATATTATGATCAATAGTATTTCCTTATTTGTACACATTAATCATACAAACCCAAAAAAAGAAAATGAAATTTTTCAATAATGGACTATACATCATTTTATCATGATACGAACGAGTTAATCCTTTGCACTTGAAAGTTTTTTCGTTACATACATTCATAACTTCCTAATAAAACAAGTAAATTTGCATTGTAATAGAAGTAATATACGAGTTCAGGAATGGAACTATTATATTCCAATATTTCATGTTTAATTACCTATATTACATAAAATTTAATATCAAATATAGAATTTTATAATGTTACTATGTCAAATCGAATGGCAACCGTCAGTCGTCTCTCGAGTGCAAAAGGATTCAATGTATCGGTAGCAGAGGTTGGAAACAGTTACCACTTTATTTCGGTTCTTCATAACTGTTTCAAAACCGGAACCAATATATAACAGTTTCAAACAGTCATTTTCGGAACCTTCTCAATCCCTGATGGGTAGCATCGTCGCAGATCGTACGACTGAGCGGTAACGAAGAAATTAACCCTTTGCATTCAAGAGACGACTCTCACTCGCCACTTGATTTGATATAGTAACATTATAAAGTCATATATAATATGAAGCATCAATATATGAAATATTAGAATAAAATAGTTTTGTTTTCCGATTTATGTATATTTTCTCATTGGTTGGTTTCAAAGAACGTTGTTCATATCTCATTGGAAAACGTCGAATATTTCTAGCGGAAAATTATCGAGTGCAAAGGGTTAAAAGGTTCCGCGCGACGATTGCTGTTCCCGGTGGATCGTTTATAGCTGGTGTCATGTCGATCGCACATCTCCCGGGCTCGCGATCGCATCCCCCCATTCTTCGCGGTGTGGAACGCGGGGACGGAGAATCTTTTACAGGGTTACCAAACACGTTTAAATGCGGTTTCCCTCCGGGTGGATACGCGCGCACACGCACACCTTACACAATGACAGGGGGGAGGTGGAGCGGTTCGACGTGTTCGGGCGTCCGTGTGTCGAGGGCCGATTGGTTCAGGCCGGTACATCTACCCCGAAGGAAGGGAGGCAAAACCGGCGCGAACGGGAACGAATCACCGAGAGGGGAAGGTAGTCCTGGACGGCGGGAGGGAGGGAAGGAGAGAGTGCCGGAGGGACAGAGAAAGATGGACGGTATAAGACGACAGGGAGGGAGAGAGAAACGAAGAGAGGGCGAGAGAGAAGTGACAGTGGAAGGGAATCCAATATAACTGCACACACGTTTATAGGGTCGATGGGAATATATTGGAGCGGATATTGAAATACTTGTTGGTAGTTTGAGTCGAAGGCGAGAGATGCCTTTCTCGATGCCATCTTGATTGCGCAATCGAGGCATCGGTCCACGAGTACAGAATTTGACGATAAAGATGGTACGGATTATAGAATCCTGGACGGGGAACTTACCCCCTTGAACCACCTTCCTTCTTCTCCTTTCACCCTGCCCGCGTTTATTCGATCAAGATCGCACCTAGCGCCTACCCCTTGCCCCTATCTTCCAGTTCCACGGAATAATAGGGTTATACATGAAACGTCCAAGGTGTTAAGAAACCTCGCTTTTGGTTGATACACCTGTGACTGTTAAATTCTTTTCGACTTCTTCGAAACACCCGACACGTGTGATGTGTTTAACACTTCGACTGCTAAGTGAACGCTTGTCAAAGCTTCTATTCAGTTGAAACAGCTTTTTTCACTCTAGAACTACCGTACCTGTCGAAATGACTGATTTTAGTTTTCTTGTTTTTCAATTATTGATGCTTTGAAAGTATTTAATATCCGAAATGATTTGAAAATGGCTAGTTTTGTTTAAATACTACGACGAGTGTGTAAAGAAATCGAGAAAAATGTATCGTTATAATCTTTATAAGGATTATGTATCAACCCTAAATTTGGGGCGAATTGGATATTTCTGATTTTTCAGTTTTTTGCTTATAAAACGAAGATTTTTAAGTTTTTAAACATTTTTTTTATCGATTTTGAAGCTGAATACGTATTAATAACGAATTTATGAAAACAACTTTCATTCTAAGTTTTAACTAGTAGTTTCATACTGTTAAATCTGAACTAATTTGATTCACCCCAGTATACCTTAAATGATCAGTAGTTCTAGTGTTAATAAAGCAAAAATTAAAAGGTCAAGATTCTTCTTCTTGCTCTACTATCTTTCTTATATTTCGTACACCCAATGAAACTCTTTCGATTCACCACTAAGAAAATTAATATTTTACACTTTGCGGTCGAATGGCGTCATAATGGCGACTATAAGCTTCAATATCTAAAATCGAAAACTGCAAATGAATAATTTAATTACTCAGCTAACAAGAGACTGTCATGCGCTTGTTTTTCTTTTAGAAATTTAAGACTTCGATGCATAATTCAGTTTTTTATTAAAAAAAATGTTAGAAGTTTAGAAGTTTTAAGACAGTCTCGTCCGCAAAGGGTTAAGTTTATGTGGAAAATGGTGTCAGCCAAATTCGGGTCACGTGCCAGTTAAAGTGTTAATGAAAATAAGATGAACCCTGTGACGCCTTTTGACCGGATTCCTTTGGGTGAGGGTTTCCGAAGTGGTTTGACGCGTTGTGCGCCGTTCATCAGTAGTTGACGACGACGTAATTTGTAGAATTTTCGATGAGCTGTAATATATGGAAACTGTGTCTACTCATTCTATTAACCTAGACTGTTGAAGCTTGGACCGATAAATGCACGAAAGTAATGACACTGAGCTATTTTTTATGTGACGCGCTATCATTAGGGTAAGTCGGGGAGGGATGACCCACTTTTTTTAAAGAACTATTACATCATAAATATCGTGCTTGATTAATGCTTCATAAAGTTACTTTATTGTTAATAATTTACTAAAGAAAATGGAATTTGATATTTGTTCTGTGTCTACCTTTATTCCAGATGTTAACGATTGATAATAGAAGAATTATGTGTTTCCTCCTAAAATCCTCATGCTGAAAGGTGAAGCGACCTATCTACTCCAGGTACATACTTAAATCTCCGGAAAAAGATGATCGCCTGTATCGACCACAATGGTCATTAACTGCGGATCGTGTACAGATGTATCAACTGTCTATATGACTTTTAGTTTCATATGACCTTCCAAATCCACCACCGATGGATTGTTTTATTACATTGTAAATTCTGTCTACTCCGAACCATGCGTATTCCACTTCTCATTCCAGCAATTTGCCTTTCCACTTCCACCATTTTCCAAATCACATCTACAAGCGAATCTTCCTTAATCATTTCTGTGACTGTTACAAACAGATTAGTTTCGACATTCGACGAAATAACTTTACCACGAACAGTCGAGTCTGTCTTGGGAAGGTCCAACCAGTTGTAATTTACAGTAAAGAAACTTGTTCTCCGGAGTCTACTATCATTAGTTTATTTCGTTATTCCTAAACCCGATCATGAAGTCCCATAGTTCGTGGACCGATACGACACAATATGATGCTTAATTTATTCAGAAAAGAAGTAAGTAAAAATTTTCGTCACGAGTTTGACGCGACATCATAAACCAAGGGGTTAATACACAGGCATTACTTACAAAATAGCGACCGTTCCGGTAGCACATACTCGAAGACTACAATCAAGATCTCGGCCTGAAAAATCTTTGATTTGAAAAGGCTTCAGCTTCTTTCATGTCCGACTCGAATTGAACCGCACGGTACACTCAGCGAATCCATGTTTCATAGATACTGGCGTCCCGTGGCCGAAATTCCGTGCCCGAAAAGTCACTGAACCGTGCCGGGTAAGATTCACGGATAAGAAGAGGGGTCCCGTTTGATCGCGCGAGCGCGCGCCGCTTGAAACGAGGCGAAAAACTAACCCCCGTCCCGTATCGCTTCTATTGGCTGAGATCGGTGCCTGAACAATCATGCTCGGAACAAGGAAAAGCCCATTTTGGACGGTGATGCGCCGCAATGAACACCACGATGATGATATTAGTATAATAATCGAGCTAGGTCGTGTGTATAGATTGCATGAGACAATGGAGAGGTTGAAAAGAGACAGAACGGGAATGAAAACCGAGAAAAGAAGCAAAGGACGGAGGGGGGTTGCACGATTTTCGTGTGCGCGTATGTGTATACGTCCAGGTGGTTGCATACGGTAAATAATTTCATATCTTCTGACCCGTCGCGTTTATCTTTCTGATCTTCTGCTTCGAATGGTTAATTAATCTGAAAAGAGTTCGCTAGATGATTATCCGAGGACCATTATAGTTCGTTTAACCCTTTTGTCTGTTTCGAGCGACGCATCCTCGTGCGCTCGATGGGTCAGATCATCACGGAAGTCTCTCACATTACTTTTTAACCCCTTGTCGTACGATTTATTTCTTAACTATGATCGATACGACTACTTTGTCGTTAATTAATCATTACTTTGTCATTATTAAGACAAATAATAAAATGATAAGCATATTCCAGATTAAGGTTTATTCCAAAGTATAATAATTAATAACAGAAGAATAATATTTAATTCGAATTCAAAAGAATTGAGTAATATTCATGTTTGTTCAATTCTGTTTAAAATCTTCACTACGAGTTTGACACGTTATTGTAAAGCAAGGGGTTAATGGGCTTCTTTGCTTTTGATCCTTCCTCTGCTTCGCCGTTGTAATGGCGGCGCGAATGGATTGGTGATTTTAGCTTTTAGATAGACCTCTTGTCGTTAATTTGTAATTTTTAATGCAACAGTTGGCAATAGCTTTTGAAGAAATATCGTTTCGTAAATATACAGAATTATTATTATTTCAGGACTGTTTCTGTAAAGATTAAGGATTAATGATTAGGTTTTAAAAAATTACTGAATTAGGGAGTAAATATTTTAAGGTTTGTTTAAATTTGTTATTTGAGAAAAAAGAGAACTTTTTATTCTTAAATTCGATTTTATTTCTTGGAATATGAAAAGGATCAAGTGAAAGGAATGCGTTTCTAGGGAGTCTCAGATGTTGACAAACCATTAAAAACGTTATGAATGGGAAAAAGTAAAAAGGAGGAACGGTCGAAGATTATTCCTGTCAATCAAATGAAATTTATATCGCAAGAACCAAAATTTAATAACAATTCAGTTTCGGAATGGCTATTCGAAAATTAATATCTTCTAATATAATTTACGCCATTGAAATTCAATGATTTTATAACGATTTAATATTCCAAGTAAGATTTGCGAGTGACTTAAAAATGTTACTAAATATCACATTTAATTACATCAGAAATCTTAATCGCCGAAATTGTATAACAATAGAGATTTTTATACAGATATTCGGATTCTGATCATTACTAGCCAAAATAACATGCGTTCATGAAACGGAACGGTTACTACGTCATAAAAATCGTCGCATTAGTGTAAGAGGGTGGGGACGCGGTTTAACCGTCGCCGGTTGTCATCCCGTGTCCTTTCAAACAATAACGAGAGGACAATGACTAGTTCGAAGTTCGCGTACAAAGCGGGTGTAGGTATACTCAAATAGCACTTATAATGGCACTTATGAAAGGAGCCGTGCCTAAACGTACCTGTATCCCCCGCAGATACGCCCGGTAATCGTGGGTACGATTGCAAAACCCTTTCACCGATCGGATTCATTGTGCGGTCTGATCCAGTACAACGCGTCCATTCTCGTCCGATAACCACCGCGCGCATGGATCGCGCAAAGCCACGCTCCGGGCACTTCTTCCACTTCCGATTATCCGTTACCATTTTTTTTTCTCTCCATTGCCTCCCGCCCTTGTTTGTGTAGATTACGCCTGATTCGAACCTATCAGAAGCATTTTGCTTCTATTCTTCGAGCTTCAAGGAATCGTTAAGAGTATTCTTTCCCTTGGTAGGATTCGACCCAGCATCTGCAGTGGCCATTTTTCGGTCCACAAGGATCATGTTCTTCTTAACGGCGATTTAACTGAGCCGATCGATACTTTAATCCTCGTTCACACAATTTTCGAGGCGACTTGATCCAAAGTCGAACCTTCTAGACTTCTAGACCTTCTTCTTGTTACGTTAAGTTTTTTGTAGAGTTATGTAATATTGAGAATATTAAGAAAATTGATTATAAAATATTATAGGATATTGCATTGCACATAAGCTAACGAGCATTTTAAAAGTTTTTCATTCCATGTAAGCACTGTAAAGAGATGAAGAAAGTTTTAAGGGTTCAAAACAAGTTTCGGAAACTTTTAAATTTGATCCCCGCGATCGGAATGTCTTCTAACACATTGTTGATCGGAAATTTTATGCAGAAGCTATCCCATGTCATAGGATGTTATTCCGTAATTAAATACGAAAGAAACAATCTAAATAAAGTTCAATATACTTTATTTATATATAAAATGAATTGTAATGAAACTTTGGACATATCTTTTCGATAACTTTGAATATTTTGCTTTTGCAATATTTTATATTGCCCTGCGTTTCAAAAATTGAAATGTCTAATGTAGGTGCAAACACAAGTTGACTCGTGACCGATCATAAATGTGTTAAGAAACAGAAGCGCAGCAGGATAACCAATTACGGTACATAATAAGACTAACGTAACGTACCGATGACCTGATTTCTAAATAGTATTTTATAACCTTTTTCACGTATCTTTCGTTTCCGATGGACGGGAACCCAATACGCATCGCACTCATTTATTCCTTTGCTGCTACATCTTGCACGAGAAAGAAAGAAAGAAAAGAAAAAAAAAGAAGACGACCTATCTGAGATTCTCAGTCCTCCAATTAACCCAATTCAAGGATCCGTGCGTTCCTAAACTGAATCTTTGTTACGCTCCGCGATAGTAGCCAGAACACACGTCCCAGCTTGATCGAGGGTGAATAACACGGGTCTGAATAAAACCTTTTTACATGACCACGAAAAAATAAAGAGCGTTTAGGTACATGCGGTTAGAGGGACAGTGGATAGAGGAGAAGCGCGGAGGGGAGGGCGGGGATCCGCGAGAGGAAAGGAAGAAAAGTCTCGGATTTCCTCGTTCGGCTTTGCCCTTGTCTTTCGCCCTCTCGAGTTTCCTGGATCGTTCTCACCACGCCCAGCAATTTGCCTTGTGCTACAACTTTGCGATCGATTATTCCTCGATTACGGTGTAACGAGATATCCAGCCACACCACGCGTACCGTCGTGGTCCCCATTGTCCGGGGACTGGAAACCGGGCGCGCGGTCCGTTCTTCGACGTTAATGCTCAGGGCCGTGGTGCGCGCTGGGACCTGTCGTGAAACAATTATACCCGGAGGCCACGGTCGCCTTCATTTCGAATTACACAATGTGTCGCCGTGCGTCCATTGTCGGTTCCGCCCGGCTGATTGACAGAGAAAGGATACGGCGAATCGAAAGGCACAATGGCCGCCCGAGTGAATCCCGGTGCACGGGAACGTTCCGGGAACCCCGCCTGAATCAGTTTCGCGTCAAGACGTAATTTAGATCTCGGCATCTTGTGTGTAGTAGACAGATTTCGTGCGTTGTTCCGAGTGGATCTAACGGTTTAGGGGTATTATGGTTGATTTTTATTGGTTACAATCGCCTGTGGTCTCTTTAAGTGGGGTGTGGATGGGTATTGGTAGCATTTTGGGAATAAGATTATCGTATTATTTATCCGCAGGTATAGAACAGTTTATTGAGGATTAGCACTAGTACTATCGAGCATTTAATATGATTGATAGGCAATCCCTACAAAAATTGTAGCAGTTAATTAATTTCAGTTTCTTCAGGTATTCAGTAGAGTAATCAAGTAAAACTACTTATTTTTAAAATCATTTCCAGTATTCAATGCTTTTAAGATATCAATAACTGTGAAATAAGAAAATCGGAAGTAATTTTGACTGTTACGGTAGTTCTCGTGTTAACAATCGACGCTCGAGGATTTTTTAACTTTCAGTAGGTCAAATCTTTTTTCGTGACTGTAAAAAAATATATTATGTAGAATAAAGTTACTAAGTATCAATCTGTAAATACAAATTAACAATATATTTAATAGTTTGAATTATTGTATGAAAACGAATATACCTTGTAATCTTTAAATTACAATAACGTTGAACTTCTACTCCTGAGCGTATACAAGTTTAAGTTACTTAATTATTTAATTTTATTCGCCACTTTGCTATGTAAAATGAGATAAATGAACAAGATGTCAATGTATTGGTGACTTCAAAGTCACACGGGCCTATCGAAGGTTAACAAACTTTTAATAGCAATAGTAATCAAGAATCCTGTATTATCAAATTGTATTAAGTAACATGATTCAATTATTATTTGAGACCTACTGTTGAACGAAAGTTATTAGATCGTTTTTTAATATAAGATTATAATCAGTTGTAATGCTTGTTATAGCTGTACAGTAGATAAAATATTACGATTAGTTTCTAAAACACTGTGCCACAGTTCTTTTTATTCCACTGAATGTATAATCGAAGTGATATTATTAGTAAACTCTAAAAATTTATATTTCTTATTTTCTCATTTTTCTAGACCATACTATGAAACCCAAATGTTCTTTACTATTTTTATTCGATAGTTTCTAAACGCTTCCTTATATTATGGTTAACTTAAAATTAAAACAATGGCGACACGAGTGGTCACGTGATAGTCCCCTCATTGGTCCTCCTTGACTGAAAGCTCTTGACGACTTCTATTCGTGTAAGCGAAATGACGCACTAAATACCCTTATATATTTTAATGGCCCCTTAAGGTCATATATAGTTTCGTCCCTTTTTGCAGTAATATACTCACTATTTAAGCAAGAGTTTGTAACCTAATCTTTTACACACTAATGGCCACTCTCATTAATATTCAACATCCTTTGTATAATGCAGTGGTTTCCAAACTTTATGTTACAACGCCCTCTTTGAAAAAATTTAATCTTGGCGCTCGCTTCATTTCATAAAATAATACAGACACATTTTGAAATGATAAAAAACGTATATCAATACAAAACATGAAAAAAATATAATTATAATTATAAATAATAACTTTTCGTGCACCCTTTTGCACTACTCCGCGCTTCCCAGTTTGAAAATCGCTGATATAATGCATTAATATGTGAAACATTGAAACAAAGGAATCCTGCCCCTTAATCTATGTATAATTTCTCCTTAAGTTGCTTTTAAAATATATTGTCAGCATCTCATCAGAAAACATTGAATATTTCTTGTGAAATACTTTCGGAATGCAAACAGTTAACTTATATAACTCTCCTTTTTCGAGAGAAACGTAACCCATCGATATCGAGAAGACAATACCAAGAATCGAAGTTATCATCGGTCCCAATATCAGTTGGCTCCAATTCGCAGTACCATTTATCAAGTCGCGAAGGATAGGTCGGTCAACGAATTAAGGTATTTACATAAGGAAGATTTAGTGGCTCTCTTGGAAGAAGAATCGGAATGAACTTGTTCGCCGGGCTTTCGTCTACGCGGCGTAGGCGGTGCTTCGTCCCGTTCCCGTCTTTCTTCCGCCAAGAGGAACGCCGAAAGACCCTCGACAATTTTGCGTATATACTTCGCGTACTTTGCCGTGTCTCCCTGGGTTAGGCCACTTGGAGCGACAGAGAAAGGGAATCGGCCGGCTACGGTGGAAAGCGAGATACGTGACGAAAGGGTGGAGGGAGGAGGATGGAAACTCGGAACCTCTCGTTTCGTGGTTGGACGCGAAGGAGGAACGCGGAGATGGCCCGGGCAGTTACGGCATTATATACCTAACAGGAAGAGAGACAAAGCGAACAAAACACTGTCGGGGCGTCGCTCCGCAAACACTGCGTCCCCAGCGGTCGGGGGTGTAGGGGGCGCAGGGGGACGGTGAACTAAAACTTGGAACAAAAGTCCTCACTTTTGTTCTCTCCAAAGTTTTTCGAATTATGGCCGTGGTGCTGCGAGAAAGACGGAGGAAAGGAGGACGCTGCCTAGGAGAAGAAGGAGCTCTCTGTGATTTATATCTTCGCCAAGGTTTCGGAATTATTAAACTTTCCCGGGGGGCACCGGCGGAAAAGGAGGCGAAGGGAAGACGTTCACGGTGGACGGGCTACCGGGAGAGCTTGTACTGTAATTAAGCCGTTTTCTAATGAAGATTGATAGTTCAATTAGCACCGTGCCGTCCCAACCTGTGTCTCTTCCTTTATTTAGAGCGGGCGCGATCTACTTGGCTCTGGCGCCCGGTAGCTTTGTGTATTCGATTCCAGCCAGCGTCTGCGATGGAGTTTATTTATTGTTGAGTGCCGGATTTTTAGATGCAGTTTTGGGCAATTATTTATGTAAACAATTGCCTGATACAAGTTTGTCTCTTTTTAGTATCACAATTCATCGTAGGACTAAGATTTTAACTCTTTGCAAATAAAGATTTTTTAAGGTGTACAAAACTTTCAAGAGATGAAGCTAAATTATATATTGAGTGTTTAAATAAGAGGAAAAGGAAACTATATACTGACCCGTCCGCTTAGTTAATTCAATAGAAGAGGTGATTGTTGTCGTGAATTCTACTTGGTTGACAAAACTTTGAAAAGGTTCATTATTTTCTAACAACCAATCACAAAACCATTGTTTTTTATTTCATACACGTAATACTCAACATTCCCACGCTAAATCTCAGGTTTCAATGAACGAAGTTCAAATTCCAAGCCGAAAAAAGGCAGACTTCCATTTTAAAATTCGCAAGGGTTTGAAAAGGTTTCAATAATAACTGTTTGAAACTATTATATGCCGGTTCTGACTAAAACAATTATAAAGAACCGGAATAAAGTGGTAACTATTATTACTTATATTGGTTCTGAGCTACATTGGCTTCGATTCTAATTCATCGGAATCTATATTATATTGGCTCTGTATCAGTTCTATATCTGTATCTGTCGATTTTACATTTCGGTTCTGTATTTTGGTTCTGTATATCTTTATTTAATTCTAAAACATTTTGGTTCTGTATTTCTTTATTACACTCCGAAATAAATGCAAAACCAAAAAATAACAGTTATAGAACCGATATAATATCGTTTCTGAAGAGCCGGAACTGAAACTCTATAACTCAGAACCGATACAAAATAACAGTTATGCCTTTATTTCGGTTCTCCATAACTGTTTCAACAACCGAAACCGATATCATAACCGTTATCAACCCCTGAAATTCACGAGATGCTTTTCACGAGCGTCGATCGAATCATAAACACTTTCCGATCACTACTAATTCTTGGCACGAATAAATATCGACCGCGATTAAGTACTTCAACGGAGTTCGGTCGCTACCGGCTTGATTGAATCGGTATCGGAATCGGTCGCGGCATCGAGTCGTAGACGCGAGAACGGTACGACCTAATTAATTTATTCACTCGGCGTGAACGCATCGTATTGATTGATGCACGCGGATAACGTGGCTGGCCTAAACCGGCTAGGGATAATTTTCACTTGGAACAGGCGGCCACTCAGACGCGACAGGATCGTTTTCAACCGACCAGCTCGGCGAGAAGGGGGTGGAGCCGGGCGGGAACGGGGTGTTTGTACGTTTTTCGTTTTTTCGGCGGGTCGAAGCGACGGCACAAGGAAGAAGAACGGGAGAGACGTGGTGGAGTACGATGACAGTGGAAAGACACGTCCGCCATAGAGAGAATGTCGATCTCGTGTTTTTGCGAACGGCGGGAAGACACGCGGAATGGACGTTTGTCGATATCGTTTTCACCGAACGACACGTACGTATAAGTTACGATGATGTGAGGGGCAGGATCCATTAGACTATGCAATTGTCCACGTATTGCATTGTCAGCCACCATGGAGATTTCTATTCAGGAATCGCGGAAGTCCCTGGCCGCGCATTGACGAGAGATAGAGGATGATCGAGGACCGGCTCTTGTTGCGAGAAGGAAAGAGATACGACAGAGAGAGAGAGGCCACGAGCGAGACGGACGTCGGTGATCGACAAGGATACTGGTTACCTCGTGTTCCTCTTTTTTTATTTCCTAAACGACAGCGCTGCCGATAGTTCTCATAGACGACATAAACGACGAGCGTACTTTTCTTATGACGTTCGAAGCTCTAGTGTTTTTCGAAAAACTCACTTCGCGTTTTGTGCCTTCAATTGCGTTGCTCTTGTTTGATTATTGAAACTGTCTAAGACCCGACGTAGGTGTATTCTTATCATTATCAACGCGTACATGCGTATAATATTGTAGTCAAAGATGAAAAGGAATTCGTTCAAGGAAATTGTAATGCGATTACTTAGTTAATTAAAAAAATGTCAGTCTTGTTTCATAAACCGGTGTACAATTTTATTTTGTGTACATATACTTGCATCATGTAACGGATAATCAATTTTTGGTCACCTGTTATTCCATCACGACACCAGTACACAATTATCAATATTTATTTTATTTATAACTTATTATCTGCAAAAAATGATTAAAAACTGATTGAATATACGGTAAGCAGTAAGACTCAGTACGATCAGCCTCTCAGTGATCCCCTTTATTCCGCCGGTGTAGAAGTTACAAAATATTGGCAAGGTGGTCCGGAGCAAGGAGCCATAGGTCAGCGCCGCCGCCACGGCGGGTCGTGAAACACTTCGATTATCCATTAACAAGCAATTAAACTGCTGGTAACGAGGCACGATTCAGGACTCGAGTTGAGTTATCCCAGGAAGAGATTAAAAGCTGCCACTTGTGAGGCCGGGCGAAGCCCACCCTTTTGCGTTGTTCTCGGTCTCCCTCTTACTGCCGCGGTCGACCCTTTTTCTCGCGGTATTACCGTCTCTGTCCCGCCCAACCCCTCGACAGTCCCTGACCACAATACGGAGCGGGAAGCCTCTTTCTATGGATCACGCACAATGGATATAGTATATCAAACAAATTCGACCCCGCGAAATTATTGGCCACGGTAATCCCACGTTACCGACCACCGACGATAGTTCTCCCATCTTTCCAGCTACGTTGCGGCACGTGACCCGCACTGGCACGCTCTGGGGCTGAAAACCACGCTGAAATCTCAACCATGAAGCGAGCAGACGTAACATCGTGCCACCCCCTTCGCTGCCACCCTATTGTTAATATCATTTCGACTTCACTTTTCCTTGTCTTTCGTTTCCTTGTCAACGGTGTTTCATGTTCTATACAGTTACAGCGTTTAAATGGTTTCAACCAATTTTAATGGATGTCTTATTTGGGTATCCTTAGCTAATATATATATGATGATACATGAAACGTTTTGATATAATTTTTAGTCGATTGAATATTTTGCTTAAATCGCTGACTGAAAGTTTTTGAAGGTATATATACTAAAAAGTATTTGTTATATAGGTGTCTTTTTAACTTTTAACGAATCAAAAATATTTCAAGGTTACTTACCGCCAGGTTCAAGCTATATAAAATATAACGATCTTTTCCTCTGCATAAGCGGTATTGAAGTCAATAAGTAAAAGTGCGATGTAGCTTAAATTGCAATATTGGTCCGTGAAGGGTTAAAATGAATTTACCATCCACTTATGGGAAGATTATATATCTTTTAATCAAAATGTACTTCGTTACATCCGATTCCGTTCCTTTTGTAATTGCTATAAAATTACTAAAATTATAAGTATCTTTAATCGAAAATATGTTACGACAAAAACTGCGAATATCTGAATAAACACATTTCTGTAATATTCAACCCTTACGAATGAGTTGCGTTCAGCCGTCAATAGTTCCAGCCTTACTTTCTTTAAGGGGTTGAAAACAGTTACGATATTGGTTCCATTTGTTGAAACAGTTATGAAAATAGAAATAGTTATCGAAATAGAATCATACCTTCCTGTTATTAGATATATCGGTTCTATGCTATATCGGTTTCGGTTGCGATCTTTCAAAGCCTAAATTGGTTCTGTATTGGTTCTGTAGCTGTCATTTTTCGGTTCCGAAAGAAATGCAGAACCAAAAAATAACAATTATAGAACTGATATAATATCGTTTCCGTAGAACTGGAATCAAAACCTGAGAATCGTCATAATTACTAACAGTTATGATTTTACTTTGATTCTCCATAACTGTTTCAACCAGAACTGATACATAACAGTTTCAACCACTCAATTTCTGGAACCATCTCAATCCCTACTTCCTATCTATATCCAATCACCATCCAGTTTCGCGAACCCGTCACCCCCCCTTTCTTTTTCGATTTAACCCGCGTCTCTCGCGCTCCCGGAACCGATGGTGGTAGTTCCGGTGTCGCCTGTTCTCAGTTCGCGTGACGAGCGTGTTCCTCTCGCCGCGGAACGCGGGATCAATATTTTCAGCAATTATTCGGGAAGACGCGCGCGGCAACCCGATGGAATAACGGCGAACATTGATATTCCGCGATTTGATCGGATGATAACCGAGCGTCGGTTTGAAGCGCATCCTGATTTATGGCAAAGTACATAACAAAGATTTCGATGGCAAATCCAGAGGCGACACGTCCTTCATTCTGACAGGATTGAAAGCCGTAAAAATCCTTGTCGGGCGAAAGGGTAGCCCGATCTAGGTACGCATGCGTTTGACAGAGTAGATATATTTCGATCATGGATTTTCGATAGGCCGCAAGGATTAGGGGGGGCGTTCAACCCCTCCCTTCTCCCCTGCCCCTCTCTCCTCTTCCTCTGCCTACTACTCGCGCAGTTCAACCCCCCTTGAACTCCCTTTCGCCGTTTCGTTGCGGTCGCGCGCCCGCGCCGCGTGTTTGTTCGAAACAATGTGCGACTTAACTGACTGGCGGACGCGCTTGGTTCTCCCCGCGCGATCTGATGAATAACAGAGTGACGATGTTGAAGAGCCCACCTACGGGATTACCATAATAATCTTGGCTAACGAGTATTGTCCGGTTAATTGAAAAGTCATAGTTGGCCCGCCCACGCGCTCCCCCTTTGTTCCCGAATGAAATTCCTTGTTTCGGGGAAAATTCGACTGGCCGCAGAGGGAATTTCTGTAAATAATTCGTGCTCGTTTTCGAGGTCATTTTCATTTGTTCCGCGTGGGGATTTCGAGGTTCGCTTTCCTTTCTTTTCATGCGTGATTTTGTAGGAATTGTTGATGATGTTTATTTCAATGATTTTATTTGAGGGTTATTGGTCATTGGTAACAAAGGAGATTGTGTGATGTCGTTTATATAGTTTTTAATTCATTGAAAATATTTATTTACACAAGAATTTTGTATTAATTTTGACGTTTGTGAAATACTATAGCTGCTTGCGTACTTGCATTGACATTCGAAAATAAATATAAAATAACCAGATTATAGATTAATTTTTGAAGGAACTACTTTTGACGGTTTTCCAGAAATTTTTAAGTATCTATATAAATAATTTCAGTATTGAAAAGAATAAAATTTAACACATTCATTATTATAATAAAAATGTATCGAACGTTAAAAGAAATAAAATTGTAGTTTCATGTGTATTACTTCGCCAGTGACTTTATAACCATAATAATTACGTAATTTAAACACTAATAGAGAATCCACTATATCGTAAATAAAAAAATTCACATTAAAATTCTGGCATCTTTCTATCAATTACAATAATGCGAGTATCGTGGGCAGAAAATGCTGTTTCTCAAATGCACCCCCTACAACGAAGCAGCACGAGAAACACTTTTATCCGTGACCAAAACGTTAAAGACTCTCCGTGAAAAAAAGGGTGTGGGTATCGCGAGCTGCATTCTGCGAGGAATAGTAATATTAACATAAGACGACGATAAAGAACAAGCAAGCAAGGGTGAAAGAAAAGACTATATATAATTGAACGACGCGAAGCAAGGGGGTGGCGGTGTCATTTTTTTTCTTCTACAGCGTGGCCGGAGCACGATATGGGTGGGTTCGTTTCCGGCGTGCACCAACCCCCTTCCCCCTGATGCACTACCGACGCGGTAGCTACGTAGAGAATATAACGCGTATACAGGGTGGCTCAGAATGATTGCAAAAACATTTGGTATAATCTTCGGAAAATCAGTCTGAGTATTTATACTGCCAATAGCAATGTATATAATATATAATAACAATATTATATTATAATGGTTATTAGTATAGTGTTGTAAAAAGAATAATTACATACAGGGTTAAAATTAAATATGAGGAGAAACATGAATATAAATAACAAGTACGTTATTTATTAATATTTATGACACATATCATGACCATAAACCCTATTCGAAATAAGAAATAATAATAAATCTTAGTTTCACAGGTATTAGTATGAATTTGTACATTTGTCTTATAATTTGTACAATTATCAACCAGTTTTTCTGATTGAAATCTTTTACATCACCGCACACTTATAGAATTTTCCAATTTATTCAAGACAAATAGTAACGAAGAATTAATTCCACGTTGGTAATGTTCTAAGGATAGTAACAATTTTTCTGTAATTTCATGTGTTCTTACAATCGAACGTATAACATGAGAACTCACTTCAAAAGTTGGTTTCGTACACTGTGAAGAAGTGTCGTGCATTAATTGTCTATTTTATATTAATTTCTGAAAACTTACTTCACGTCGAACTTGTAATTTTAAAATGGGAGAAAGTACCTAAAATTTTAATTTGCCAATTCTGTTGTGAATAAGACCTAACTTAAACTGCGCTCCTGTAACAGAGATTTTTGCCTGGAACGGTTCCAGAAATAATCGGTTTGAGTTTTTTACCCATATGTTCTGAATCACCCTGTATAGGCGAACCTTAGGTACCCGTGTCACCCATTCAGGCATTACGATGCCATTTCTGTGGCTATTATTATCCGGACTCAGATCTTAAATGCGTCTGCCGGATATTGCCTCTTTGGCCGTGCCGATAAAAATTTCCATGCAAATTATCGCGAGTTACGCCCACGACTTATCTTTCTCTCTCTTTCTCTGCCTCTCTTTTCCTTGCTCGTCCTCTCCGTCCTGCTGTCTTCTTTTGCCGCCCGCCCGCTTTATAATTTCATTCTAATTCGACGCTCGCTAGAATTCACGCTGGGTTTCATAACGAACGTAATTCTGGTTTACGTTAGCCTCAACACTTCCGCTGTCGAGGACGCGCGACAATGCGATTACAAGCTGCCAAAAGAATGACCTGAACCCAATTGAACAGAGATTAGAAAGAACAATGAGAAATAAACTTTATTTAGCCCGATGAAAAATGTATTCTTGTTATTTTGGTTGTTTCTGCGATTGAAGTTTGAATTCGCGTAAAATGGAGCTGTTAATCGTTTGAGGATGACTACCGCCATATTGGTGGGATTAAGTTTTCACGTAGAAAATCCAAAGATTTCAAAATAATTTAGTTGTTTGTACAACAAGAGATTAGCATGCATAAATTAGATTTTTTATGTGTTGAGGGTTTTTCACAGTTTGATAATCTTTATTTGTGAAGGGTTAATTAGCACATATACTAACGTATAAAAAAGGTGCAAACAAAACTAAAAGAGTATTAGGGTATAGAGGAAATGATTGAAGTTCTGTCCTCATTTGAGGACAAAAAGTTTATTGAGAATAAAAGATTAAGTTCGAGGGTTTGGGTAATTTGAGTTTCTGAATTTCTTTAGGTCCATGAAATTATATACGTGGACTGGACCTGCATGAATTTTAAAAAAGTTAGTTATAAATGTTTGCAAGGAATAATATATTTGTTGGCGAGTAAATGTAGAATTCGTATGTATTTTAAATCAAGTGAAATTGAGTTGCAATGTTTGAATTAAGATAAAATAAAAATTAATTTCATTTATTGAAAATTATTTTACCTGTTTATGTATAATATAAAATATTATAATATACAATTTAAGAGTTATTTTTCTGTCATAATTAATTAGGTAGCCACTATAAATTCACATCACGGATGCATTTACCATAACGTTAGATAGGCTCCTTTCTTAGCCTAAATTATAGTGCTTTTTACTACTTCTTAATTTTGATACAGAAGCATAATAAAACAATAGATCAGCGAACATAATTTATTATATGTAATTTTTATTTATGATATCAAGTAAATTATCAATCAATGGAATTTTCAATTAAATCAAAACTGAAGAAAAATTTTCGTTCTGTAGAGATTTCGCAGGCAACAAGAGATCCCTGATATAATGAGAGCCGCATAAGAGACATTAACCCCATATCCTACAATTTCTTCCATAACCAGTCTCGATAGGACTGCTTATTTCATTGCTTATAATTCACTAGAAGAAGAAAAACAGTTCATTCTCATTTTATGTTTAAATTTGTTTTAAAGGACTACAATTGATAACAGAAAAATAATATTTAATTTGTATTTAAAAGTATTAAATAACATTTACTTTTATTAAATTTTGTTTGAAATCTTCAACACGACTCTTACACGTTATTGTAGGACTACGGATTAAAAATAAGAAGGGTTTAACAATAATAGAATAAGTTATAATAAAAAAGAGATAATAAACAAAAAAAGAGGTAGAACTACCGAGCAATTATGGTGATTTATTTAAAATTTCTGATAAAAAATGTCATCGTAGATTTGTTGAGATCTGAAGTTATTTTTATAGCTTTATCTGTGCAAATGTGTAAATTAATTTAACAATATTTCACAGAAACGTGCTTATAATTTCAATAATTGTGGAATTGACATTCTGAAATGAGTTAGTTTGATCCATTTGAAAATTCTAACATTAAAAGCATTAAAGAAAAAAAAAACAAAAAAAAATGTATACAAGCAGCCGTATCCATGCAGAGCTGTTGTTTTAACGGTGGAATAAATAAACTTGAGATTAACTCCTTTATTCGGCTCGCTCCGCGATGCCACCCCGGTCAAACGGGCAATTACGAATCAATGGTCGGTTATTACGTGACGTGTACAGGGGGTGACGAAAGGTAACCACTAAACAGAAACTTGTTTACCCTGTTGGCAGTTTTCGTTTCGCTGTTTGCATTTGACGGGGGAAAGAACAACTTTAAAGTTAAAGTTATGTTAAAATTAAAATATTTCGGAGTATAAGCAACTTCGTTAAGGGCAAGGATATTGATTACTCCTTGAAAACCAACTGAATTGAAATCTTTGTTGGAACGAATACGCCTTCTTTTTTTTCATTTTTATCCTCTTTGACATTTGATCAACTTCTGATCAATTTTAGGATTTTGTATTTTACGTCCTATCAATGCAGTTAAATTGAATAAGTTAGCTAATTTGTACATTGATTACCCAATCTTCTAATAATTAAATATTAAAGTGTTCAATTATTGATTTACTTATTGAATCATTGAATTATTAATGGTTTATATGTCAAGTTATAAAAAGAAAACTAATTTAAATCGATACTTACTCTTCATCCACCTCAAATTAAATAATCAATTTCTTAATAGACCTCTTCCACGCTCAAAATAAGAAACAAAATGACCCGGCTGACGAATATATAATCCATATACGAAATATCCCAAAACATCTTCGAAAACAAACTTTTTAAAGAAAACGCAATCTACGAAACGGCACTTGAAGAGCCACCTGAAAGCTAACCTAGACCACCCTGACCTATACACCAAGTTGATCGACGTAATGGTTCGGTTCGGTTATCAAGAAACAAAACGTCATCGAGGAGTAATGGTTCCATGAAGATAGAAAATAGATCGAGAGGCACGGGAGTCGCTCGAGCGTTCCAGCGTTCTATCTTCCAGCTATCGATGCATTAAGGGGGTGGAGAAAGAAAAATAGAATGGATCGGGGGAGTATCGCGGGTTCGGTTGCTTGATGGACTGGAAGGCTCACGGAACGCTTGAAAACTGCCGTCTTAACCGACCCGGGGAAAAGCCGCAAGAGTACTTACGTACTCGTGTACGGTCGGTGGGCACGTACACGGCGTATTACTGTGACCGAGTATCCACCTCCTGTGGCAGGGCTCCTCCGGGGGATCCCGCTGAGCCTTTTCTTTTTTTATTGCCCTTCCCGCTATAAAAGAGTATTTAAGAGAGACTTTCGCGAATATAGAAAGGAACCGGATGAAAAGAATATAGAGAATATAGAAAAATAAAAGACGTAGGAGAGAAATCGAACTGCGGGGTAAGGGCACGAGACCGATACATCATTAAAGCTTCTGTACGGAACTTACAATTGAGCTGTTCATTTGCCAGATCGATTAAATTTATAAAATAAAAACTAGAGAAATCAGCGGAGGGAATCGCATGATTTTGTTACGGCCTCTGACTCGATTGTTAGGTAAATTATAGAGTAATAATCAATAATAATACGACACAGTTGATAAAAACGGTAAACTGTATGCTGGAGATCGATTTGTGCTTATTAAGTTATGGACTTTATTCGCTTAGACTTCTGAAATTATTATCTCATGATCAAATAAGTTTCTGTTTCTTTTTTAAATTTTGTTTTATCAAGAATTATGACTTTCTATTGATTCTAAGGTATTAATGGTCATAGAAATATTACTTTACGATGTGTACGGATCTTTAGGTAAATACACAGTTATAGTAATTACAAAGTTCTAAGGTAGAAAGGAATATATAAGAAAAGATTTAAGAATGTTTTTGTTTTGTATTTAATGGGAGGAATCTTCTAATACTTAAATGAATGAAATTTTTATGTTATTTTTATTTCTTATGAAATAACCTGTGAAATAAAAATTTGGTAGTACGAAATGATGAAGGTATTTATTGGTGTAAAGGAAATCATCTATTATAAACATAAATTCGGAGTTTTCGTCTAACAAACATCACCCACATCCGAGTGACTCCTTGTTCACTCTATAAGCACTACCTTAACCTCTTACACTCCAATGGCTACTCTCAGAGACCACCCAATTTATTTAATACATACAAAATTATAAAATTGAATATTCAATATTAAGCTATGTATAATGCATCGACATATGAAATATTGACACAAAAAGAACTCTGCTTTTTAACCCTTTAGAGACAAGAATTTTCTGAACGTGTAAAAGCATTTTTCATAAAAAAGCTGAGTTATGCATCGAAGCCTTAAATACTGGAAAAAAGAAAATCACATATCAACCTCTCGTTATTTGAATAATTAAATTATTCATTTGCAGCTTTCGAATTTAAATATCAAAGTTTGAAGTCTCCATTATGGCGGCCTTCGACCGCAAAGAGTCAATCCACGTATGATCTCGTTAAATCCCTTTCAAAAAATGTCCTGAGTATCTCGTCAAGAAAATGTTGAATATTTTCAATAAAGTACTTTTGGAGTGCAAAGAGTTAATCGACTCGCCACTGATGTGCAATAAAGACATTATTGTTACGTTCGCAGAAAGAGAGAAAGAGGGAAAGAGAGGAAAGAGAGGAGGAGAATAAAAAAAAGAGTACATCGGAGGGAGGAAGAAACAGAAAGAAAATGGAGCGGGTAGCGTGTGTGGGGTTGAGTGCGAGCGTGTGTGAGTGCCCCGTGGCGGGCACCCCGCCGACATGCCTCGTCGTTTTCGACGAGGCCATCGAAAACAATCGGGACAATGGGTCCTCGAGCGTTCTTATTTATTATACTTACATGGCACTGGTACACTACATAACGCGAATGAATGGGAGAGACCGCGGTTGGACGGGACGTGGAAGCGCGCGTGTGCATTTTACTTGGGCCCCGCTACACCCCATTTCTGCGTAAAAGAACGCGCGCGATTTCCTTCTCTCTTTTTCCCCGTGGCTCGCCCGTTCTTTCTTTCCTTCGCGCGCGCGCGTGCGTCTGCGTGTGCGTGTGTATATATATTTTTTTGTGAACCGCGCGGCGAGAGGGGACTCGTCTGAAAGAGCGAAGGTTAAAGAGAGTTGTTTTGTGGAACGGTCAATTGATAGCGCGATGTTAATAGCCCCGTCCGCCTTTTAATGGTACGGCCTCTCCTTGTTCCTCGACGCGCCGCAGGGATGCTAATCGCCCGTTATTCAGCCGCGATTAACGTCTCAATAGCGACTTTTGTCGGTTCGCAAACCTGAGGCATCGTATCGGTAATTATAACAGTCTCCTTCGAATGACCGGCGTTTATTTGAAAACTATTGAATAACAAATGAAGGAAGCGGTGTAGATACTGTTTGAATTGTAATTGTATAGTTGGGGGTGGAAAGGAAGAGCAATACTCGCCATTTTGTTTCTACCAACGAGTACTTCGTCGCTTTATTCGTTTGAATAAGATAATTCGAGTATTCAGTGTACTTCATCAGCAGTTGAGACGGTTTGCTTATTAAAGGCAGTTTAACAGAAACATTCTGGTTTTCATTTGTTGAAATAGGGGTGGGTTGTTAATGGAGTCTTTTCAACGTAGCGTTTCACAAATCTTGAACTTGACCTCATCTTTGCGTGTATGTAACTTCTTCTTGGTTTTTCTTTCTATTTGTTTGGATTTACTTGGACTTGATTTGATAAGGATAGTAACAAAATATTAGATTACTTCGGAAGTTTCTGTCGCAGTGACTTTTATACATGTTTATGTTTTATTGAAATTTTAATTGATTTCGTATTTTCACGTGGGGATATGAATCAATGGAATTAAGAAATTCGATATAATAGTTGAGTGTTTCTACTAATAATACTATAGCTAGTAGGAGTTTTGTTATATCTGCGATACAACGTTAAATTCGACCAAAATCGTCATTTTATAACCTACTTAAAAAGAAATGATATGAATAAAATAAAACTTGACAAATGCGTATACTAAAAATCTGTGCACATTTATTGGTCTTGCAAACGTCTAAAATACAAGAAAAGGTGTATATAAACAAAACTTTCCATCCTTCATTTTCACTTTACTTTCACTTAAAAGAATCTACAAATCGACCAACGAAATCTCCCTTCTCTCAATTTCTATAAAATAACCAAGAAACATTGAAACAATAAAGATCTACAATCCACTAATCACAATATCCCCAACAGATCAAGTTTCATCATTACAAAATCCATCTCTCCCAATCATTTTTACTCGCGCTCGATTGTACTCGTGCAAATATCGATGACCGAAAAACCATCGGGTCTGAAAGCGGCACTGCGAAAAAACGGCGAACGGAAACATCGCGGCGGATTCCGTCGAAAAGTTCGAGTGGTCACCAAATGATACGGAATATCGTTTGAAAAACCGCGACGGCGGGCAACAGTAATCATGACGAGCACACGGCTACCGTCATGGGGCATCGAAAATATCCGCGGCGGCCCACTCGAATGACGGCGGGCCGCGAGTTGCTTTTATTACCGCAATAAAACGTCATTTTTCGCGTGTTTCGAAAAAGAATCGACGGTGGAAAGTTGAAACCGATATGGACGCAGCGCGCGCGGTGCCGGCCGCGAAAGCAGCGATGGCGGTTCCGAAATGAACGCTGGAAAATATATATATTTCTCTGGTTGCGGCGGGCCCGGCCACTCGTGGCCACGCTAGCCTGTTGTAATGGATGAGACCCGGCCGCGATATGTATATTGCCAAAGTACTTATGGCAGCACGTTTATGGCGTACCAGCTGTACAAGCCTGGCAGCGGCCGACATGAAATCCCGTCGAGCACCCTTCATCCACGTCACGTCCGCCACTGATTAACATTAACTTCGTGGAAAAAATTGTACCAAATGGCAGCGACCGGCGCGCCGGCCGCGGGCAGTCACTGTTCCAGCGAGGCGGTTCGATGACGATCAACATTTTTTTCATTCGCTCTTTACCTCCGCATCGATTTTCACGCTGTTCAGGGGGTTAGGATTATTTTGTTTATTATGTGAGTTAATAAATAATGTGTATGTATGTGTACAATTAACTCTTTGCACTATGGTTTCTTTTATTGTGCACAGCGGAACTATTTTATTGTTTATGATTCATTGGGAAGAGAAAGAAATTTTAAGCTTGTTCGGTATATATGTTTACTCTGAAGTGTTATAATTGATAATAGAAAAATAATATTTAATTTGGACTTGATCGAATTAAGGGAAATTTGTATTTGGTAGACTCTATTTGAAATTTTCATCGCAAGTTTGACAGGCTATTGTAGAGCAAGGGGTTATAAAAGATTGTTGAAAATAAATGTATATGTTCGTGTTTTTATAGAATTTTTATATATCGCTCCGTTACTAGAACGGCGTTACATTTTAACACTGTCGAATACAACACTCGACTGTCAAATAAACACTCATCAGAACTCTCAGGCAGTCGAAACAGTTTTCTTAATAAAGCTGAAATTAAATATTTCGTGTATCTAACAGATTCAATGAAATTTAGCTCGTTTGATACATTACCAAGAAAATTAATGCTTAAGTTTATGTAAACAGTAGTGTTACCTGAATTCGGATAGCAGTCGATGTGTTAAGAAACGTTATTTTCGAGTTATTGTTATAAATATGTTATGGGAACATCTCTTGAGCGATGATGAAAAACTAATTCATTTATCTGCATAATTTTATTAGTCGAGAACAGTAAGTTATGTTATTGTCCTTGACCATTATCCATGTTACATACGTTTATAATTGCGTCTTACTTGCCTTTGCGATCAATAACGAGAACAGTGATTAATGGAAGCGAATATAATAATATTTATCTATTAACGTACAAAATCAATTTTTCGCGTCTTCTGAAAAATAGAAAATTTGGAGTTAAGTCTTTGATCCTACAACGGAGCAATATACTCTTTAATTACAAACATCTTTTTCTATTATGTGACGTAAACAGTTTAATTTCATATTTTCCTGGTTCTCCGCTTAGTGAAAATGAAGTAAGATTCATTAGAAGGATATTTGCCAATGTTTAAACGATTCGGACTCTTGAAACGCTTTGAAGTGATTACTGACTTTTTTTAAAGTAGCGGAGCTGTTATTTGTACACATTTGTGCTAATAATAATAATACAATTTAGCGACAGAGCTTTCCGAGGTAAACAAAGTCTTAATATATCTCGGAATTTGGCGTGACTCGGAAACTTCTCGTTTTCCAATTTTTTGTTTATAGAATGAAGATTTCTAAGATCTTTTACTGACATTGAAGCTGAATGTGTATTAATAACAAAAATTTTTCATTCCCAGTTTTAACTATTAGTTTCTCGTTATTAATTCCGAATTAATCTGATTCGCCTCAAC
The DNA here is from genome assembly GCF_051020985.1 of Nomia melanderi. Lineage (NCBI taxonomy): Eukaryota > Metazoa > Arthropoda > Insecta > Hymenoptera > Halictidae > Nomia > Nomia melanderi. Next base: position 4,746,336 of record NC_135005.1, read on the forward strand.
CTATCTTACTGTGTCTTGTCACTGTCCAAAATTCGATTGACAATAAACGTCTTCGAAAAAGAATAAAAGAAAAATGAAGAAACAGGCGAGGAGAAAGAAAATAAATGACGAAGACGTTTGAGGGGCAGTGTAACTCCGCTCTAATATCATGTCGACGCCGAGACACGTAGTCTTCGGTGATCCATTGTCCTTTTTACGGTGCCACGTGATCTCGAATCCGCTTTCGGAATAGTTTCGCGGTGACAATGAGCATACCTACTCCTTCTACCCGGACCAGCTTTCTTCCCAGGAGCAAAGATATTGAATACCGTTTCACATGCTCGCCACGTAGCCAGATCGCGAGGATCACGATCGTCCCGCAACAGACCGCCATCTTTGCCCCGGGTGGAAGCGTTAACGGTGACCTTAACGCTCGCGACGGTTTTTCAGGGCAACGTTCCATCCCCCCGCCCCGTCGCCCCGCGCAGTTTTCTCATCGACGACCCTCCATTATACGACGATATTAAAATTGTCTTCTATAATCGAGCCGGTTCGACCGCGGCTTGAATAATTTCCGGGCCGGTCTGTTTCACAGCGCCGCCGTCGACCCAGTATTTTAATTTCGAAGGGTGACGTTCTCGCGACTTGAACCTCTTTATGATTCAATTCGCTGGGAAATTTTCGAATATTGTTTATGAAATTCTTGAATATTTTTAGTAAAATCTCTCGAGGCCCGGATATCCAGGAATGAGTAATTTTTATAGTATTTTAGGGTATAATGTTTTTCACATGTAATAGGTAAACTTCATTCTTCTACTATGGATACACTTCATTTTTCATTGATGTTGATGCTATTTGATTGGGTACAATAATTATTCGTGACATACTGTTGAATGTAGTATAGAAGGATGTTTTAAAAAACAGAAATAGTGTTAATCAAATACTTCCAATTTTACTTTAAACACGAAAATAATAAATACTGAAAATCTTATATGTCAAAGAAGGAAAAGAAAAAGAAGACGTAATTATTTTCTTTGCTAATAATACCAAAGCCATTTTTCACTTAAAAACATTGAATAATATCAAAAATATCCTCGTGCACAATAATTCCGTTCGCTTAGGATACAGTCCAGGACAAAAAGATAGCACACATCAGTTTTCATAATTTTATTTATTTGTGATCAAATTATAATTGTCTTAATGCAATAGATATATTCTTCGTACATCTTCCGTGATTCGAATAAAAAGTGTCGATCTCAGGCACGACCTAATCAGTGGCAAACAAAAGCGCCCCAAGGCCAGTTAATAGAGACCAGTCTAGTCACTATAGCGTTCAATCTTGCATACTCATGGACGTCCCATGTATATTAATCCGGGATTACTCTCGAACGTGCGACTAATTTCATTTTTCGTCTCCCCTACTCGCGATCGGGCTCGCGACCCCTCCAACTCGTTGTCAATCGCAGGTCGACACCTTTGGCCCCGTCGCGTGCGCCTAATCGCTTTAGAATTAACTGAACACCCCTCCGGAGCTTTTGTGGGGAGTCTCTGGTGTCGGCGCGAAGCTTACGGTCTGCGTACGGGACTGTTGCGTCTTTCGTTTTTAATTCAAACGCGACGCGTAACTGTTCTGATTCGGAACTCCAGTCCCCGTCGCCCCCTCGTTTTAAATCTTTTAGATCGAATGCGATTTCACGACCGGTTGAAATTCGAACGATTCCAGTGACACGCTCTAGGTCTACGTGGAGACAATATATTTCGCGGTTGCCTTTGATGTTCCGTATTATACGAACGAATCAATCTTACGTTTACAAAGTTGAACAAAGTATAATGAATTATCGTTATCGTTCGTTAGAGTTTTTAATATTGTAACTATAATATTATATAACTATAAATATAAACAATAAATTATAACTTTATAGTAACTAGCTATAATTATAATTATAAATTATAACTTTGATATTTAAAAACTGGAATATCAATTTGGATGCATCCAATTTCTGGAGTACACGATAGATCTTATGTAATCTGATCCATGAAAATTGAATGTAAAGAATACTGAAATATTTACACCTGCACAGAGTCTATTAAGAGATTCGACAAAGGAAATAAATATCTATTTAAATTCTTCATCTCGCAGCCCGCAAAGATAAATTCGCGCGGACGTTTGCGAATTGCTGAGACATAGTGATCATCATAACTCGTTCGTCGCGTAAAAATCAAAGAAACGGTTCTTCATCTGAAGTGTGCAATGATCGAGAGGTAGAACGTTACAGGTACTCCTTTCACGCAGCGCGTTGCGTCCTGTCCACTTTGTAGATACAGCTCGTCTGCAAGATATCCTTGAGAGAACGTAGCCGAGGGTGGGACGAGGTTCGACGAACAGCGTTCAAAGGAGAATAGGGTCAACACAGAGTGGAATGATCACAGCAGACTGTTAAGACCCCATACACGTTAAAATATGCGGCAAAATAGGCATCGTTACAAGCTATGGGTTTCAGGTTTTTTCATTTTTCGTGTGAGTGCAACGTGTATCGTGAAACCTTCAAAAACACTAATCCACCACTTGCAGCGATGCTGACATGGCAACAAGCAATAGGTTTGAACTTTATTCACATTTCGTTAGAGCGCAACATGTATCATGAAACCTTTGAAAAACTCAAACCCATTGCTTGCGACGATGCTGATATCACAACAAGCAATAGGTTTAAACTTCATTCACTTTTCGTTTGAGCGCAACATGTATCATGAAACCTTTGAAAGAACTCAAACCCATTGCTTGCGGCGATGCTGATATCATAACAAGCAATAGCTTTGAACTTCATTCATTTTTTGTTTGAGCGCAATATGTATTATGAAATCTTGAAAAACTCAAATCCATCGCTTGCGACAATGTTCGTCGATGATCGCCGTAAGTTTCAACGTGTATGCAGGCCTTTACGAGGCAGGCCGAAGGATGAAAAAGACGCGGGAGTTTGGTGAAGGAAGCTGATGGAGCGGACGGTTCTTGTTATTGTAGCCATAATGGATGGGCAAACACGAGGGGACACGATTGAAACCGTGGCAGGTAAAGCCCAGCTCGGCCTGGCCCGGTCCAGCGAAGCATCCACACGACCTGCGTGTGTACCTGCGTAAAAGCCGTGTCACGAGTCAAACATTACGTAAGAACACGATCTAACGCGTTCCGCGAGCCGAGCTGACCGCTGGAGACGTGGTTAAAGTGACCGTTTGCGTGAGGCCCTTTGTCGGGTCCGACGGCAGTTTAAGTTTCGTGTAGTTTGAAAGTTGTTCACTGTATGCATATCGCAACTCTGTTACTCACTGCGAGATGAACGCGGTATGTCTGATGCCAAGGGAAATTAAGTTGTCAGTGCTTAGATCGTCTTTAGCGATCTTTATAAGCAATTTTGTTGTCTTCGTAAGTTAGTGAGATACATGAAAATGTGTATATACTTTTTGTAAGATGTGAAGGATTAAAATTGAATAAAGTCAATTGCGTTCTCTTGGTTTTATAAAAATCAAGGTTATAAGGCTAACTCAAGCACAAGTGGTTATGGAATGTTATAGAATGTTATAGAAGGAAGTTTGAGAATTTTTTAACCTGGAGGGTTGCCAGGATTTGGGAGATTAACAATCTAACACTGATATGATGTTAGGTTCAAGGTTAATAATTCAATTCAATGTTAGGTCATATCAGGTCAAAGTCACTAGCTAGGTAGCCAATTATGTTAATGGTCTACTCTTCATTTAGATTATGGTATTCAATCATAGCTAGCCAACCAGTGAAAAGGGGAGACTATGAACAGTCTAACTTATATTTGTCTTCTGTTTCTATATAGTTTGGTTAATTCATTAACAATAATTTTTCGTTTATGAATTTTTGATAGGGAATAAATCTTGATTTAGCTTCCATTACTTTGAATGAGTTAGATCTCTGAGTCTTTGATTAATATAATTCAATTTTCATAAATGAGACTGTCACTGTCCGTGTCTCCTTGTCTTCACTTATTTCAACCCTTCTCAGTCGAATACCGCCGTAATAGCGTCGTCGAGTTTCGATATCCAAAATCAAAATCCGCGAACGAATAATTTAAGTACCAAAATTAACAAAAGATTAATATGGAGTCTTACTTTCCATTTATTTAAGACTGATGCATAGGGTAGGCCAAGACGAATCGGTTCAAAAGGAAAATCCAGTCCTCAGTTGTATTGCAAATTATATTTCCCATCTTTTGTTTCTTATTCGCAAAAGAAATATTAAAAAGCTCTTTCCTTTTTTTAACATTAACATTCAAGTATTTTTTTTCTTCCTTATCAAACAGAGAATATTCCAATTCACCTTGGTCTACCGTAAATCATTTTTTCGACAAATTAGTTTTTAGAAGTTTAATAAACTCTCGTCCGTAAAGGGTCGATAGAAGTCTCTCGATACCGAACGATTTATTTCGAACCCCTGGACCCCGAATTAACCCGATATGAGTTTCTCAGTTGCGTCGGACGCGGTAGGTAAAGACAAAAGGTTAATCCCGTAGTCACACGGTCGGAAACGCCAATGTATTTAAAAACTCGAACACACTGAAAAGTTTTGAACGAAAGTTCAGCGACGGGCGGCGAGATAGGCCCGTTGTATTTCACTTACAATACGAAACGTGTTTGAATGGGAACAGGAACCGGCGGATTCCATTGGTAGGGGATGATCGCGGGGGACGGCGGCAACGGCTGGGCGATGTTCGCGGTGGAAACGGCGCCGTGGCAAAGGGAGGGCGAGGGCGGATCATTGAAATGGAAATGCCATTGACGCAAAGTGAAAGTAATTAATGGAATATGCCCGAGCGATAGAATGAATTTGATGGCGGCGCGGCCTTGTCGTACGAACTGCGGCTGGAACAGTGAAATACGCGCGAAGGAGGGAAAAAGGGGTGTCGGGGAGCAACAGCGGAGAAAAACGGGGGGCCGGCTCGTGGGGTTGAAAAGGTTAAAATCGCGAGAATTCGATTGTATTTAGAATCGAAATTGCTTCGGACTCCGAGTTCCGTGACAATGAAATCGTTTCTCTCGATACTTAAAGAAGCTTTCCGATTGGAGGAGTCGGTAATTTTAAAACGTGAAACGCTTCTCGTCAAATTATCAGATAAAAATTAGGTATTATATGGAATATCTTTCTTTTTAAGAAAAAAAATATTAATAATAATGATAATAATAATAAAATATTAATAATCTGATATGTTAATAATCAGAGGCAGTTAAATACCAAAATTGAATATACATGTAATAATAAAAATTGAGACAAATTTTAAAAGATAGGATAATATAATATAAATTGCAGAAATGATTCTATAAAGAACTACTACTGAGTAATTGTATATATTGAATTCAGCGTTTAAAATATTAAAAATGTTCGAAAATCTCTTTTCGATTTAAGTTTGATTTCGATATTTCGAACACCATTAATTTTGTACAATCCACGAGTCGCGTTAACAATTTAACATGCGCGAGAGAGCGGAGAGGAAGAGAGGAAAAAAGCTGGAAACCAATCCCCGGAAGACGGTAGTCGAGACCAGAAACAGGGGAGAAACCCGTTAAAAACTAAGAAGACGGAAAAGAACGTGGAACGGTAACAGGGTGGTCGGAGGTGGAGGGCTCGGCAGAAGTGGAAGAAATTTTAATAGATTTAATTAATATTTCATTTGCATGCTATTTCCCGCCCTCCTCGAGTTCCCTATTCTCTGTAACCGTGCGGAGTCGGACGCAATTCGTGCCAACACACAGACAAGAATGGCTACGGGAGCATCCGGTAGCTGAGAAACCAACGATGGTATATAATCCCGTGTACACTATCGTCCAGAAGTATTCGGACACTCTATGGAATCACATCGAAAGCATTTCATCATCGTCGCAATATCAACTATTATCGCGATGGATTTAATAATCTTTTTCTTCATTTACTTTATTTATTACATTAATATTTTCTTTTCCCATTCTCTTTATTCTCTTTTGATATTTGACCCTTTCTTCTACATATATCGAGTCAAACTTACGGTGAAAACTTTTAAGTGAATTCGGTAAATTTAAAAGTTATTTATTTATCCTGTAAATGAATATTATTTGTCTATTATCAATCTTTAACCTTTAAAGTAAACGCAGGAAGACAGGAAGACATAAATTGTGAAAGAAATCATAGGGCAAGGGGTTAGTTTCTTTGTAATTTGATTTCGTTTACAATTATGATTGATGCAAGTACTTTGTCATTTACAATGTATTGAGAAAGGAAAAAAATTCTAGGTACATTCTACGTTTACGTTTGTTTGTTCTAAAGTATAGTAATTGACAATAGGAAGATATTTCATTTGAAAACGAAAGAATTGAAGTGTATTAAAGAAGTAGAATTAAAGAAGAAGCTTTAATTTAGAAAATCAATACGATAGAATTCAGAATCTAAGTGCACAGAAATTCATGCACACGTTCATGGACCAAGTATGATCTCGAAAGAGAAAGAGAAGAGAGGGAGAGGAATATAGACAGAGGAATACAGAGAATGCGGGGGTTGGCTCTCTGTATTTCAATTTAGCAGCTCCATTGTTAGATACTAATATTATTCAGTTGGGAATTGTTTCGTGACACCCCACGCGAACTCTGTGCGCCCGTGGCCTCCGTGATCCCGCCCGGGGTCTATTACTCTGTTTCTCTCTATCATCCCCTCCCCTTTTTCAATCCCCCCGTCCCTTCACCCGATCCATAGCGCGGCTCCTCGCCGACCGCCCCCTTCGCTTCATATTCCGAGGAAGATAATAAAGTATTGCCCAATGAAATACCTCGATATATTGGTCGAAATAGAGGCGAAACGGTTCACAAAGGCACCGTTCCTCCGCTCCTCCTACCGCCGCACAGTGGGGTATTTGCACGATCTGAACGGTAAAAATTAAAAACAGCTTTACATCGAGTTTGTACAACAAAATATGAGAATGTAATACAGTAATGTATAATAATTTGCAATTATATGGCATATAACGATAATTTATTAATATAAATTGTATATAATTTCATATATTTAATTACAAATGATGTATTTGTATATGATATGATATACAATAATGTAATATATAATACGTAATAATACATCATAAATAATATATAATTGTCTAACAATATTCTCAAAATATATAGGAAGTCCTACGAGGAATTTTAAGAGTAACACGCATAATCGAGAAATGTCTAACTTTTGGGAAAGCTTAGCACTTTTCGAGTGTTCCAAAAATAAAAAAATTATTAAGACAATATCCCTCACATATTCAACTATCTCAAATACCAAAGATTTTATAGTTTAGGTAGCATTTTTAAAATTGATTCTTTCGTAACGACGAATAGAAAAAAATTTCATACAGCTTTTCGTTTCTTTTTGATATATTCTTTTCTTTACAAGACTTTCCTTTACATTAGTTGCAAAAAATATTATTGATTTTCGTTAGGAAATATGAATGTTTATAATAAAAAAAATTATCGATTAAAAAGGGTTAACACGTTAACTATCACGGTGGTCACCGATGATCGGACGTTGCAAATAGTTGAGAATGATTACAATTGTCGGAATGTAGAGTGTTATTTAATATTCGCGACAAATATGCTTACAAGTTATTTATTTGCGTAGATGAGTGTTCGGAGGCAGAACGGGTAATGTGTCGTAATGTAAAGTAACGTAATGTAAAAAGGTGCTTCCTCGCGCCTTTCCGCTTTATTTATACTAGCCTTCGGAAAGGCGTTACCCCTTAGAAACTTCGAGGGTGGAGCTAGTTTCCTTCTCCAACGTCGCCTCGATTTTTGGTAGGGGAAAAATTATGCATTTCTAATTTGCAATGTTTTTTCCGAGCCGCGCTGACCGTGCGGCCGAAGAAGCCTTAACGGGACATGGCTGGCAGCGTTTATGGTAGGGTAGCCTATTCAGCTACGCACGTGTAAAAAGTGTAAAATATTTTCGCCGACTTACAGACTTTAGGGTAGGCCTAATTGCCTATACCTAAACGTCTGTAAGCGGTCAATGCTATTTTCTACCAACGCTGCGAGCCACGTACCGCTACATCACCCCCTTGCCAGTGATAACGCTATACAATATGTGTAAAATATATATACAGTATTAACATGTATTCTTACAAACTATTATGCCTTATACCTATCGGTAAACCTAATGACTCGCCCATAACGAGTTTTAATCGGCGCAGACTGTTTTAAAATACCTTTCGTTTTTTTATTTGTATTTGTTTGATTGGCTGCGCTTGATGGTAGACTCGGAAGTGTAGTTTCGGTTTCTGATTCGGAATGTTCTATGTCTATATGCGCCGGTTTGAGTCGATCGATTGATACTGTTCTTTCCTGTGATCCTATTATAATAGTAAAATGTTTATCACTTCGCCTAATAACTTTGTATGGTCCGTCATACAACGGTTGTAATGATCGTTTTGTTGCATCCTGTCTTAAAAATACATGTGAAGTTGTTTTCAGGTCTTTGTGTACAAAGGTTGGATGTGTACCATGTCGTGACGCTTTACATGGCTGTATATTTTTCATGCTCTGCTTGAAACGCGAAACAAAATCGGATGTTACTGGATTATCTTGGTTGTTTTTAAAAAATTCTCCGGGCAATTTAAGATTGCATCCGTAAACTAATTCGGCTGGGGTTGCATGTAAATCTTCTTTGTAGGTAGATCTTATGCCTAATAAAACTAACGGCAGTACTTCGGACCACCTGTCTGTTTCGTGACAACGGATTCCTGCTTTCAATTGTCGGTGTAATCTTTCTACCATACCGTTTGCTGCGGGATGAAAAGCGGTGGTTCTAATGTGCCGGGAACCCAAACATTGTGTTAATTCTTTGAAAAGTTGAGATTCAAACTGTCTACCCTGATCCGTAGTAATAACCGCTGGAACACCGAAGCGTGATATCCAGCCTTTTAACAGGGTATTTGCTATTGTTTCTGCAGTTATGTCTTCGATCGGCCAGGCTTCTGGCCAGCGGGTGAAACGGTCGACACAGGTAAGGCAATACCTGTGTCCTTGTGAAATGGGTAATGGTCCTACTATGTCAATATGGATATGATGGAATCGGGCAGCCGGTACTGGAAAATTTCCTAACGGAGATGTGGTGTGTCTTGTAATTTTGTTTTTTTGGCACGGTATGCATTCTTTAGACCATTTATTGCAATCTTTGTTGGCAGAAGGCCAAATAAAGCGATCGGTGATGAGTTTACGCGTTGCTTTAATTCCCGGGTGAGACAATCCGTGTAGAGTATTGAAGACTCGTTTACGCAGATTTTTTGGTATGTACGGGCGGATAGTAGAGGTGGAGATATCGCAAAAGATTTCTACATCGCCTTCACTGGTTGGAAAACGCATTTTCTTTAATTTAAGGGCTGTCTCAGACAGTAAGAGGCTTTGAAGCTCTTCATCTGCCTGTTGAGACAGAGCCATTTCTGTATGGTTGACCACTTTGCTAATTTGGTCAACTCGTGATAGTGTATCAGCGACTATATTATCTTTCCCGCTTACGTGCTGTATGTCAGTTGAAAATTGTCCAATGAAATCAAGATAACGGAATTGTCTAGGCGAAGCTTTTTCCGGGCGTTGTTTAAAAGCAAAGATTAATGGTTTATGGTCAGTGAAAATAGTAAAAACGTGACCCTCTAATTGGTATCTGAATCTTTTAACCGCGGAGTAAACTGCTAAAAGTTCTCTATCGTATGCGCTATACTTGCGTTGTGCAGATGACAGAGTTTTTGTAAAAAATGCCAACGGTTGCCAGGTATCATCTACCCATTGCTGAAGCGCCGCTCCCATTGCATAATCTGATGCATCGACACTGATGCAGAGTTTCGCACCAGGTAGTGGATGCGTTAGGAGGGTAGCTTCCGCCAGGGCTTCTTTTACCTGCTTGAAAGCTATTGTTGCTTCGGTTGACCATATAATTTCGGGATTACCGCGAGGAGGTGCACCTTTGAGTAAATCTGTTAACGGAACCAGTAATCTAGCTGCATTTGGAATAAAACGGCGATAAAAATTGATCATTCCCAAAAACCTTCTCAATTCCTTTACGTTTTTGGGCTGTGGAAACTTTACGATTGAATCTACTTTTTCAGAGTTGGGACTTGTTCCTTTTGCGTTAATAGTATAGCCTAAAAATTCTATGGTATCTTGACCAAATATACATTTTGCAGGATTAATAACAATACCGTAATCTTGAAGTCGTGCAAAAAGTTGACGGATGTGAGAAAAATGTTCTTCTTCGCTAGAGGAAGCTATAAAAATATCATCTAAATACGCGTAACAGAAATCTAAACCATGTAAAACCTCGTTTATAAATCTTTGGAATGTCTGAGCGGCGTTCATTAAACCAAACGGCATTTTCGTATATTCGAACAGACCAAAGGGTGTGGTAATTGCTGTCTTCTCTATATCTGACGGTTCGATCGGGATTTGGTGATAAGCTTTGACAAGGTCTACCTTTGAAAAAATGCGTTTTCCAAACAGTGAGTGGGAAAAATCTTCTATGTGGGGTAATGGATACCGATCGGGAACTGTACGTGCGTTTAAAGCTCTATAATCACCACACGGTCTCCAGCCTTGATCCTTTTTAGGGACTAGGTGGAGAGGTGAGGCCCACGGGCTCTTCGACGGTCGGATTATGCCTTCTGACAACAAATACTCGAATTCCTGTTTGACTATCTTTAACTTATCGGGGGTTAATCTGCGCGGTTTTGCGAAAGCTGTGGGACCCGGTGTTACTTTAATGTGATGGGTGATTCTATGTTTCGCGACTACACCTGCGCGTGTTGGAATAGTGATATCTTTATATTCGGCAAGGATTTTATGGTACGGAGAGTCGCCGGCAATTGTTTTGATACAATTTAAATCCGCGACACCCAATTGTCCTTGGATCGATAAATTTGTCGTGTTGTCGATCAATCGCTTATTTCTAATATCTACCAGCAAGCCGTAATATTTTAATAAATCTGCGCCAATTATGGGTTTTGAAATATCCGCGATAATAAAAGTCCATTTTATAACGCGCCGCAATCCAAAATTTAGATTTAAAACAATATCGCCATACGTCGAGATGGTCGAATCGTTCGCGGCATATAAAACAAATGTCGACTTTGGGGGTTGCCCCCTTACTAAATTACGCGGGTATACACTTATGTCGGCGCCGGTATCAATAAGGTACTGTACCTTACTTTGCTTGTCGGTTAAAAATAAGCGGCTCGTAGAGGGATCGACAGGCTCTGCCGCATCTAGCGTCGATCGGCTTCGTTTCCCTGTTGTTGTTGGACGTATGTGCAGGGCGTCGTACATCTCGTCGACTTGTCTCCGAACCTCCGGTGATACCAGCACACACCTGGTTGCGACGGGCTAGGGCTGCGGCTGCGGCTGCGGCTGCGGTGATGCCATCTTCTTCGTCCGCGAAAAGTGGATGACCTTTTATGATGTTGCGTCGTGGAATTGTTTTTTGTCAGCTCCGCGACTTGCTGCGTTAGCCTCGCCATTTGTTCACAGAGCATCTCGAACCGTGTGTCCGTGGCAATAGTGGCACATCTACCGATAGGAGTAAATTCATTTACTTTATCGGCCAATTCCGCCATCTTGTCGAGCGATGCGTCCATTTGTGTTACGAGGATAGTTCGCATAGATGCAATTTCCTCGTGCTCCAGGAGTTGTTGAATTTGCTGCTCCTGCGATCTCGACAGCCTCCGAATTGATTCTTCCTTAATTTTCTATGCACTTATCACTTGTGTCTGTACTATTACTGTCACTAAATGTTTTTTTCACAAAATCACGTCGGGGTCACCAGTTGTCGGAATGTAGAGTGTTATTTAATATTCGCGACAAATATGCTTACAAGTTATTTATTTGCGTAGATGAGTGTTCGGAGGCAGAACGGGTAATGTGTCGTAATGTAAAGTAACGTAATGTAAAAAGGTGCTTCCTCGCGCCTTTCCGCTTTATTTATACTAGCCTTCGGAAAGGCGTTACCCCTTAGAAACTTCGAGGGTGGAGCTAGTTTCCTTCTCCAACGTCGCCTCGATTTTTGGTAGGGGAAAAATTATGCATTTCTAATTTGCAATGTTTTTTCCGAGCCGCGCTGACCGTGCGGCCGAAGAAGCCTTAACGGGACATGGCTGGCAGCGTTTATGGTAGGGTAGCCTATTCAGCTACGCACGTGTAAAAAGTGTAAAATATTTTCGCCGACTTACAGACTTTAGGGTAGGCCTAATTGCCTATACCTAAACGTCTGTAAGCGGTCAATGCTATTTTCTACCAACGCTGCGAGCCACGTACCGCTACAACAATAAAAAAATCGATAAACTGTATTGTCAAAAGAATTGGTTTTACATTTTTATTTCAAAATAACTGAAATAATAAAAGAATTTGCATATGACATCAATTAAGAAATTTATATTTTCATTTGCACTGTAACATGAAAGTGCAGAAACTTAAGGAGAATGTGATCTTATTGTTATAATTGTAATAAGAGTTTACATATCGATTAGTTTAAATATTTAGTAGTTGTAGTGTTAAGAATACCTTCTCCGGAACAAAATAGGTATTTCGTACGGTTCCAATCTTCGATTCAATTACCTGCAGATGGATCGATATCTGAAGGAGATGAAGATGAAACGTGACGGAATTGGTGAGTTCGATTACTATCTCTTCTTCATATTTGCATTAGGTTTTTGCAACTCTTTTACTTATAATAAGTTTATAACCTTTAAATATCCTACATGAACTTTTCATTTTCAAGTACAGTTAAAACCTACAGGGGTATACAGTTAGTATATTATTTTATGAACAATTGTAATTTTTATTTATTCTTATAGTTGTTTTATTTTTCAAATAATTTTATTACACGAAATTTGTATTGTAGACTCCTTAATAAAAACTTCGTTTTTAAAGCTTCTTCTTGAAATTTTTTCGGAGATCCGAGTGCATAACCTTTTCCATAAATTATGTAGTGCAATTTTATTTAACTCATTCAACCTTAATTAATTAATGAAAGTATGCATTACCTTTTTGCTGTACACAGCTACGAGTAAATTTAATTCGTTCCATGCAGTCATTGTGAGAATTGTTTCGATAAAATGAAATGAAAATTTTACAAAATTTGATAAATCTTCAATATTTATTATTAAAAAAAAAACAAAGAAAAAAACTCTGTCAATCACTTTTTTACTATAGTGTCAGGATCTACAGTATTTTACAAAACAAATTGAACGCAATTTCCTTTAGGGGGTGAAATTTTTGTACAAACATCCGAAACTACCCTGTGCTTCCAAAATTCACGCTCGAAATTCACGTTCAAAAATACTGATTAACACAAAAAACTGTAAATGATCAAATAAACCGATCATGTACAGTAGAAGAGGGGTGGTTCATCCAAAAGAGGGTGAAAAATCGAATGCTTTTGCGGTTCGTCCACGAAAAAATGAGAGGAAGATGAAAAACGGTATACCTGTCCCCGTTACGAGTGTTCCATTGAGTGTCTATAGGAGCTATTCATTTGACAAAATGATTAACTCTACAAAATAAAAGGTAGAAAAATTTAATGAAATTGCTTAGGGGAGACTTTCTTTTTATAAAAATTACAAACAAATCTATATCTAATCAATTAATCTGTTATTTACAAAAGTAGGTAGCATCGATTCAATAATATTGCCAATTAAGTTGGCTCACGTAAGTACGCAATAATTGGATTTACGCCCTACACGTTCAAAGATACTGAAAATGATTGTAATTTCAATGCGCATATTTATCTTTGAATTTGTGTAAAAGAAATGTGTGTATATAGTTATGTATAGGATAGGCGTGATGAATCGGATCATTTTCTGTTCGACAGTGTAGAAGTAAAACCACTGGAATATTAGTAATAACAAATGAGAAAAAATTTTAAAATCTTTGTTTCGCAAATACGAAACGAAAAATAATAAATATAATTTATGATGTAACAAATATGGATCGGATTCTTATTTCGATCCGATTCGCCTTGGTCTACGCTATGACACGGTGAATCGAAGAGAAATGACCTACATTTCTTGAAACAACTATTACATTATAAATATCATTAATACCTAACAAAAAAATATATTTATGAAAGTAAATACATACAACAAGGATAATTAAACAGACTTGTGTGCAAGGTCTGAACCTTGAAACAATTGAAAATATAAATATTTGACAATCTAAATGAAATCGGATCAATTAGGAAATTACCCTAAATATATATTGCAAAGCATTTCTTCAAAAATTGAAGAGTACTTATTAAGAGTACTTAAATTAAGAGTACCAGCGCAACAGAAACTGGATAAGATCATACAGGTGATCATATGAACCGTCTGGTTATCCGAACAATTCAATTTTCCGAATTTCCTTGATCCCAAGTGGTTCAAATAATGGACAAGTTCATACAGATAATTATATGAACCGTTTAGTTATCCGAACATCTTTGATCCCAATTGATTTGGATAATCGACGCTCTACTGTAATCAGTTTGACCCGTGAATGGCTCGTATTTTCGTCCCGTGAAGCCGTATCGGTCCCCCAGGCAAAAAAACAAACCCCGCTCGTCCTGTTTGCCGATGTTCAGCAACACTATACACTCTTCACCGATCTACGACAGGGTTTAAAAGAGCTCCTCTCTCTTTCTATCTCTTTTATGGATTGGCTTCCACGCGCACTTGTGCCAAGCCGCGGCGGCACGAGCAAATACGTGGGTGCACACGTGTACACGGTCGATACAGGTAGAGGGTGAGCCTCGTACTCTTACCCAGGACCCGGAGAGAAGGAGAGAACGTACGGCAGAGCAAATATTGATGGAAGTCGAAAAAATTTTAAAAGCCGTATACACACCGGGAACCGGGGCCTCCGGTGAGCCGTGTTTCGGGTAGCTTTCCCGCGGATCGAGATTTTCAAGTATTCGACAAATATCGATGTTTCCCGTTCATCTTATACCGGGTGATTCTGGATTGACCAAGTCTTAGGCAGGAATTGAAAGGTTCCAAAAATAACTGTTTGAAACTGTTATATGTCGGTTCTGATTGAAACAGTTAGGGAGAACCGAAATAAAGTCATAAGTGTTATGGGATATATTGCTTCTGAGTTACATCGGTTTTGATTTTGGTTTTTCATATTTATCTATATTGGTTCTATAACTGTTATCTTTCGATTCTGAAAGAAATGCGAAACCGAAAAATAACAGTTATAATACCGATATATAATCGATATAATATCGGTTTTGAAGAACTGGAACCGAAATCGGAACCGGTATATCTTATAATCGATGTACCGAATAAAGTTTCGATTTTATTACGGTTCTTTATAACTGTTTCAAGAACCCAAGCCGATACCATAACTGTTTTCAACCCCTGATAGATATAAAGTAAAAATTGTACAAGCACAAGGTAAAAAGATATTGTAAAATGTATTTTTGGATTTACAAAATGCAATAATGTAATCTTTGTAAATATTACAATAAAACATGATTTTATCAATATTTTAAATATAAATAGTACAAAAGAAACATTCGAGAATATCGCAATGGAAATTTAAAAAAGTAGATGTTAACAACCTGCCTGATAGTAACTTACCAACAACAGAGTAATTATATTTATGTTATAAAAGAATATTAAATCTTTTATAAGTATTAATTAAATTCTAATTTCGAAGTTTCCATTGCGAGAGGTAGTCTATGCTGCGTAGGAGATAGTTCATGATAACTCATAAATTATTAGTTTGTTTATCAATCTAAATTTCAGTATAAATTCACCTACAGTGACCTAACAAATAAAGTAAATGTAATATAATGAAATAGTGGTATCGTGCAAGAATGAAATTCTTTGAACAAGTCTGCTACTACAACCAATCTAAGTGTAACGCAATAAACATAAGAACTAAGAACAAAAAAAGGTTAATCACAATATATTCACTTTATTTACGTAATCAAATTCAAACAATTCTCCAAATAAAAATCTAAAAACGAAAGTAGGGAAAAAAGTAATACCTATTAATTCTAATCCATTCTAAGTACATAATTATATTCAAACAAACCACCAAATAAAAATCTACAAACTAAAAAAGAGAAAAAAGCGCTAATAATCGTAATCCCCCTAATTACACAATCACGTCCAAATAAACTTACAGACCAAAACAAGGAAAAAGTAATATTAATCGAAATCCACTCTAATTGCATAATCACGTTCAAACAAGCTCCCAAGCAACAATCCCCAATTACTCACAAGTATCAGCGGCGCGAAGGAAAAGAAAACAGTCCCGACCTACAGTCCCCCGTTCCTGACCCTTTCGTCCCCGAAGCGTTCCGCCGATCCATTCTCCTCCGTTCCAACGGGATCAGTTTCCAAGTCTCCGGGAAACGCGAGCCCTTTCCACGAGACCCGGTGACGAGGCTTAAAATTCCATTTCGTCGAGGAGATCCAAAGAGAAAGAGAACGAGCGAGCGAGAGAGCGAGATAGGAAAGGGGCGAAAGGAAAAAAGAAAGATCGAGCTTGGCTCGGTATAACAGGGGGGTTGTTGCACTCTGACTGCGGATTAAACCTCGCCCCCGACCCCCGTTGGTAGCCGATCGGGGCGATGAAGAACGGAGGGGAGCTATTATGCTCTATTATGAATGGTAACCAGTAGCCAAAGGAGGAAACTCCGCGGGGTGTCGATATATTGCCACCCCTGGAGCCAGCCAGCCACCGCTCGTAAATAATAAACGGGCCGTGGCATTATAATGCACACCGGCGCGGCGTGCACCGGCGGCGGGGGGCAGCCGGGGTACAAATTGCCGGGAGTATATAACGCCGGGCGCGTGTTCAGGCATCGACCTATCCGATATACGCCTTGTAGAGGCCAATCGATTATCGGTATTTCATCGATACCGTGTACCAGAGGCAGCCCCGCCGCCGCCGATGCACGCCACGCCACGCCACGCCACGCCACGCCGCGCCACGCCACGCTGCGCCCGTAATTATTCGAGTATCGTGTGTGCCGGGAAAAGTGATTTCAT
This sequence comes from Nomia melanderi, assembly GCF_051020985.1. Taxonomy (NCBI): domain Eukaryota; kingdom Metazoa; phylum Arthropoda; class Insecta; order Hymenoptera; family Halictidae; genus Nomia; species Nomia melanderi. The sequence continues at coordinate 4,763,360 of NC_135005.1, forward strand.
TTGGCTAAGTCGTGCTACCACCACCCTCGCCCAACCTCTACTTTGGAAAATCATTTTTGTAGTATGCTTTTTTTTTCTTTTCACCTTTTTTCCCCTCTTTCCCTTCCCTCTTGCTTGGTTGTTCGTTCTTTCTTTCTGTTTTGCGTGGGAGGGAAAGGAACTCGGGTGATTGGGTAATTGGAGGAGGAAGGTGACTCAACGATCTTGGCACCTGCACAGGATCATTGGTTTTTTCACATTTAAACTACCGAGCAATTAGAGTGACTTGTTTCCAGTTTCTTATAAAAATTAGAACAATACGTTTCTTGAGATTCGGAGTTTTACTAGTATTGTATTTGAACAAATGTATAACTTTAATTGAAAATGTTTCGTAAAAACGTCTTCACAAATTAAATACTTGCAAAATAAAAATTTTGAAATCGGTCAATTTAATCAGTTCGGTAGTTTTGGTCTTGGATTTGGAAAAGAAAATATTTTGATGCTTATTTTGTGCCTAGGGTTATTCCGAGAGTTGACGATTGATAATAGAAAAGTAATATTTAATTCATGTTTAAAGGGAATAATTAGGTTTGTCAAACTCAGTTGGAAACTTTCAACACGAATCTGACATGATATTGTAAGTCAAGGGGTTAAAAATAATTTCTTTTGTTGAGCTTACTCCTTTGAAAATTGTTTCTTGAGTTTCGATTCTTTATCTTTTTAATTTTATTGACGTTTAGGTGAATTAAGAATGAAGGGTTTCTTTTTATTTTTACGATATTTAGAAAATGTTCCAAAGAAACAGATAAATGTAATGTTTATGAAAAAATTAGTGTATGTTGTTACTACAGAGTATACAACTTTTTATTTCATACAATTTAGAGAAATTTACATCTGTTGAAAGGAATATTATGGAGAAGGTAATGTAACGAAACTTTATTTTGTTGAGTCGAATTGTAGTCAAAATCGCATCCCTTTAAAAAGAGTAATGTATTTATTAGTAAATTCTGTACTTTATGTTATCGCAATTTCATTGAATTTTAAATGGAGTAAATCGATGTACATTGCTCGTTGAACACTAGGCCACGAGGTTCAATTAATTTCCACCGCAATTTTTTCGTTAGATCGACCGTAGGAGAACGTGATATCGCGTTCTGTCGTTGAATACGTTTCGAGATGAAAGGAGAAATTAGTAGAAAAAATTACTGGGAATATCGGATCGGAGAAAGAGAATTCCGGGCCCTCCCGAGCTCCACTTTCCACCTTATTGTTAGATTCTACAAGTATCACGAGACTTGCGATTTTTCTTTAAAAATTCCCAACCGATAAAGAAATACCTTGTAAATTTTACTTCCTAGTTGAAACGAATTTCAACGTGCATAGTAAGTAAAAAGGGCGAACTGAAAGAAACAAAATTTCTTTCCAAGCGTAAGCTGAAAATTAACAAACAAATTAACAAAATTATACAGATTATAAAAATAATAAAACTTTTAATAACAAAATAATAAAACAATAAAACACTGTACTATAAACTCACCACCACAAACACGTTAACTTGAACGCAATTCAAAACCCCATTATTCATGTAATTAAATCACCGAACTCGAATTCCGGAAATCATTTAGAATCTACAGATGTCAAATTGATTTCAGAATACATGTAATAAAAGAATTGAAAATAAAACTCCATGTCAAATGAAATAGTGGTTGGGGGAGGGAAAAAGGGGGCTGGTTCACAAAGACCGATGATTTCGTGATAATTCAGGCCCGGGATCGGTAATTGAGCGGCAGAATCGATTAGCCGTGTCGCCGAGAATCCATTCGCGGGAAATCGACCGCTCGCAGGATTCTCGACGGGCCAGATCGAGCACGAGACTGATCCGATTTCAAAGATTTTCTGGACCCTCGATCCCGTCCCTCGTTATTTTCCTGCACCTGCGAACAGTATCCGACATTTGATACCTTTTCTCTCTCGAAAATGTTCCATTCAGCTGGAAGCTGTCCTCGTTCCTCCGGTTTTCGCGACCCCTCGTCTGTCACCACGAATTATTCTCAGGATTCGGACATTGTGCGGGAGATCGCAACCATATCTGGAAAATCGTCCTTCGCGGCATCTGTTTACGCGGCAATGGCGACCGCGACCAATGGGAAAGGGATCGGACAAGTGTCTTTTCACGTGGTTAGGCAGCATCCTTGGGAAAATTTAGCACTAAAACTACCGAGCAATTGGAGTGACTTATTTCTAAGTTGCATTTTACTGTTGTATCTGTACAAATTCACAAATTTATTTTACAATTTTACGCAAAAGCCTTGTCACAATTGAAATATTTGCAAATTAAAAATTCTAAAATGGCTCACATTGACCCCTTTGGTAGTTTTAGTGTTAGAATCGGTCATTTGACCGATCGCGGTACGTTTAGTGTTAACTCGATCCTTGTCGTTTGTGACTGGATGTTTGTGGGAATAACGATTTCATAGATGAACTCCGAGAAATCGGTGTTGAAAGGTAGAATTATGAGGTAGTAAAATTGATATTGTTGAGAAACCAATTAGATATTTCCAATATTTACATTAAAAAGAAGCTTAACAGTTTTTGGTTAAATGATAAACTCAAAAAATATTGTTTCATTGTTATTACGAATGGCATTCACAAATTACCATCACGCAACGATGGAAATTGTATTGTTCAGTAAATATTAATAAATGTATTAAAAATGTATTATTTTCTTTTAATTCAAAAATGGATAGAACCTTCCAGCAGGCCATTACGTGCTATTGTTATTGAAAAATTGTTTAATTAATGGTTGATTCTTAAAGGACTATTGAAAGACCGCTGATAGTTTAAATAAAGTAGTATAATTAGTTTTTTCTTAATTTTTTATTTCACTGCTTTTGGTTAGTTTTCATGAGTTACAAGTGCACGAATACTTACAATCTGTCGATAACTGTAATGACATAGAGAAGTTCGAATACCTACGGTGATTTCAATGTATGGGGTGGAGGATGCTGGTCCCTTCAGGTCAAAGAATAGAAATTATTTCCCTCGTATCCATCTACTGAATTTAATAGTTGTAATTTGAAGTTTCGATAATTTTATTTCACTACAATATCTGTTGTAAAAATATTCAAGAAGATCAAATGAAAATAATAGAAGTAGTATATTGTGCTTGACTACTAATGGAGATGATACGAGTTCAAAGATGACTCATCAGATTTTAATATTAAGTTTTGATATTATTATGTCGATATTAAATAATGAAATATTAAAAATTTTTAGATTTTTAATACCATTATATATTAAAATTAAATACACATATAAAAATATATATTTACTTAAAAATTTCAAGATTTCTAATGTTATTGAAGACATAGAGACATGGAGTATCAATATCTTATTTATTGTTCTTATATTCCGTCTATACATTTCTTCGGATAACATATGGTAACTACAAAGAACGACGCGTCCTAAAACATCTCGGTGCCGTTATACTTACAGGCAAACACTTATGTGTAATCATTCGCGTAAACCAAAGCTTCTCGCGACCGGATGCCACGTGATCATCCGCAACGACGTTCTCGATTAATACAATGGTATTAGATTAGCTAAAGCGATTCACGCGTATTTACAGATCCGCTCATTTTATCTCTTTATTCTGATGTACAGGGTGTCCCACAATGCATGGGATTTGCTTCGAGGACGGGTTCGAGCATTAAAAAACAATTTAAAAGAACTTAATATAAGTTATTCGCCTTATTAATCGCTGGCGACTTTGTCGTAAATGATTAATGGTAATTAGTCATCGGATATGTTTATTTAAATATACTAAAATAAGAGTGGAAGTTGTTCTCGAGAAAGGTCACATGTATTTTGTCACACCCTGCCTTCTGTTTCCTACACACATACTTAATTACCGCTCGGATTATCTACACATGTATAAAGGTATATCGTTACAACGAGGTCGCCATTTTGGTTCCTTCGAAACGACATTGTCTGGTGCCTGTACAGAACGCTTTCGAAAACATGGACGTTAGTTTGGAATTTAATAGAGAAGTTATAGTTTATCAATTGTAACTTTTTAAATTATGGCTTTTTAAATTATAGATCGTCAGATTGTACCTTTTCAAATTATAGTTTGCCAAATTATAATTGTTCCAAATAGGAATTTCTCAAATTATATTTCCTCAAAGTGTAAATTATCAGATCATAGTTTTCCAAATTAGAGATTTTCTAATCATAGATATCCAAATTATAGGCTTCCAAGTTATAATTCTTCGAATTATAGATACTCAAATTAGAAATTTCTTAAATTAATGTTTCTCAAATTATAAGTTTCCGAATTAGGAATTTTTCAAATTATAATTTTTCGGAAACAGTAGAAAGAATTCTACAAAATGCTTTAAAACGATTTCGATTCTCTTAATAACAAATTCGTAGAACTTAAGGAAACCTATATTAAATAAATATTATTCTTGTAAAACATACATAAACGTATAACACATAAACTGCATTCTCTATTATGCTCCAAAATGGCGTCCATCGTTGGTAACACTCTGTACACACACATCTCGGCCGTCTCTATCGAAACATCGAGTTTAGTACGAAGTATATTTTCAAGTAAGTTACTGGCCACCAATTGGGTAAGTCTCACCAACGTCGAATATCAAATCGCTCGACGTTTACGCGATATTTTCCGACGATTTCGACGGACCAGAAGGTATCTATGGAGATCAATTCCTCTTCTCTCTTTTCATGCGATCTCGGCGTGCACAATGATCGTAAATAACTCGAGAAGAATTGTTTCATTTTCGTCTTACAGTACGCTCTTTCTTCAGGGAAAGAACTATAGTATTTACCTTCATGAATTAGTTTCACCATTAGCCACCATTTTCTTCTTTATTACTCTACCTTCCGCGTCCTACTCTTCGCAGGCTTAAATTCATATACACGAGTTACAGAGTAGGAATTTACTCGAAAGATTCTTCTTCGAGACTCAAGACCAGTTTCTCTTACACTTCGTTCAGGCTGGTTACTACGTGACCATCGTAAACAAGTTAGTATACTTAGTGGTAACGATGTAATAATGTCATCGTTTAACAAGTCCATATGAAGAAGTTTCATAATTGCATGAAATGAGAATCGAAAATGTAAACAATACTTTTCGTTATTGCCTCCAGTAAAACTAAAGTCTACGCTACACTTTTTCTCATTTTTTAATTTATTTCATGGGTACCAAAGTTAAAAATTTTATTTAATTCTTAAAATTTTGGTCAACGTGAAATATTTGCTACTCGATTAAAATTGGTAAAGTAATAAATATATTCCTGAATATCGCTTAGCAACTGATCAAATCAACGTCTCAGAGTTTCCTTTTCTTTTATTTCACCCGTACAACACAGTTTCTGAAGAACTGTTTTAATTTAGAAAATAAGGATTGTCAAGAAAATTCAGTGTTGAGTTAGTGAGAGAAATTCATTTAGAATAATATTCTTTGTTGTTTGCTGAATAATAAACCTTCCTTTATGGACTCGTTATGTTTAACTATTTCGTTACCCTCAAGTGTACTTTTCAATAATTCCTCACATTCTATTATAAAATCACCGATCCTCAGGATTCACTTGGCACACTCGTCAGTTCAGAACCGCCCCAATAAGGAGCATCGATGAGAGTCCAATGTCCACGATCCAGAATGTTTACATAATTTCATATATTCATCGCTACCAAAACATTCAGCAATCGGACCACGGATTTTATGCGTTTACAGGTAAAAGTTAAATAGTTGAATGAAAATATTTCTAAATTCCATTTAGAGTCTGGTAGCATTCATTTGAGGAATAGATAATTTTACACATGTTTTAGTTTTTGTTAGGCAAGAAATATTTCTGTCCAATTGTAAGATTAATATTAAGTCGAACATGATGTTTAACATGATATTAAGTCGAAAATACTATTTTTCATTGTAAAACTTTAATCGAACTGGATCAGCAAAATAGAACACTGGTGTCTGATTAAAATTTTTGTAAATATGAGCGTTAAGGTCTGTGTTTGCAAAAGCATCCGTGGTCAACTCGTCACCCTGCATACTGTATAATTTAAATAACCAGAACCACTTTAATGGCTATATAAAGTAGTGGCAATAAGTATCAGGTTATTCCTGATGCTTATAATTAGAAAAAATATTGTTATTTTGAGAATAACTTTCAATATATAATATTAATACTTACGTTTATTTTTAATTATCAACGTATTTATCATTATTGTCTGTGATCAATGCCCGTCATTCAGCTAATTTTTTGGAATTCCTCACTGAACAAATTTTTAAGTTTCAAGTTCAAGAACTTATTTAATACTGATTTAAATCCGCCAAGAAATAGTGATACAGAAAATAATTATTAATACATCAACAATTGGAAATAAATGTAAATGTTAATATTACACCTTGAATGCTAGCATCAAAAACAACAATGCTCATAAAATAATGTACTGTTTCAGATGAATGTTACATATAAACTGCGGAATTTCACACATTTGTAGATGAATACATAAAGCTAATAAATATTCTATCTAAAAAATATCAGGAAACTCCAAGAATACAAAACAGACTTTCTCTCAATTTCAATTTTCTCAGTTTCTCATAAACCTCCGCAGTCTAGAAACATACAACTTAAATCAAAGATCACACGATATACCGTTCACTTTCATCTCATCTCGCAAATTCCTCAAGAATTTACACCGTCATCATTACATCATTCCAATCATTCAACAGTCATCAAAATTCACATCCCCTAAAATTAATCATAATCAAACTGGTTCCAGTTATTCAACTCACCGGGCGCATTCCACAAACTCCGAATTATCCGTCAATCCCAAAACGCACCTCCAAAAGTCTCATCAATCCTTGCTTCAACTTTAACATTCCTTTAACAAGTCTCCAAAGTTCTCGGGTCCAGTGTCCAGTTAGTACCTCGTGAACCCTAGGACGAAGACACTGGAAGATCCTCAATTCAAGGATCCGGTGTGATCCCAAGGTTAGTGTTAGATCAGCAAAAGGGTGCAAGATCTTCCGAGGCAACGCCATTTCCGAGCGTAGTCCCTCCCCCAGTCGCGCCGGGGCTATTGCAGGTAGGACCAGGTGGCGGGCAGCGCGTCGTCAGGTCACTCGGAGTAGCTGGTCTTGTCGCTGGCGTCATCGGGACTGGTCTCCCGATAGGCGTCACCGGTTCCATTCGCGTGCAGGCTCTGATTGGGCGGCTTGATCACCGTGGGTAGGTAACCGGTGCCGGCGTACGGTGCCGCGAGGAATCTGTGTCTGGTCGAGGGGATCGGTGTGGTGCAGTATGCAGCACGAGTCGCGTACGCGGCTGATACCGAGGCGGATGCAGCCGCAGCTGACGCGAGTGCGCCGGCCAGAGGCGAGAACGCAGACTTTGGCTGGAGACTGTCCTCGCAGACTAACACTTCCATGGCGGAGACTACATCCCCTGCGACAGAGACAGGTCTTTTGCTTTTCCATGCAGAGATTACTGGTTTTTGATGGGGTATGAGGGATTTTGTATCAGTCAACTTGGGAAATTTGTTGAGTATGGAGATGATCAGATGGTTGGATAGAGGAATATGGGTCTAAGGTCTGGTACACACTATCGGTCAAGTTTTGATCAGCTTTTGATTAAATCGCGGTTTGAACAAATACTCTTCAGCTGTTTATAATACAGGTGTTCATACTATGAATTCTGATACGATCTCGGTTTGACGTTGCTCTATCTGCGTATATCAAAAACAAAAGACAAGGAACGAGTTTTGAGCGTACCCACAGCGGATCGATTGCGTGTATCGAGTCTAATTAGTGTTTCGTAATTTTCTTTATCCTTTAGAGTTTAATGGTTTTATTCTTTTTCACGTGTATTTTTGAGTTTGGCCGAAACTGTTGTATCTATAAATTGATGGATAGTACGAAGTGGTACAAAAATGTCAAAAGTGAAGGCAAACGCAAATAGCTAATTTGTTATCTTCGTACTATACTTCGATTACAAGTTGCGGAATTTATGGATACGTTTGATTCGTCGTCAAAGGTTAGGCCAACTGGAGTATGTAAAATTATTTTAAGTATGTAATATTATAATCTCTAGGCTGTCTTATTTCTCCGCCCGAATGAAATGGAATATGAAAATACTACAATTATACTGTTCAACAGAACTCGATGTTTGTTCCAGAAAAAAAACATGTGCGAGCGAAATGTTCATAACTCGCACATTCCAATTTTATTTCAATGAAAACTTAGATCGTTCAACCAAATTCCATTTGTCGACCCCATCCGAATCACGTTCAGGAACACGATATGAATTAAACGTATGCATCCATCAATGTTAACATTAGAAAGCACCCTATCATATCACATAAATATTACTGAATGCATACAAAATGTTGAAAATACATCTAGACACTATATAATCTCTCATCGATTTATGACACGCTCAAACCGATTATCTGAAAAATCTTTCCAATAACCGACCTCTATAGTGTAGTATCTAGAGTTTAGCGTAGTTTTAGGGTATTTTTAAGAACTGTGACTGCGAGGTTTCCCGCTAGGCTTGGAAGGAGTGTGTGTTTGGAAATTTGTGTTGAGTACGAGTGAGAAGAACGATTGTGGAGAAGAGCATGATTTTTTAGACCAAATGTCCGAAAGAATGGCTGTGTCGAGAGAATCCTGTGTTGGCCTCCGTGGCAATAAGTTATGGAGTGTCATGACTTAGCCTCCGTGGCAGTGAGTCGTGATTTGAGTTGAGCGTTATTAGTGTATAGTTTCTTATTTTATTGTTAATAAATAAAGTTATTTGTTTAGTTTTGTATATGCCTGTCCATATTATTCCGATCTACATGCTTTACATTATAATAGTAATTGTTTTATGTTTAATTCAAATGTGATGCCCGAAAAGGAGTCGAATGTGGATACCTACACGGATCAAAGGCGAAACCTGAGAACGATTTTATTCCCAAATAAACCGTGGGACTGCACTGTAGGTACTGGCCAACTGAGTACATCAAATTCTAGCGCGTGAATGAAAGCCGCGCATATCGGATTCCAGATCCTACCTTTGCACCGGTGCAACAGGGCCTCCACGTCCGCGCGCCTCCTTCCCGGAAAGACTCGCAGGAGAACGTCCACTGGGGACCGTTGTTGCTGTTGTTGTTGTTGCTGCTGCTGCTGTAATTGCAGCCCACAGGTCTGTTGGATACTCTGCATCTGCATCTGCATTTGAATCTCCCGCGGTTCCGGCATGTGATGGTGATGCTGATGCTGGTAAAGGGCTGGCGAACAGTACAGCGAGCTTGCCGCTGGACCATAAAGAGGCGCGTAAGGGGGGAAGTGAACCGCCGTCGCTGCGGCCTGAAACAAGAGGAACGATTTCCATTTTTCTTTCTTCCTCAATCATTAATATTTCCTTCTTTGCGATTTATTACACTTAGCCCTTGATTTACACGACATTCGAATTCCACAATTTTGGTTTAACACGGCTGAAGAAGAACCGAAGAACCTCCATTTACGCGGCACTTGCATTTTACTTTAATACGGCCGAGTTAGACAAATATAACTACCGTGAAAATCGAGGGTTACGTGTACTGAACGATGAATTTTTAAGCATTTATGTAAAACACGAATATGAGAAAATAGAATGTGAAACAGAGAATGTAAACTTAGGCTAATTCAAGCTTTTGTTTATATTTTGTTTGCCAGTATATTCATATTGCTAATTATTTTAATCAGCGAATAGGATTTGCGATAGTAGTATGTGAGAGAGGGTACTGAATGGTAAAAAACGTCATAGTAAAAGTTATATGTTCGGTTGTTGATAAGTAATGCGCTGTTTTATATTTCTTTTATTCTTAGAAATAAAGATGACCAAATCTGTTTTTAATCTAAAACATATTCTTCTTGATTATGTATATATTATAACTATTTTTAAAAACGAAATGATTCGACCTTTCGTTGAAAAACGTGTTAAAGAAAAGAACTTACAGCCAACGAAGGTAACGGCGGGCTAGGTCTAGGTTGCACCAAGTCCACTGGTTGGAGGCTCTGCTGCGTTTGCTGTGGACTTCCGCTTTTGCGGAGGCTGAGATTCTCTGGCGCCGGCGTGTCCTCTCTTTGTGGCGTCAGGGCTGGCGTTAATGGCGGTGTGTGCGTCGGACTCTGTGAACCTGGTTCCGGACTTCCTTCCTCAGAGTCGTTCAGACTACTGGACCGCTTCCTTGTCGTCTCGTTCTCTGTCATTCCCACCGACGCCGATACTTCTGTTATAGAACACGAACAAAGCAAAATTTTGAAAATAACATTTGATTGAGTACGCTTAGCGAGAACAGAGCTTAAAGAATCGAGGTTGTAACTTTTCCCTTCGATATTTCATTGTATTAGGTTTTAAGTGCTGATTTTAATATTACTTTATTGTTGTTTTTAAAGAGAGCTGCATCTTTTAACTTTTATTATGTATATCCTGATTAAGATGGAGATTCACAAACATGATGATGGATGCACGAAATTATTGCACACGTGTATTACGATTGCAAGTTTGTATAATTATACGAATCAGTTAAACTGATTGTCATACGAAGATTAACCCTTTGCAGTTTGAAGTGTTCTTAGTTTATATACATTGCTTTATTAATTTATTTGGGTACATTCAAAAGACTTTAAAAGTGTATTCACATGGCGTAATTATGATACTTGTATTATCAATAATAATAGGAAATATTGATAAAACACGTAGTTACTTGAATAAAATGTCCAGTCAAACTCGACATAGGATTGCAATGGATTAAGAATAGAATTGTCAAACAATCTGACTTTTTAAACATTTTTCTATAAAAACTCTAAAAGAGTTCTCATTGAGATTTCGTTTGACTTATAATTTAATTTGAGTGTTACTAAGTCAATTTCTTTAGTATTTTCTTAGAGAAGCAAGTGTTACTTTTTCAATATAGTAGTAATCCCTATAGCGCAAGTCTGCATTTACAGATTTCATATAAACATGTTCCCTACCAGCGTCACATATTTGTGACAATCAATGTTTTATATTCTACGCAAAGTAGACTGCATTACATTTACATGTGTTTTTATTTAACATGGTAACGCATGGTATAATCTGCAGGAAGTCGAGGAGATTTTTTTTCATGAATATTATTTGTATCTTATGACGACGATGTGGTTTGGTTGTTAAGATATTGTAATCGTGTAGACGGCTATTGAAACATATGCTGATAGCGAATGTCTCAAGTTTTACCAACGTCGCCTTGCGGATACTAGTTTAACCTCTTCTTCTACTTCTATAATTTTTTTATGAAGGATCTTACTTTTATAGTAAGATTCTTCGTATAAAACTATAATTTTTATATTACAAAAATTGTAACAATAGACATTTTTCTGATTTTTTCATGTCTTCATTATAGTACTGAAGTAAAACTATTTATTTTTCCAATTATTTCGAAGATTTAACGCTTTTAATATCTCAATAATCACGAAATAAGAAAACTGAAACCCATCATTTTGTTATCGTGTTAATCATGTGCACGGGATCCCTCTACAATTGTAAAAGAAGTGTTCAGGAATGGGACATTTCGGCCTATCCGGTAGTTTCAGCGTTCAAGTCTCGATTGCGGGTCCAAACTCGATATACCACAAAGCAAGGGAGCGAACGGGACTCGAACGGAGACGAGGTCTCACCTAATGGACGGTCAGCAAGAAGTTCCCCACCGGAGTCGGAGTCACGGTCGTCTTCGTTACCGGTGTCGCTGGTAGAGAGCATTGTTCCCGTAGTGCTCTCAGAGATTCTCGACCTCTTTGTGCCTGGAACAAAAACAGGGGGCGTATCGTTCGCTTGCGAATGGACGAGAAAGAAAGAATGAACGAAAGAATGAAAGAAAGAAGAAAAAAATAAAGAGAAATAAAAGGAGAGAGGGAAGGAAAAAAACGCACGCATTAATACACGCACAATGCCGATGAAATTCTCCGGCGAGCAAACACTTTGTATTGTTCTACGACGCACGCCGAATTGACTCTTACGGATCCTTGACACCCTTGAAAAAACGTTGTGCATCTTTTATTGCTCCAGGGTTCCCCGCGGTGTTTACCGGTCGGCCACGGGCCCTGGAGCTCGAGTATTACACTCTCGTTCGAACGACTCGCGAATCTGCCACCGAACGGACCATTACTTCGCCGCCTCAAAGGTAAAAGTCGCTGCGCGTACAGTTGGGAGATGACTTGATGTCTAGCGAAACAGCACGGGGTTTACCATTTTATAGTTTTCATCGGTTACGTGTAACCACATTGACGAATAGTAAATTAGCAATCGAAAATATGAAGAATTAGAAAATAAAACCACTAGGAAGTTAGAACAGAAAAAATGAAAACTGATCAATCAGCCAAATTCCTCAGTTTAACCGTCAAGTGATGTAGCAGTATTGTTCGTTACTTAGGAAGAGTGTTGGGATGGCACAGGGGTAAGAGAGTTCTTTCGTTATGTGTTTTAAAAATCGTGTTTTTATCTATGTAAAAATAAGGTGAAATAACTTTCTTAGTTTTTCTGTAATAATAGAATTATTGTAGGTACTTTTCGAAACGAAAGATTTTAGTTTTTTGTTTTATAAATAGAGGAATTTATATTTTCGTACTTTCTCTATACAAAATTAATACCAGTTATAAGAATACACTCATCGAAATCTTCATCCAATTCAGTGTACTGTTAACTTACTTTACTTAATAATTCCAAGGAAAACGTCTATATCTTTTCAATAATCACGAAAAAACACATCTAAAATGGACTACTTTGATACATTTAATAGTTCCAATATTAGATAACAGTTAATATTAATAAAAATGATATTAATACAATTAATATTAACCCCTTGCCTTACAATAACATCTGAGACTCGCGGTCTCTCTCTAAAACATTTTAATTAGTATTTAACAAACAAATATTATTCAATTCTTATAAATATAAATGAAATATTATTCTTCTGTTATCAATTATTATATTGCAGGGCAAACGTATATATAGAATGTGTATACAATTCCTCTTTTTTCAATAAACTATTACTGACAAAGTTGTCGCATCGATCACAGTTGAAAAATAAATCATAGGGCAAGAGGTTAAAAGATTTATTTAGTAAAAAACTTTAACACGATAACGAAAACATAGTCAACGCAGCGCACAAATCGCTAACGAACCGTAAAAACCCGGTTATAAACGCGCCAATTATCCGGTCACCATTAAGAGATTAAACGACCCTCGATCCGAGCCGAGACAAACGATCTATCCCTAATCGGCGTTGTTCCTCGTCTACTTCCGTGAGCTGCAGACCGTTTTCCGTGCTCGTCTCATGCTTAATTTACGCGGCAACAATATTAACGAGAATCGACAGACGCTTCTTCCGGAGGGTGGGTGGATGGAATGCAATATCGGCCGAGCGGTGTTAATGTAACGCGTAGGAAATTCCAGAGACTTCGTCTCTTGCGTCTGGCGTACGCGGCTGGACGGATTATGAGACAGTTATTAAAATATCATTGTTCCCGGACGACCCTCGCCACCAGCTCTCCACCCCCTCACACGACGCGCATCCGCAAACAGGGGTGGGCTGCGTGCAAACAGCTACGCGGCTGATCCTCCCCGTGTGTACACCCTCCGGTCGAGTCTTGCTATAACGAAGTGCGTGTTCACGGCGTCCTCGAGAAGGGTAAAACCTCACGGGGGTGGGTTTTCAAACGGATGATTGCAATTTCGATTATTTCTTTTCTTGCTCAACTTGTCAGAAGATTATTTCCCTGGGTTTAGATGATTTTTAACCGTTTGTGGACGAATGCCGTGATAATGGCTTTTTCGTGCTTTGTCTGCATTTGAAAGCTGTAAATGAATCATCTAATTATGTAGAGATTTAACATTTTATCTACGGCAAGCAATTGGTTTTTCAATTACAAATGTTTAACACTGAAACTATTGGACGGGTCAAATTGACCCACTTCAGAATTGTTATTTTGTAAGTATTTAAATTATGAAGGGGTTTTTGCGAAAGATTTTAAATTAAATTTACGTATTTGCCCAGGCACAAGATTAGGAGACCCTTCGAACCTCAAGAAATGTATTAATTTTATAAAAAGTTGGAAACATGTCATTCTGCTTACTTGGTAGTTTTTGTATTAACAATGTGTAATCTGTTAAAAATAGTTTGATTTGAAACAAGAAATCAGAACGATATAAGGAGATTCCTTTACATTTTGATTTTAATGCTACAGAGCTTGCTATGTAAAACACTCCTACGTCTTAAAGAAAATCATATTGTTAATTATAAATGGTTGCCTCGATTACGGGCGGTGGCTAAAATGTTAACAGATTATAACGACTATTCTGTCTATTTCAACTTATATCGAATAGATTCAAGTTATTTATTTATCATTTAGTACGTTTTCGGGAAATTTTATTACAAATAGCAATTTAAAATGAAGGAATAAAACATTAAACTACATTTGAATTAAGTAACTTCGATGTAGTTTTAGAATGAAAAATTATTAATATTTCGGAACAGGGACTGATAAATATGTAACAACCATGTATGAAGTGGTTAACGGTGAAAATATTTCATTAAGAAAAATATCATTTTGTATAGAAAGTCATACTAAGTATTAGAAAATTATTATTTTATTTGTAAATAGAGCTACCTATTTAAAGTCTTATAGTGAAAATTTTACAGTAGATTTTAGTGTTTTTGCTAAGTTAGTACTTTTTTCTGCAAACAAATTCCATCTTTCGGTAGGTAGTCATGTTTTCTGTCATTTGTCCCCGCGAAACGTTGGAAAAAGCGAATAGTCGGAAAGGCACGGAAGAAACCCGCCGATAATAGTTTCCGAGTTCCAATATTTTCCAAATATCCCCGGTAACGAGGCCGGTAACGACTCTCGCGCAAGAAATAAACGAACCGGCTCTCGGTTTTCCGTTTCGCTTGAACCCAATCGTCCCCGTAGAAATACAAGTTTCGAGCGGCCTGGTAACGACGACCGAAGAAACTTGAAATGCTCCGTGGTCAGCCGCATTAGGTTCTGCATCTTTTTCAATGTGGTATTCGAAGATGCAAAGCTAGAACTGATTATGCGAAGAAACTTTAAATTTCTCGATAGCGTATTAAATGAAGTTTTTATGTATCCTACTATTCACTAGAAAAAATTCGATCGTTTGTGATTTTATTATTATCTTTCAATCATATATTCTTCATTTTATGTGTATCAGTAGTCCAACGTCCATTCATTTTTATTTTGCTAAACATTTAGTTTCACATTTTGTTTCACTACATAAAAGAATTTTCTTCAACACGTTAAATGCGACTGTTACAAAGAAACTATCTTATTCCTTTATATTACGGTCTTATATTAAAATATTAGATACCTACATTTCGAATATCAAATAGTTACAGATTAATTTAAAAAAGAAACTTAATTTCTTTTTTAATAATTATATTTAACTCTTCCAAAGTCCATTAAAAAAGGGAGAATACCCAAAACAACATATAGCATAAACGCTTTAGTCCGCCTTATTTTATCCATGCCAAATACTGTCTAAACTGTTCAATAAAATTCACCTTTCAAGGAATAAACAAAAATATTCACAAGAATTCAACTTATCCATACAAAATATTCACATTTGGCAGAATTCAGCTTACCTATACAAACCGCGAAAAGCTTAATATATTCAGCATTCAGCATCCCACATCCCAAAATCTTTCCGATTCATTCATTCACTCGTTCCCGCGCGAACCTCTCATCCCAGCAGCCGCCGGTACCACCAATTTCCGCGTTTCAACCATCCAACACTTCGCTAGCCCAGAATTACTGCGAATAGCACAGTAACTTTCGCCAAAAGATTTCCGAATCGGTCAGAGGTAATTCCGTCCGCCACTCCCACCCCCCACTAAGCTATCCCTAGACAGGTGAGTCCGTCCGACTCGATCGGCCAAAGAAGAAAAAAAAGAACACGAAGAAGAAATGAAACGCCAGTGTGCCCGCTTCTCTCTCGAGGTTGTTAGAAATAATTGCGAGAGGCCACACGTACGCGTGCACACAGCCGCGTTCTTGGATTTCGAGTGTGCGGTTATAACGTGCGGAGGCGTATGCACGTGGCGGGGCCATTCAGCCCCGTCGGCCATTGCGTGAAAGAATCCGTTCCGTGGGGTGCGTTGCCCGCTCAAGAAACTCTGCTCCGGCTGACCGCTCGTTAAAAAGTTTAACCGGCCGTTTATTAGCGAAAGAGAGGGGGAGGGAGGGAGGAAATGTAGCTTCCACCCTGACGTTCTGCGACTCCCCAATTCCCAGCGTCTTTCTCCGCCTCTTACCCCAGGACGCTTCCTGTTCGTGGGTTCAGTCTTGACGCGCACGCTTCTGATAACAAGGTTCGCTTTCGAGTGCCACTCTAAAACGGGGGGTTCGTTCATCCCCAGCAACTATAACAAGTGTCTCGGGGTGTTTGGGTTAATTGCCGCGTTGCTCCTTTTTTCGTCTAGCCCCGCGCGACCTCTCACCGCTAAGATGGTTGGCGTAACCCGATTTCTGATTCTTGCGGTGAGCGGTTGGCAGTTCGCGATTTTTATGGGAGACTGAGAAATAGCTGTGGATTAATTCTTTGCAGACGAGCAATTGTCGAATTTCTATGTAACGATACTTTATATATAAGATAATTATAATATCTTATTCATAAGAAACTTAATTACGTATCGAGAGCTTGACTATCAGAAGAGAAGAAAACTACATGTCGATGTCTTGTTGTTTGAATAATTCAATTATTTATTTGCAGTTTTTAGTTTTAAATATGTAATCACATAATCGTTATTATGACACAGCGAAGGAATATTTATTAAAAAAAGGATTGAAAAAGGGGCTAGCAAAGAGTTTTTCAAAGTTATGGTAATGTAGTTTTTGATGTAGTTTTTGAACTGGAAGTTTACATTCATTAGAATTATTTTATCGTTATTAATTTATTAAGAACAAAAGGAAATTAAGTATTACTACAAGTCAGCATTTATTCTGAATATTAATCTGTCGTTGGCAATATGAACTATAAAATGCTTGTCGAAGATTCATATTGCTGGTGAAAAATCATATTGTCAGCGGAGGGTTAAATAGTAATAATAAAAAGGAACCTATTGTATAAACTGCATTTCCGACTTAGGTACGGTAAAAATTCTCGAAAATATTTTTATTTTTTTTAAGTGACCTTTGTATCTGTTTTTTACCCTTTACAGATTACTTGAACGAAATTCAATGCGTTTAATGTCGTACAATAAAAACTGCTTAGATAACTTTAAAACGGACATCGTATGTGCTATAAATAGATAGAACCAAAACAAGAATTTTATCACTGAAAATAAATGTTGCACTATATAAAGAGTATAATATAAATAGAAAAATATAATTTCGCTGTTTTAAAACCACAAACAGTTCCATTTGTGAAACATCACAATCTTGTTCACTCACAATTCAACAGAAACCGAGACTAAGCTTGCCATCCGCCATTTGTACGTTCTTCAAAGTATACTCGTTCACAATATCACTAAGGGATTCCGTCCAGGTCTGAGACTCTTAATAAATCCTCTAACGTTACATAGAGGGGATGGCGCCTGGTTTTTCGACATCGAAACGTGTTTTATTAACTCACCATTCCTTTTTCTTTTCTCTCTCTTTCTCTCTCTCTCTCATCTGAGAATACACATACCGGGACACGTTACACCATAGAGAAGTTAGCTCTCATTTTGGCGGTGCGTGCCCAAAGAAATGGAGAAGGGAGAGATCACAATAAATCGCACGCACCCTTCTTGAAATACAAGATCCAATTCCAATATGGGACACACGGGCGAGGAGAGAAAAGAAAAAAAAACACGCGTAGTACATATCTCCGATCGTGATACTGTGTTCCCTTTCCTTTTCCTTTTTCCTTCTGCCTGTCGTTGTCCGTCGTTTCGGGGCGTAGCCTATCACAATGGTCTCCGTTTTTACACCTTTTTCCCCACTCTATTGATTAAAGAGGCGCGATCTCTCGAACACAAAAAGAAACGAACCCGGATTATCCGTTCCAGGTTGGCGAATCGCTCGTGAAACAGATTTGAGGCAACGAGAACCTTAATATTGATAGATACTCGAGCAACCGTGTGTACGAGAATAGTTTTCTATTGTCAATCTTTTGACTTGCTCGATAAGTTATTTCTTTTTGGCTCTAAGTAATTAGATAGTAAATTCCTAAAACTCAAAAATTAAAAGTTTATACAATGCGATTCCATTTATCTGTACTGCCCTTATTGGAATAGACTCACTGTAAGATCCAAACAGGATGAACTCTGAATTGAGATCCAATGACGAATGCAATTATATGAACGTGTACGACGTTCATGAATAAAATAATGTTATATTATTAATAAAGTGTTACCAATTTTATGTATTATCAATTGAATCTGAATAAATTATTGATACCACGTTATTACTATTTTTATAAGTCGAACATACGACACATCGCTTATAATTAATACATTTAAGTTTAGATCTCAGTTTTTTAAATTCTAGCGTCTATTACTGAAACTAATAAGATAGCGTGGAAATTTGGCAAGACTCTATTATAGGAACTATTTGATTATATAAACTATTTCTTGACTTGTTGACATAAATGGAGTTTTACTGCATTTTTCTTTCATTTTTGTTTCACTGAAACTGTCCTGATAAGAATACGTTAACACTAAACGTACTTGAACCGGTCAGATGACAGGTTATTGCAATTTTTATCTTTCCTTCTATTTATATTTTCCATAAGACTTTCCATTATAATCAGTTATTTGACTTGATTTAGTATTTAATTTCTTTATGAAAATGTGAACACTACTTTTATCATCTTTTCGCATTTCTTCAATACATCTTTTATTGTAACACATATTCAATTGTTATTCTTTTCGTAGGATTCCTAACTCCCATTCTTCCTTACTCCTTTAATTTTTCTATAAATTTTAATTATTTTTCTTTCCCTCGTCCAAATCGACACGAAGTTCCATCT
Organism: Nomia melanderi; assembly: GCF_051020985.1. Classification (NCBI taxonomy): domain Eukaryota; kingdom Metazoa; phylum Arthropoda; class Insecta; order Hymenoptera; family Halictidae; genus Nomia; species Nomia melanderi. The sequence goes on from NC_135005.1 coordinate 4,782,403, forward strand.
ACCATTATATTCATTCCAAAGTAAAAGATTTCCCATCGAAACAGTTCGCGTCGACTTGTCACTCAGCGCAGGATTTCGGCAAACATACGCGTCGCGCGTAGGTGTGTATTCTTACGACGAGGATGCAGGATTAATTAGACGTCGCCGGCGGTACAAGTTCGGGCAGCCACTCTTGACCGATGACAAGACGCACTCGAAGCAGATACACACCGGCACGGGGCTGGAGCGTGTGCACACGGGCCGCGTTGTTGTAGGTCTACGCCCTAACCCGCCGCCGCGGCGCGTATCACCGTACGGTGGAGACAGACGCGGACAATGGAATCATGCGAGGACAATGCCGAATAATTTAGAATGGCATATAGATATCGGGAGCTTCCGGCCTACGGCGGCGCTGCATAATAGAGAATAGGAGTAATAGGACACAGGCTGCAGGGCAACTGTGGAGGACACGAAACATCCCTATAAATTAGGCTTAGGCTCAGCCGACGCCCCGCGACCCTCCGCCAACCTCGATACAACATCCTTTCTTAACACTTAATACTGGAACTACCACATCCGCCCGAACGACTGGTCTCAGCTTTCTTACTTCGTAATTATTCATACCTCAAAAGTGTTGAATATTCGAAATGATTTTCACTTGAATAGTACAATGAATATATTAATCTGTTAACTGAGGAATTTAGTTTAAAAAATCTCTCACTGTGCGCGCAATAAGATCAAACAATGAAGTGTATAAAGGCAGGGCAAATGCGCCTGTAATATATTCTAACAATAAACTAAAACGAAGTAGAATTACATTTGAAAAATAAGTAATTCATCGTTGAAGAAATTGGTACCACTTTGCCTTTTAAAAAAAGATCTATCGTTATAAATTTGATAAGGACTACATATTAATCGTATTAAACGCTTGGTAGTTCTAGTGTTAAATAACAGTGTAAAAATAAACCGCAAGGTCATTACCTTACTATTAGTTGGTAGCGAATACAATGAATGAATGCCCGTGAATACCTAGATTGCGATCATGTTACAATTAGTCTACATGTAGTCCACTAAAGATAACACGTGTTAATTAAGAGCATAAAACTTCCAATAAATTAGTTTTAGGTAACAGTACAGTACCTGTGTTTTCAATCATTTTCAACAAACAACGAAGAATAACAACCAGTTATAGAAGAAAATGAAGAGAAAGCATCCCCAAAGAAAGAAGACAACGAGAAGAGAAGAGAACGGGCCCAAAAAACAACTCAGTAGAGATGGTAATCAGAAAAAGGACTTTTTCTTCCCAGAAAGAATATATAGGCTAGGCTGAAGAAAATCGGATCATGGGGCAAATCGGATAGAAATAAGAATATTAATCATATTGGCTAAACAACTTTTTAAAACTTTACCCAATAAGTATTCATTTTGTAAAAATGATAAGGTAAACCGGAATACTGATGTAAAATCATATAAAAATACAAAACCTTTATTTCTACTAAATCAAAATTGTTAACTGAATATATTTAATTGTTAGGTGATATAAATAAACTATAAATATATATGATTTTATGAACAAAAGTCACAAGTAAATGCATCATCTGCTTTTTCTGCACTGGTGTGATCTAATTGGTCAGTTTTTGTCTTATCTTCGATTCTTATTTGCTATACATCAATACGATTACACATAACCAATTAGAATTATAAACAAAGCACATAGCAAAGAAATCATTTAAGTAGAAAAGCATTTAAAATTTAGTTTGACATGAGATAAAGAAATAACTTAAGTGTCAAAAGTACAGCTTAAGGAACGTAGAATGCAGTATTGTAGTTATCTTGTTCAATTTTTTAATCGGAAGATAAAAAAAAATGCTTCAAACATCGTTACGTACACCGGGGCTTAGAATTGTATTTTTTAAATAGCTATGTGTTTCATAGAATTTCTATCATTTCGTCCGGCAGCGTTTCGTTCGTTAAGGAAACGTTAACACTTAATGGACGAGTTGGTTTTTCTCTGTCTTTATCGGTTGAGTGGTTTAAAAAATACGAAATTACTAAAAAATACTATCCAAAAAGCAAAACTGCACAGTAAAGTTTTAACAGACGTAAAACGTAAATTTAGTTGGTTCATTCGTTAAGTGTTAAAAAAGCTGGTAATAGGACAGTCGACACACTCTAAGACTACCTGCGACAATGGTCCTTGATGCACTGTCGACGCGAGTACCCGGTTACCTGAACATTTGGTAATCAGCTGACCTGAGGTCTCGAACAATAAAGTAATAAAGGAATTTCCCGTTCTTACGTCTTAACAAACATACCCCGCCTTGCAGTCTATCTCAAACTTCATCGAGGACTTATTAAAACCATGTCATGCGATATCCACTCGATACGAGCTCTTTATCTATGAAAAAGATTACTGTTCCTTTAGACCCTACTTTCCCTTACGTATCTAAATAATTCATCAAAAATCAAGTATTCAAATTATAGGTGTATAATTATTATTTAAAATACTAAACATTTTAAAATGATAATAATGATACTTGATTTAAAAATGATGATTTTTCTTATTAAGTTAGTTATAAGAATAATTTTTTATGACTCCTAAGCTATCCCCGTCATCTTCCAAATAACACCGTGAAAAAAAGGGGTGGAGAAAAAGGGAGGAAATCGATGACACAGCGTTATTGTCTATTCCGTCAAAGAAGGTAAAAGGGGTTGAACAGCGGAATTCTCGCAATAAATAACCATTTCAGGCGTTACAGTTCTCACAAGCAGCGTTGGTTTATCCGTTTGCAACCCCATATCGCTGGCTGGTGGCCTCTCGGACCCCCAGGCTAACGCAGGGGTCGTAGAAAGCACCCACTATGAATTATCATTTCCTATTGTTCGGAAGATCGTAAAATAACCGGCTGTTTGCGACTTCGAGCGAACCGACGCCGACGCCGACGCGGCGCGCCAGAGATAAAGAGAAAGAGAGAGAAAGGGGGAGAGAGGTCCTTTCTCCTGGTTACAGGAACTCGCGCCGCGAAATAATAGCGAAATCGTGGTGGATCGTCCATTCATTCACGGAAGACACTTCGATGGTCAAGTAAATGGAGGATTCGAACCTTAACCCTTTCGCGGTTGAATGCCACGATGAAGTGCGGTGAAAACTGTACTTCCTTTTACGTTCCGAATTACTTTTATATTACTACGACAAGCATATAAAGAAATTCACTTTTCACGTGGTGGATGCGTCCCACTTGAAGAAAGGTTGGATAGAAGAAAGTCGTTGAAACTACGTGTAAAAATGTTTTTAAATAAGTATCAAGGATATTTGAAAATGTTCTTCTTCTCGTTGTTTTTTAGTCTTTGAATAATCAGTTGAAATGTACGTTTAAATAATATTGGGTCTGCCGATAAATTGTGTCTGTTTTTGAATTAAAAGAAGGTAATATGTTTTCAGTGTGTTTATTAATATTTACTGAATAATATAATTTTCATCGTTACTAATGATCTCTTCCTAGCATGATGGTAATTTGCGGATTCCCTTTCTGTAGAATGAGTCATCTTTGGAAACTTGAGATGACATCGAATAGAACTTTCCGATAGACCTAATAGTGTAGTGTGATGACACACAGGAATGACTGTTAAATTGACGAAAGTTTTCTTTAATTAAGATTATGGTATGAATACATACGCGGAAGAATAAAAAACTTCTTTCGCAGGATATGTAAAAGAAAACTATATAATAATAATAAGAAGAAGAAGAATATTCGTATATTTATGCGTCCAGTATTTTTCTAATATTCAAACAGCGTGTACTTCTACACATTTCCATGGATGTATTTAATTTCTGAAAAATCAGAACAATGAGAAATTTTCTTGTTAACTTAACAGTTTCATATCAGCGTCAGTATTTGCACTGAAATAAATGCTTCTAACTCAAACTTATTCACCAAGTAATTTGTAGAATTTAAAGACAACAAAAAAGTTGTTTATTTTCTTACATACTACAAGAACGTTCAAGCAAAATTAAATTCTTAATAAATAATATTAACGCGTCAAAAATATAGGTACTATACCTATAAAAAAGCAGACTGTTTGATTGAAATCCAACAAAGTGAAAAGAGAAAAATAATTCGTATTCAATCAAAATCGTGTAAAAGCAGAATATGGCGTACAACGTGAGAGATCCATCAAAAAACTAACAGAACCAGAATGCTGCCGCCATCCGCTCCTACATAATTCCCGGTTCTCATCCGTCGATGCAAAGATTCGCATTACACCGAGGCCTCGGGCGCGCTGAAATGCACCCCCTCCCCCCCTCGACCTCCTCATTTCTTTCTCGGCGTCAATCGGCGCCGGCTCCGCGGAAAAACATTCCAGGCCCGATCGCCGTGAGATTAATTAATCTGATGCGACGACGTCGGTGAAAAAGCGCGCCACCCCGAGAGGGCCGCTGCGAAATATCCGCAGTTACCGGCGGCGTGGAGGAGAGGGATATCACGGTGCTGCTCCGCTGCAATCGGTGCGCTCCGATGTGCACGCGGCGCCGTTAGAGAGGGAAAGAGAGGGAAAAAAAGGACTCTCATTATTACGTATCGATACGCCCGGAAAATAGCATCGGCCGCCGGATCAGCTGCGCCGCGATGAAAAAGGCAAGAGGTGGAGAGGACGGACGAGAAGAAGGGAAAAAATGACGCAGGAAATCGACGCTAGGGACGGAGAAAAGAAAAGTATTGAGAGCGTGAGGAAAGCGGGCGAAGACAAAACCCGAAAAGAGGCTTGTGGAAAGAGGGGACGGCTCGAGGGGTTGGAGGAACGGAGGGCTGTGAAATGGCGGAGGGAAATAAGGGTTGAATCCGGGTGGACCGTTGCGGAGGGAGCGGAGGGACGGTGGAGGATTGTCGGGAGATAAGGCGTTTTTAAGGGAAAAACGAAAGATAAGAAGGAAATGCGAAGAAATTGGAGTATGTAAGATGGATAGAGGGAAATGAAACTTGAAGTATGAAGAAGGGATGGGTTGTTTAAAAGAAGGTGGAATTAGAGACGAATTTTAAGAGATTATGGGTGGATCACGGGAATTCTCGTGTTTTCTGTTCTAGAGCTTGCAATCATAAGTTCTTGGGTTTTCATTGTTGTCATTTAGAGTGGAGTACAAAATATGCTACTGGGTAAAGTTGGCAATGCAAGTATTAGTCCGTAATGTGTTAAAAAGGGGGAGGATATGTTGGGAATTCTTAATGGGAAGTTTGATGAAGAAGGGAGAAAGGATAGCGTGTGATGGAACTAAGGATAGGAAAGATTGTAGCGAAAAAATGAAGGTGAGAGATATTTGAAATAGAAGAAGGGTGGAGGTATTCAAAGTAGAAAAATCGAAGATTTGCGGGAGAAAGGAAAAATAAGTCGGAACCATGAAAAAATTAAAGACAAGTATCTAAAAAGTTTAATAAAAAGGAAACATAATGTAAAAGAAGAAATTCAAAGTAGATATAAGATAAAAATAAAGACATGATTGCGAGTGTGGAATAAGAGAGTTGGTTCAAAGTGAAATAGAATAGAACAGAAATATGTACAAAAAACAGACATAGAATTTGTCATAAATAATTAATAAGACGTGTAAAAGAATTGAGCAAAATGGAATAAGGGGGAACAAGATGGCAAGATTGAAAGCAGGGGTGAGAAACAGCGGGGAAGGAAACTCGAAACTCGTGGAACGAGAGCCGAAATAAATACAGAACAGTGAGAAGACACTGCAAAGTACATAATATAAAGAAAACACAGACAGAACTAGAAGGAACATGAAAGAACAGGCTCGGAAAAAGAATAAACGAGTAATTGAATCTCGCTAGACTCAATAGAAGAAAGGGTGAGTTTCAGACTCGGAACAAAAAAGCATAAAAGAGCAAATAAAAACAGACCACCGCAAATGAAGAAAAAGGAAAAAGTCGAAACTCTATCCCCGAAGAAAAGATCCTCGGTGAAATCCAACCTCACCGAACTACATCCAAAGCGTTCATCAGAGAACGAAATAGAAGCACACCGAAGCCTCGATTTACGCGGTATCCATTTACGTGTTCAAAAAGTATTTTTTTCCATTGCGTATATTTATATTACCTTGAATAACTGTTTATTGTGTAGATTCAAATTATTCTATCCCTCTTTTGATATTTTATTACACTTTTTCTATGTACGAATAATTAAATACCGTTATTGTCTTTTAACTTCCTGATTTTATTGAATACAAATTAAACATTAAAACATTTGCGGATAGTAACAGTTTTAATGAGCTGCAAAAATAGACAGTACTAAAATGCAGTGCTCCAAGGGTTAAAGTGCATAATAAATTCAAAAGATTAAAACTATATAGAATTAAATTCATGATAATGTGACTTATAATACTGGATGTTAGAGGATTCATGTCATTTTGCACATTTCGCGCCCGTCAAACTGACGGATTCAGTTTTCTCACAATTACTGATATCTTAAGAATGTTAAAGATTCGAAATGGTTTTAAAAATAAATAGTTTTACTTGAATACTACAGTAAATATATGAAGAAATTGAAAAAAATCCATTTTTACAATTTATATAAGAATTACATATTAATTATGTTAAACGCTTTGTAGTTCTAGTGTTAAATAACAGTGTAGAAATAGATCACCACGAAAGTCATTAACCAATCATCAGTTGGTAGCGAATAGAATTAATTGTTACCTGCGAACACCGAAATTGAAATGACCTTAGCCTATATAAAGTCCACTAAAGCTAGCACGTGTTAATTAACACTAAACGTACTGCGAACGGTCAAATGACCAGTTTTAAAATTTTATTTGATTTTCTTCCGTCCACTTAACTTTATATCAGCCCTTCTATTGTTTGATTAATCAGCTATACAATTTTCACCTTTCCTTTCGTTTTTGTTTCCACTAAAAAATCTATCGTTTATTTTGATTACCTTTATTCTACAACCAGTTATTTAACCGGTTACGATTAGAATAGGTACATGTACGTTGATATTATGTGCGAGTACGTTTAGTATTAAGAGCACAAAACTTCCAATAAATTACTTTCGGATAAAACCAATACAATACCCGTGTTTTCAATCATATTCAACAAACAACGAAGAATCACGCCGACCAAAAAAGAAACCGAAGCAAAAGCATCCCCAAAAAAAGAAGACGGCAAAAAGAGAAGAGAACAGGCCCAAGAAACAACTCAGCAGAGACGGCAGTCAGAGAGGTGGCAGAAGTCCTCGAGGGTGTGCGGGCGGCGCGACGACAGCAACAGCGAGCAACAGCCCGATCAGTCATTAAATCGTCGGCGATACCCTTTTGTTTCCGGTTGGGGTCGGAATGCGTGGGCGCGGGGTTTATACGTCCGTGTGTGTTCCCGTGTTGCGCCGCGCCGCAGCGAAAGGGGTGACAACGAGCGTCCGAGGGTGAACGGGATACGTATAACACACGCATACGCTCGCCGAGATGGATTCGATGGGCATAGGGCGCGTTAAAGAGCGCGGAGGAAGGAACGAAGGAGAAAAGGAGATGGCGAAAGGGGACGGGGGATCGTCGAAGCCAGCGGCCGGGGGTGGAGAAGGGACAAAAAAAATAGAGAGCGAAGGGGGAAAGGGAGAGAACGGTGGAGAGCGATCGGGCGTAACGTTTTTAATTGTTTCGCGCCCAGCCGCCTTTTGTTTCGGCGTTTATGCCCCGTAAACGGTTGCTGAACGCCAACAAGGCCACGGGGAGAGGGTACCGAGGTCCCGACCTCCGACTCCTCTTTTCTTTTCACCTTCCTCTCTCTTCCAACCCCCGACACAACAGGAGAGAGCCTTGTCACACTCCTTTCCGCGCCACGATCTTCGTAGAAAAACCGAGACGACGCTCGTTTCTTACGCCTCGACGCACCACCAAACCCTTCCCTTTCGTTCTCTGTTTTCTCGCTTGTCTCCTGAGAAATTTCTGCCGTCGGTGTGCCTGATTTTTCGGATTAGATTGAAATTAGGCCTCTCATTGCGTGGACAGGCGAAATGTTTGCTCTGATATGCGGTTTGTCACGATATTCGAGTAGATTTAGGGTGGATTTTAGTGGACAGGGGTGAGTTTTGGGGTAGGTCGAATTAGAGAAGTTATGTGAGCTTGTGAGGGTTAATTACGTGATATTGAAATTTTGAAGTGAATATGTTAGATGTAATAATAATGTGGATATGTTTTTTACTTCGAAACGAGCTTTTTTTAGAAGTTTCATTTGAAGCAAAAGAAATAGTTAGACTTAGGTATAATTATATAAATACAATATTTACATAGTATGCATACTTTTATAAGTTATTTGTCATACTTAAAAGAGTAGATTGCAATTTATTTAAGTGCAGCTTAATCTATAATGTTGGAAGTAAACTTCTCATTCATCACGAGGGATATGAAATAACACTAATTCGCAATTCAAATTTTTGCAACTACTAATAATTAATTTTCTAATTTATAGCTTACGAACACGTTAAAAAGTGTTCCATCAACATAGACTTCGATTGAAATGAATCCATAAAAATTACATACACTCATTCAATTGTGCGTTGATCATTATCAGCGTCAATCGACGGGAACATACTCTCAATGTACGTATTTTTCTCATTCAGCAAAATCACCATGTATATTTCCTGTCGTTACACATTGTTGGCGATCTGTAAGTACATGTCGGGTAAAGTTAGTGTCAATATTATTAGCGGTAACTTATTTATTATCCCTTCTATTAACCTTCATTATATTCCACTAAAACACTGTCATAAACAATTGTTCGAATCGTGAATTTTGAGAAACATTCGAAGTCTACTTACTAAATGATGACACTCCTAGATTAAAACGAGGACGAGATTTTCCTCAGAAACTTAATTTTCAACGTATTACCGTTTACTTTGCTTATTTTTTGTCCTTTTGTTATTTAGTAAGTCTTAAATTAGGAATATCTACAATTCATTAAGTACTTTTCTTGTTTTTATAAAACACAATTTTTAATCAAATCTGTTGAATATTTTTGATTAATGTCAATGAAAAAGGTTATACTTACAGCTTCTTTCAGGCGGTTCCCTAAGTGTTACTCCTTGCCCTACGATACCGTGTCATACTCGTGGTGAAGATTTCAAATAGAATTTAACAAATGTAAATATCACTTAATTCTTCTAAGTCCGAATTGAATATGATTTTTATATTATTAATTATAATGCTTCTGAGTAAACCTAGGCATGGAATAAGTGTAGAAGTTCCCGCCTTTCCTAATGAATTATGGACAATAAAATATCTCTATTGAGCGGAATTGAGAAATAAATCATAGAGCAACGGGTTAATACAGTCCCAAACAATTCTCCACCCCAAAAAATTAATTATTTAACATCCAACAACCCAAGGTTCGTATAGTATCGCAGAAGAACCATAGCTGGATTGTGGAGAAGTTTGCGATAAACGATACCTTTCGACTTAATTAAAGAGTGCCGGCCGCGCAACTGTTCTTCTGAGGGATGTAACAGAAGAAAGAAAGAAGCCCCTGCCGCGGTTCAAGTACATATTTGATTAACCGCCGCTTCTTTTCTCCGACGGGGCGGGGAGAGGGTTGCTCCCCGCAGCTTCCGAATAATATTTTCGTTCCTCCTTTTTTTCGTTCTCCTCGATTGAGAGCGAAAACCGATCCGCCCGAGCACAATTGCCCGAAGAGAAAACCATCGAGGATGAATATAAAACACTTCGCGATTACCGGAGATCTCGTTTTCTCCCCCTCCCCCCCCCCCATTCATTCTTTTTCAATTCGTTTCATTTCTACGCTCTCTCACCCCTTTTTCTTCCGTATGAATGACCGCTCTTCTCATCGAGAGACCCGACGGCTCGCACGGATCCGTTCGAACCTGCGTGATGCAAAGACACGATTACCCCAGCGAGATTTCAATTGGACGAGTGTTCGATCCGCTGATTCACCGGTTACATTCATGTCTGACCGATTTTCGATTCGATTGCTGTGTATATTTTTATTTTTACGAGCTGAGAGCCATATAATTATCATTTCATATTTATTTTTCATATTTGTATATTATAAAAACATTTGTGTATGTAATTTTTATCTCTTCGCTAGCCGAAATCTCTTCAAACTTTCACTTCGAAACAATACTTTCATCGACTGTAGTTTAATGTATCACCTTAATAACTTATTCGAAAACTTTTGAGAAATCTTAAAATCGTTTTTATGTACAATACAGTTATAACATTACCAATAAATATAAACATAAGAAGATATAAAATACATCTGCCCAAACATGAGAATGCGAAGGGTTAAAAATAAACGCAGAAAACGTTAACAATTCATCTACCAAAAGTCTATCACCATGCTTTCTAATATCAGTACATAAAAAGGAGCTTATTTATTTTCTTCTACACAATGTTTCTAAGAAAAGCAATCACGTTACACCTTCATGACTCACTGTTCCACGATTGTAACCGCTACTTTCATGAAATAATTCATTCAGAAACCTTCAAATATTAACCTTTTGCCTTATAATATCGTGCGAGACTCGTCATAACGGTTTCAAATGAAATTTAATAAATAAAAGAGGTATTCAGTTCATTTAAATTGGAATTAAATATTATTCATCCGTCATCACTTGTCATACTTTGAAGTAAACATACACAGAATGAGAATAAAATGCGACAGGATTTCCATGAAAGCTCGATCGAGATCATGAATCGTCTATGGATCACGGCCAAGCAAATGTCCAGCGGACGGCTAGAAAGGGGACGCTGGCAGAAGTTTTGTTCAAACACACTTCGAAACGTGCTTCCAACGGCGGCGCGTTGCACGTATAATACGTGCATTCGAAGGAGAGGCTACACACCTATGCAAATAGACAGAGAGCCAGGTCTAAGCGGTGATGTTCCGCGGTCGTACCGTGTGTTCCGCGTACCCGTGCCTGACTCTTTGCAAACAATGTAGCCAGGCACGTCGCGAAAATATAAGTAGCCGCCGTCGATGCCGATGAATTCCCATCTGACCCGGTGGACTTTAAATACGTACGTATATTCGAGATGCGTATGCGAATCATCCTCGCCAACGGCAATATGGTAGGCTAAATATGAAGTTACTTCGAGCCGCGAAGAGAGCACGGAGCCTTGACCCGTTCCCCTCGGCTGTATTACCACTAAAATGGCCAGAGTTTTTATCTGTCTTGACACATTGACCTAAGTGTATTTGTTCGGATGGTTATTGCTTTATTAAAGACGTTTTTAGCATTCACTTCTGTATATTCTTAAGTGCCTTATCCGCTTTCGTTTCGATTTTTTAAGTAGATGGGCAATGATTGGCGCGAAGCTGTAGCTTGGCTAGACAGAGCTGAGTGATTGTTATGACAGGATTCAATTAGGAGATCCTTTGCTTTCGCTTCTTTGGTACGGATCCTAGATTTTTTAAGGTTTCTAACTTCTAGCGATATGTTTTCAACATTTTGCACATTTTTGTTTAAATCCTTCAGACAATTGAAGATAAAAGCATAATATTGTAGATCAGAAAGGTAGGATTAAGGACTTGAGAGACATTAATTAGAAAACCATTTAGGACCCAAGCTGGAGAACTTGAATTCTTGAATATAGAAATTCTCCAACTTTACTGTCTAAGATTAAGTGTACTCGGTTTGAAATTCCTTGGCTTGGATCCTTAACTTCTGAAATTCTCTGGTATAGATGCCTAATTCAAGTGTGCGGTGCTTTAAAGACTTGGATTCCGAAGACCCATGATTTGAATTTTTGGGTTTAAAGATATTCCAGTATAACTCTTCAAAATTTAAAGATATCTTAAAACTGGATTCATATCACGGCATGATAAATATAAAGTAACAAATCTGCACTCTATTTCACATTTGAATACAGCTTGGCAAATTGAATTTACGAATATCTGAAATCCTAAGATCCGAATCCAAGCGTTTCAATTCCCAATTGCAACAAAAGTATCTTTCGCCTTTCGCGCCAGAATTTCTACAAATCTATCATCATATTCTATCACTAAAAACCATTTTCGACAAAGACATCATCGTCAGTAAATTCATACATGCACATACAGTTGAGATATGACTTGGTGTCTAGTGGAACAGCTCAAGAGCAAAAAGTCTTTTTCAAGTTTACAGTTTCACAGTTTTGATTGATTACATGTAATCGTATTAACAAATGGTAATTCAGTGATCAAAAATATTAGTAATCAGAAAGTAACACCAACAGAAAATTAACCTGTTAACTGTGGAATTTAGTTTCAAAAATTTCTCGTCTTACTTATAATGAAATCAAAAAATGAAGCTTCTACTCGTCAAACACAGGACGAATGCACCTAAGATATATTTTAATAAAACACCGAAGCAAAATGAAGAAGAATTACATGTTTATCTGAAAGAATCAATGATTCATCGTTGAAAGAACGTATTATAATTCCAAGCTTTAATTGGCATGTATACTCGTCAAAGGCAGTTAACTGATCAGGCGCATTCTTCAACCTATCCATCAAGTGATCTTCCAACAATATATTCACCTTGCTCCATAACTCTCTTACAATACATAATAAATTCCCCTTTAAAGTATCTGATCGAACAATTCCACGTACTTTATCTCTACGAAAACTTTCGTGAAGAGCGACCTGTATCATTTAACCTCGTTTAAGCTGCTCACAAACGCGGCGATAGCATCGCCCGCCCCGAAACGAAGGGAGACACGCGTAAGACGAGGGCGAGCCTGTACACAGTCGAGTGAAATAATTTCCTGGTGTCCTCCGCAGCCACGAAAGAGGAAGAACGGAAGCCGAACTGGTCTTTCACAAAGTTTCTTGGACACTCGAAGAAGCTTCTACTGTGAGAAACTGCCGGATAATGGTCCCCGTAGACGAAGGAGACCGAGCGGATCCTTCAGGATAAAGGGTGTACCGCACACGTACACACAAAGGGACGGTTCTTCCGCTCGCGTGTGTACCAGGAGAAAGGGAGAACAGCGCTCTACAAAGCGTATCCTACCTACTTCACGGAGGAATCGCTGGAAAGACCAAATCTCCGCGTCCTCCTTTTCGACGTAATGACTGCGGCGCGCACGTCCCTGCCACTTTGATACGCGAGACCGACATGCGTGCCATCCAAATTGGCCTCGGGTCTACCCCCCGTGTCCAGATAAAACGATGAACTAGAACGGACTCTTCGAAGACCGAATGTTAACCCCTTGTCCTATAACAACGTGTCAGACTGCTGGTGAAGATATTAAACGGAATTTAACAAGCATAAATATTACTCAATCCTCCTGAATTTAAATGAAATGTTATTCGTCTGTTATCAATTATTATATCTTGGAATAAATAGGGATATAGAATATGCCTAGAATTTTTCTCTCTTTTTAATAAATTGTTAATAACCAAGTAGTTTTATCAATTGTAGTTGAAAAGTAAATCGTAGGGCAAAGAGATAAAGCTACCTTCTTCCAATCACTGCTTTTATTCAAATCCTTCTCGACACATCTTTATAGCAATATGTATATTTGGAAAGTAAAATAGAAATCGTTTTAAATCCTTTGTAGAGTTTTTATTTTTGATAGTGAACGTATTACCGGAACCTAACACGTTCAGACCCTTTACGAAAAGTACATTTCAAGTAAAACACGTTTAAAGTTTCTCTTTATACTTTGACACATAGATTTCCAGCTCATATTAAGTACTACACCCACTTACTTAGACGTTTCTACAAATCACTTTTACAATTTTGTACTATGAGCATACCAAAAAATAAAACTTAAACTTCTGATCGAAAGATCTACACAACTGCAAAAGTCATTACCAAACGAGTAATATAAAACAAAATTTTCCAAATGATTCCAAATATATCAACTTCCTCCCGAATACAGTAGTGATACACATCAATCCTTTTTAAGCAGAGAGGAATCTTGGCCGATCCAAACAGGCAATAGGTTCTGGGATGCAAATTGTGTTGAGTGAAGTTTGGTGGGAGGCGCATAGAATACAACAGGATCACATCGAGAGGACGCACAATACATCGTCGTATCGCGGAGTCTCTCCGTATATTCAGGACCGCGAGCGAAGAGAGCGAGAGTGCACGGAACCCTCTCTCTGAGCCGAGCCAAGAATACAGAGATCGGAGCAACCAACAACCCGGTTGTGAATCCCCCGCGGTGGTAGGCACTGGCCCGAGAAATTCAATTACGAGCTAAACTTCTCGACTGAAGACGCCGCGCCCGCCTCTCTGTACACTACTGTAAGCACTCTGTTTCGAAGATCGAACCAAGAGACATCTTGTGCACTTGCGACCCTCGACTTTTCAGATGGGGGTGGGTTGCACAGGTCTGGAAGGGGAGGATGATGCCGGGCAATGGAAGCAAGGAGAGCCTAGGTGTAATTGAAACCGAGTGAAATCGAAGTTTCCATCCCCCTGACAGAAGACTACCTCTATCCACTTCCCTCTCTGTCATTCCTCTTTCTTGCCTCCGAGATTGAGCCAAGGGAAAAACGGCGAAAAGAATTTCTGTCGGATGCAAAACTCGCTGGCGCTGGTAGATGTTCAGAAGTATTGGGCATTTTTAATTCGAGTTTTGAGTAAAGGAGTGAAGACGAAGTTACTGTTAACAGTAAAGCTTCGTTGACTCTTTGTATTAATTCCTTCCTCTCCAACATCGTGCAAAGACTTCAAACAAAATTTAACAAATAATAATGACGTCTAATCCCTTTGGATTCAAAAGGAATATTATTTTTCTACTATCAATCGTAATTTTCTAAAGGAAACGTAAACATAGATTGATCATGAATTGCTCTTCTTCTTCTAGTGAACTAGAAGCAATAAAATAGTTCTATGGAGTGCAATTGTGAAAGAAATCATACGCCAAGCGGTTAACGAGTTGGGCTGGTAGCAAAAATTTCTGACTCTTATGAGCAGTATTATTCGCTGCGTACAAGGCACGAAGTGAAATAATACTTTCCTGTTATTAATATTTAAGTTAAGAAGGAAAAGTGCAGTGATGATCATCATACAATTTCTTTGCCTTTTGCTGAATAATCGAGAATGAAATTATTTTAGCTACTGTAGTCACGAACAAAATTGTAATGCTAGGAGTTAAGCTTGTTATATTGAGTATTTGTATTGAAACGTTTTTGAATAGAAATTACTTTCTATTTAATATCTAAGGAATGGATTAAAAATAGCTGCTGGACATTAATAAAATTGCACATGAAAAAAAGGCATATAACTGAATCCAAAACTATCAAAACTCTTTGTCAACTGTGCGATCGTGAATACCATCATTTTTCCAATATTCTATAAAACTGCAAACGAGCAACGAAAATGTGGCACGCGACCAAGAGCGCAGAGGGGGTGAGAGAGAGAGAGAGAGAGAGAGAGAGAGAGAGAGAGAGAGAGAGAGAGAGGGAGAGAGAGGGAGAGAGAGGGAGAGAGAGAGGGAGAGAGAGAGGGGGAGAGAGAGAGAGAGAGAGAGAGAGGGAGAGAGAGAGAGAGAGAGAGAGGGAGAGAGAGAGAGAGAGAGAGAGAGAGAGAGAGAGAGAGAGAGAGAGAGAGAGAGAGAGAGAGAGAGAGAGAGAGAGAGAGAGAGAGAGAGAGAGAGAGAGAGAGAGAGAGAGAGAGAGAGAGAGAGAGAGAGAGAGAGAGAGAGAGAGAGAGAGAGAGAGAGAGAGAGAGAGAGAGAGAGATAAGGCGCATGCGTTTAGCACGCATGAGCTGCGTGTAAGTGGCCATTAGGAACGTGCGTGACATACACGGCTAAATAGGGCAAGTGGCCAGAGACCATAATGTTAAGTAAATAATGGCCAAACTCCTGGCCCCTTATTATACCACTCGAACCAGAAGTCGTGCACTCGTTAGTGGCGGCTTTTAATTCTCTCCGTGTTCAACCCTTCGCTCCTTTGCGGGCTTCTTCTCCTTCCTGACTCATTCTCACCCTCCCGTGAAGTGCACGCGCGTGCCGTGCATTCCCGTGAAAGTGGACTAGTGCTCCTCACAGCTACCGAAGCGGCCCCGTGGTCCCACCTGTTCGGTCAAGACCAACGCGACCGAGTCATTCCACGTCAAATCGAACTCGATTTGCCATATAATCGTGAATCTATTCTCAGGCACACAGGATTTGTTATATTCCTTGAGAAGACAAGTTCTGCATACTTTGAGTCTTCTAGCTTAACCAGTTAACTGCGATATTACGTTCTTTCAACGATGGATTCATTATTTTTTCAGATAACCATTTAATTCTTCTTTATTTTGCTGTGGTTTCTCATTTAAGTATACCCTCGCAAAATGAGAGATTTTTGGAACTAAATCCCACAGTTAACAGGTTGAACGGCTTGTAAGATATTGAATGTCGAAGTTTTACAAAGTCGTATGGAATGGGAACACCCTATCTGTTAATCGTTGATATTTCTGTTCCACTTCGACCAAATTATTTTGGTTTTAGATGTAAAATCTAGCGATTTTCTACTTTGTAAATTATATAATATTGACGAACACAATCGGATCATTTTCTGTTTGATAGTACAGAAAGAAAAGTACTTGAACATTGATAATAAGAAATGAAGAAGAATTTTTTAAAGTTTCTTCCTTAGAAAGCAGAGAAAAAACGAAAAGTGAGAAATATGATTTGCGATATGGTAGGTGTAGAATGAATTATAATTTTAATCCGATTCGCTTCAGTCTAATCTATATTTGTTTAATGCCGATTGCGAACGAGGCTCCCGAATCTTGAGGCACGATCAAAATCAACTACCTTATGGTATTCCTTTATTGGACGAGGAGTTCTAGAGAGGGAGGATCAATTTACAAGTGTGTAACACCTGATATAACGAAATAATCGTTTGTAACTGATAGGTTTAACCGGAAAGGCAATGATTCTATATGAAAAGTAGTTTTCATTTGAAGCTTAATTTTTTATGAAATCAAAAGTTGTAGTTTATAAATGCACTTAGTTAATTGCATAAGGATGGTATGACCAATAGAACATTTTTTCATTTGAAATCTCGTTTACGACAAAGTCTACTTTGATCATGTGTCGAGAATATCTCAAATATTTTAAAAGCGACGATAACGCGAATTTCGGAAGTATTGCTTATTGTTAGTAGCCATCCTCTAAATGTCCAAAATTTTTGGTTTTTCATAATCTAATCTATAATCTATGTAATATTCTGCATCGTTTATTAATCTTTCAATAATTTTCTCCTAAATCATCCTGTGTCATTCAATAATTCTTCTATGGTTGTATCCTAGATTCTTCAATCATTTTTCTATAGTATATGCCCACTCTTTAATAAGTTCCTCATTGCATATACCACATATTTTTCTAATTTATTCACAAATTATCTTACATCTTTTATTAAATATTTCCTAAATTATCCTATATTCTTCAATAACTGTTCCATGATGTATCCTGCTTTGGGATAGTTACTCTACCTTTCAACACATTATCCTACATTCTTCAATAGCTCCGTGATGTATCCTATTTACTATTCTATCCTATTTTCGAATCTGCCAATGATTCGTTTACAGCATATCCTTCAGTAAATCACTCTCCAACAACCTCCCACATCATTTTTCAAACTCTACACCAACATCACTTCAACCCTATCACGTCAACGTCCATTTTTGCGCCGAATAAACGCACATCTTGCGACCCACCAGTGGGTCAATACATCATGAACATGTTAACCCTCATCGGACTTTTTACCAAAATAGACGTTTGTCACTTGTTGCATGACATAGCAAACCACTCCTCCGAATTCAAGATTTTTTACAAAATTTTATACTTCAACGAAACATAAAAAAACAAAATACGTATATGAAACTGCAATTGAAAATGTTAACCTCTCGCGTTAGAAAGACACCACGCACATCTAGATATCTTTATACCAAAATTGTCAATGACGTCTTATACACATCATTAGTCTTGTTACATTACGCATACTAGATTGTTTTGAAACATATCACTCTATACAAAATTATTAATAAATAAAACTAGTGTACATATGTGCATAAAATAGATAAAAACAAAATTCTTCGCGCAAGCCTTTACCAAATCTCTGAATTAATTTTTGGGGCAAGAGATTAACACTAAAACTACCAGACGGGTAAGATGGACCCATTTCAGAACTCTTATTTTACAAGTATTTTAATTATGAAGGCGTTTTTGTGAATGATTTTCAATTAAATTTGTATATTTGCACAAATACAAGACTAGCAGACTCTTCAAATCTCAAAGAACGTATTGTTCTAATTTTTATAAAAAATTGGAAATAAGTTACACTAATTGATCGATAGTTTTAGTGCTAAAATACATGTTGTCACGTAACAATCCAGCAACTCAAATCTAAGAATCTCACGTCTAATAAGGGTTAATCCTTGCACTACTATTTAACCGGGTAAAATCCAGGCCATAATTATAATAACCGATAACTCATTCACGATTTGACCTCGAATCTCACTCGTAACATTAATGTTTGGTCCGAAATTGTAATTACGAATGAGACTCGTTAACCTGTTAACTGTGGAATTTAGTTTGAAAAATCTCTCATTCTGCGCGTAGTAAAGACAAACAATAAAGTGTATACTCGCCAAAGGCAGGGCAAATGAACCTATAAAATATTCTAACGATAAACTAAAACAAAACCAAGAAAAATTACATGTTCGTTTGAAAAAATAAATAATTCATTGTTGAAGAAATTAGTACCATTTTGCGTTTTAAGATGACGTGTATACTCGTCGACCGCAGTTAACTGGTTCAAGTAGTGAAAGGGATTAATTTTCCTAATGAATCTGTTGCGAAATCCCATCCACTCACCTGCGATCCCGCCGACGATCGATTCCTGTTTTTCAACTTTAGGCTGCCGGTACTCATCCTGAGGAAGTCTCTTCCGTTGCAGGAGGCCGCAGTCGGGCTGCTGATGGAGTTGGGTTTGAATGTGAGCGGCCGCGGCCGCGGCTGCGGCTGCCGCCGCCGCCGGAATCGCGAGACCGGCCGGACTCGCAACGTGGGCCGGGTGCGGGGGTGGGCTGCCAGCTGGCGTAGTTGCAGTCGCCGCACCAGGGAGAACGGGGGCGGTGGTGCAGCTGCCTGCATTGTACTGCAATTGCAGCCCTAACTCGCGCGCCTCGCTCTCCTCTTGGGCCTGCTGCCTCCGTAACGCGACCTAAGAACAGTTCCTTTAGTTCACTAATTGGAATCTTCGAAATTTTAACCCCTTACACTCGAGAGACGACTCACAGTCGCCATTTGAATTGACATAAAAAAATTATAAAATTCGATACTCGATATTTAATTAGATGCAATGTAATTAGGTATAAAATATTCAGATAAAATAATTTTATTCCTTGATTTGTTGTAATGTTTCGTGAAAATTGAGACGAGTTGTTTACTGAAATTTTGTGGAAATTTGATTGTTACGAAATTGTAAAGTGAATGAATTTTTAGTAAATTTATGAGTAGGGTTTGCGGTTTTAGTAATTATGAAAGAAGAAATCGTAAATGGGTCAATTTGAAACGGTTGGTATTTCTTTGTTGTGTAAAATGCGAGAAATAATGAATAAGTTGTTTGGCAGGGTAATTTTTAAATAAATGGTAAATCAAGTTACTGCAACTATAGATTGCGTTTTTCCAGGAAAATTATCTTTGAAACTGTAGACTTCATAATTATGAGATTTAGTTGTAAATGTAAATAGTGTAAATATTGCTTGCAAGCATTTTCATTCTTAGCAACGTTTATTACTTATTTAGAAGATCGTCCAATTTTTTCAGAAAATTTAATGTGTTAATAACTTCAGTAACTTCAATTTTTATTCATGTAATTTTTACTTCACTGTTCTAAAAAGTAGTCAACAATTACTTAGTTGTGAAGTGTTTGTTATTTATTTATATTATTTACGAGAAACACAGTCTCCTAAGATGCAAATACTAATTCGGAATAAAGAATTACATTTCCAAGTGATTGCTAAAAAATTAAAAATGTGAACGAAGCTGCGCTGACTAAATCAAAAGTTGCCACCTTAATCATCGATTCATTGATTCTCCGACAATTAAAGGATAGCTAATCAATGTTTAATAAAAATAATCTGCATTAACTGTAACAAAACATCATCTAACGTTATATTTCCCCGAATAAAAGATTAATTTCAATATGCAACGATCACTTGAACGCCGACGGCCGTCGCAATCTTTGGTACCAGAGAAAATAATTTTGTAATAGGAAATTATGAGACAGCGAATTTTATACTTATTCTAAATTGAATTGAAGAAATAGGAAAGTAGAAATAAATTAAACGTTGACTTTACACATTTTATTCTTCCTATCATAATTAAATTTTCATCTTCTCAATTTTGAGTTTATATAACTATCCACATGAGTGTTATAATTGTATCTACTTTATTATTCATCTCATGGTCAAGGAAGGTAAGTTAAAACATTATTTGTACCTATTCTTTACAGAATCACATAATTTTTTATGTCCTTAAGAATTTTCTTTAAAAAAAGCATCAAACTGTATATCTCCTAAATCAAAAGACCTAACCAAGACGCTACATCCCTTTTATCATTAAGTGTGTTAATTAATACTTTACTAAATTCATCGCAATTATTATTACACAGCAAAAAATGTTAACTACCTCATAAGCGCAACGATTTTTCTTACATTAAAATAAAGAAAATGTTTGATTATAGCAAAGCCGTTAATATACTCTGTTTTTGTGAGATAATATTTTCGAAAGAAATTCGTTCGAATATTTACGCTTTGGCGATTATAATTATCTCTGGCACTCTGAAATCGTTTCATCGCAGCACCCATATTTATTTTTAATAGCAAAAAGGCAAATTTATTCATTATCCTTTTATCTCTTCAATTTGACCGCGTATGAACAACGTTTACCTCGAATAAAAGTCGACGTTCGACTGAATAGACATCAATTTCGCGGTGAATCACATGAAGATATCTTCGAAAGATAGGGTACAAGAGCAATCGTGCGGACAACGATATCAAAATGATCCAATAAGAGGGCACGAGGCCGAACGTATCAAAAACTGGAGTGGGTAGTTAGCATCCGCCGGGACCAAGGAGGAAGATGACACATTGATTTGTGATCTTTGTTTATAAAATAACATACATTTATAGTTTACTTATGTTGGTTAACAATTTTCATTTGGTAGAAATAAAGATTTTGTACTTTTATATGAGTTTAAATGGGTGCTCCCTTTTACCTTATCATTTCAACGAAGCGGATATTTCAATACTTTTGGAAAATCGTATTTTCCTTCGTAACTAAATATTTTTTTTTCAAAAAATCTGTTATTTTCTTACAGCCAAATGTCTACTGCAAAATTCGAAAAAAAGTTTCATGCGTTTATTGCTTCAAATAAGTTGTTATTACGATTCGAAGTAACGCGTTCCATTTTACTCCACCTTCCTCTATCTTAAAATTTCATAACTTTATTTCCGATTAAAAGAAACTTAGACGGTAAATTAACGTTTGGTACTGATCTTTTTTGCAATGACAAACATAATATTGATGTATCTTTCAATAACTTAGGCTTATTCAATTAATACGACAGAATTTTTGGTTGATAATAATGTTGTACAAAAGATACATTTTTTTACTATATAGAAAACCTAATTTGTATAAACATGTAAAGGAAATCTATGTACTAATAAATAATTCACGATTATGTTAATAAGATGGTAGTATGCAGTAGTAAAAAAAATTTCCTTTAAACTTAAACATTTGCTTTGAAAATAAAGTGAAGAATATTGTGAAATGTAGTCAGACGAGGTATTTACTTTTTTTTAAACAAGTAGGTATTAAAGTAGATGAAAATGGCAGTTTTTCATGATGATTTACTCAAGTTAATAATTACTCAAGTAGGTATTAATTGTTCAACTTTTTTATTTTTCTATCCATTTAAAATAAAACATTTAATTATGCATTTCGAATCTTTGTATTTATTCTATGTGTATATACATCTGCCATTCTTTTCTTTTAAATCAATTTGGTTTTCAATTCGATAAACAAAAGGTAACTTTTAAGGTGGCAACGGTTGTTACATTCATTATTGTTATACTACTGTGTAAACGCGGCTTATTTTCTCGTCGAATTAAGAAACATAAGAAGGATCAAGAGAAAGAAAGTCGCACGTTTTAAGAGACCCTCTTGCTGATTCTAATTGGATCAGTTCACACTTCCTTGATTCATTTCATGAAACCATGAGAGAGTAAACGGCACCCTCAACTCACGCCCCAAATGAATGCTTTCATAACGTTTTTCTACAAGTATCCTATATAGTTATTAAAATATCAATCCATCAATAATTTTTTTTTCATATGCATGTTTTGATAAATTTTTGTTATTAACCATTACTCCAATTTAAAAAACTGATGAGGAGATAAACCTCGATGCAAGTTATATCGACTATGCGACGACACACATAATAACGAGAGGGAACGCGTGGAAAACAAGTGATTTCTAAACAAAAGAAAAATATGCGGGAGTGGACGCGTCTAAGACGATGTTCGCTTGTTCAACGCGTGCTTATTGCTGCGGTTCGTATGAACGACTCAACAAAAACTTCGTTTGTTAAAAAAAATAGTAACTCTACATTTCTTTGATTCAAGTAGTACGAATTTAATTGTTTCCATACGTCATTATATTATAATATGAGGTGCCTCAAAAATAATTATTTATGTATAAGTTAATGTATTATAACACTAGTAAATGTGAAATGAAATCAATTTACTATGTAACAACACTGCTAACAAAAGAAAAAAACTAGGTTATATCATAAGTTACTTCCGTTTGACATTTCTTCATTTATAACAGAAGTTAAGAATTATTTAATTCATAATCACAATTTTTCCATTCGTATCAACAGTATTTTCTCAATGTCAATTAAAACTAAAGAATGCAAATAACACTAAAATGAGGTTGGCAACAGTTACCAACAGTATTTAACCCTACGCAGTAGCATATCTATTTATCTTACGGCATATTTTCAATTTCAATTTTACATAGAATCCGCAGGGTAAATACGTATTATTAAATAGTATTACTCTACCTGGGCAGCCATAACACGTTGCCGCTCGGCGATCAGGGTACATTTCGCACACACGCAGTCCCGCCAACGACAGTATCGTTTGTGACCCTTCAACGCGGACACGACACCGTGGTTCCGGCATCTCGCGCACTTCGGTGTCCTTTGGTATCTCTCTGCACTGGCACGTAGGAAGAACGCAGCCGGCAGCACGTGATGCTGTTGCTGTTGCTGCTGATGCTGCATCAGTTGGCCCACGTCGACACCAAGACCGACACCCCGCGGCAACGACATGGTGTCGCGGAATTGGACCAACAAATTCCAAGAAAGAAACGGAGACAAACCAACGAATATCACTGAACAAGAAACGTTCGCGTTAACAATCTTCACGGCCAGGTATCGTCATTACCAAGGCAATCACAAACGGCAACGACGTCCTTTCAAACAGTTCAAAAGGTATCACGGTGAACGCTGGTCTCTTTCGTCCGAGCATAAAGCCCAGTGCTCACTGACACGCGCCGTTCTCATTCTAACTAAAAACCCGTCAAGTTAATCACCACCGACGAATAGTCCTTCGTCACCGTAGACGCATATCCCTGGGGGAACCCCCGGCTCCGCGACTTCCTTTTGGTCCGTTTCCGCGTTCCAGCGGGGGAGTCCCCGGTGTACTGTGTCAAGGGATCCTAAGCTGAAGTCGAAGGCGAATCCTCTCACACGCGATCGTTACTCGCCGTGGCTATAGAGGAGATAGCCGGCTAGGGGATGGGCGGGAGGGGAAGAGGCGTCGCTCGGCCGAGTAGCGACGACGGAGCGCGGTCACACGGGCTCTTCTTACTTCAACCGAAGAAATCACATTTAACGCCGCGTCCGCTGGAAACTCTCGAACCGCGGCCTAGAGAGGGGGGTGGAGGCACGACGACAAGGGACCACGGCTGCTGCTGCTGCCGCTGGTGCGAGCGAGACGCGGTCGGGTAGGTGGCAACGATGACGACCGTGGTGCGGGGAGCGAGCTCGGCGTGGAACTGGCGGTGGCGGCGACGCGCACGCGCCCGCGCGCCCGATGCTATGCCGGCGAAGAGGAACGGCTACGACGACCACGACCACAGCTCCATCGTTCGTACGGGTGTCGGGGTACGAAATGTGGGATCCGGCTGACTTCTGTGCGCGCCACTCTCTCTCGCTCTCCGGCATTGTCAACAATTGCAGCATCCCGGGGTGAGTCGATTCAGGTAGCGCGCGCGGAGAGACAGGGAAGCCGGTGGTGGTGTCGCGACGGCGAACAGGGAGCCTGAAGGCGGACGGATCGTCAACCGGGGTGGGGGGAGTCCTCAGCCGGTGGAGGAGGGAACGGTCGTAACCGTCTGCTAGGAAGGGGTAGAGGGGGAGGACCGGCGGAATGTCGCGGAGGATCCAGGAAGCTCGGGAGAGGAAAGCGCGGAGGAAAAAGGGAGCGAAAGAAGGTGGAAAAGCGGGTACGGAGAGAGAAGCAATGAGAAAAGAATGGAAAAGACGGGTAGAGGGGAAACTCTAGCTGCGTGGAAGGAGTGGGACGGTACGATGGGAACGAGCGAGTAGGACCCACGGTTATGTGGACAGGTATTTGGCGGGGAGGGATAGGGCAGAAACTAACGACCCCTCCACAGTTGCGCGAAATAAAACACTGTGCCACAGTGTACCTCCCCGGGGCCTCGGCCATACACGGCGCCGCGCTTAGGTGCGGCCACGCCCGCGCGCCCCTCCGATTGGCTGAGCCCGCTGTTCCGCCAAGATGTTAAGAGTTTATATCTGACACACGGGGCTAAGAGGGGGCCATACCCGACCGCGCGTACCCACCTACCAACTCACCCTCGATAAACTATGCGTATATATGAAGGCAGACGGGGCGAAGGGGTAGGGTATATCACAGCGCGTATCAGACCGTGTGTATTTTCGTATATCCGTGCCCCGGCGGCAGAGGCGAAATGGACGAACACATTACTCTTTTATTTAAAAAAACCCGTTCCGAACCCGCGACCTGAACAATGCGTAGCGATGCTCAGTCGTTTCTCTTTACGCTCCACCTTTTGTTTCGCTCTCTCGGGACTGTTTTTAACCCCGTGCACACGCCTTCTTCGTCCCCTACGGGAGAAGAACCACCGTGTCCCTTCTTTCTTTCGTTCGTTCTCTCGTTTCTTTTTGTTTCTCTCCTCTTTCAAGTGTCTATCCTTCTCCCTCTTTTCCTCCTCCCTGTCCTAGCTTACTCCGTCGCGATTGCTCCCGCGGTTCCTACGTTTTCGCTTCTGTTTTTCTTTCTTTCTTTTCCACGTTCTATTTCTTCTTCTCCTGTTGTTTTCCTCTGTTTTTATTGTTCTTGTTTTCTTTTTTTATGTCCGCCTATCCGTCCATCCAGGGACTCTCCAGTGCTCCACGGTGCTCCGTAAAACCGCATGGGTTGCACGCAACGTCATATTATAGGCGGACGAGCCTTTCTTGAATCATATTCTACAATGAGGTTTCAATAGGGGGAAGCCCTATTGTCGTTCACCAATGGCGACCGATTTTATAGTGATCTAATGTACAGATGTTATTTACCCGGCAATGAGAACGGAATAAAAGCGTTCCATGTAGTAAACGTTCTGTGATCTCGATCCTTGTATATCTCTCCCTTAACCTTCCCCCTCCTTCCTCCTTTTATCCTTCTCTCTCTCTCTTTCTCTTTCTACGCTTGCTTACCTACTACTGGTTGTCTACTTACACGGGCCCCTACAATGCTCTGCTCTCCCCATGTACAATGGCACTATTACCTTTGACTTAGCCATGCGTACGACAGTAACTATGTTGGGACCACGCCGCGGCCATGGTATTTGCATTTAAATATGCCTGGTCTGTGATACTCCCGGCTCTGTTTGCGTCACGTTTTATTACCTGATACCGGAGAATGCTACCATTAGATATTCTATGTAATTCTATCTAAGCTTCGTTTCGCATTGCGTCCTTTGTGACAGTTTTTAGCGACA
Source organism: Nomia melanderi (assembly GCF_051020985.1). Taxonomy (NCBI): domain Eukaryota; kingdom Metazoa; phylum Arthropoda; class Insecta; order Hymenoptera; family Halictidae; genus Nomia; species Nomia melanderi. The sequence goes on from NC_135005.1 coordinate 4,808,423, forward strand.
ATGTCCTTGGAAAGAGTAGTTCGGGTAAATGTGGCTATTTCATTGCAAGACTATTCTTTGATTTCACAAAATTATGATTGATGAATGTTGAGATGTATTCCATTTGTTCCCATTGAATACAATTGCTTCGTATAAGTAAATAGTAGGGTATTCGCTAGTGTTTTCTCTTTTCTGTTCTAAATAGAAGTGAAATATTTTGAAATAATTGCTTAAAATAGGAAACGTAATTTCTATTGTCGACTTCTTTTAATAAGTAAAACATATTTATAAAACCAAATGAAATAGCAACTAGTAAAATTAAAAATGATGTAAACACAAAATAAGAGTATAAATAGAAATTACATAACAATTATATGTAGTCAGTAACTAAAATGTGGACAAAGTTCAAGTGAAACTTAACTTAAATAAAATAATATTTCGCAGTTTGTAAAGTAAAATATAGATAAAGAAAAATATGGGTAGGATATGTAGAGAAAAAGTATTTAGTTTTCATTTTCCTCTAATTCAAAACAACTCCGCCATTATGGAATAAAAGCGTTCGGCTACGGTTTTCACTGGACTGCATGTTTCGACGCGTTCGTCCATTATAAAATGCAATGACGATCCGAGCAACATCGCAAATATGCGTGGAAACGGGTATTCATCGATACCGGTGTACACCGACACGGACCATTTTTTACTCTGGCATATCGGCCACTCAAAAGCGAACGTGCGCGCCGATGGATAAATCAATAAACCAATAGCTATGGCAATACACGCCTGCTTTTAAAGTATCCGGCGACACCTCCACAGCCTTATTTATGCAGTTGGTGTGATTACAATGCGAGCGAAATTTCTCGTTCCCCTCCCTTGTAGCCTTTGCCTAAATTATTCGAGCGATTTAATCTACTTAAAACATTCATCACAAAACCGTGCTCACAACAATTACAAACTAAACGAATCATTCCAACAATTTTTCCAAATCCATTTTCCACAAAATGTTCTCTCACTCTTCAAAAATAAAGTCATTTTATATAAATCCTACCTAAATCATTATTCTTTTTAAAAAATATGCTTTATCTCCTATACCTCTAACTATAACCCAGATACAAATTGTTATTCTTTTTGGATAAGTCTCTGAATCAATCTCTAAAATTATTTCTCAACGATCTGGTCAGAATTCAAAAATATTTTTCGACGGTGTTGAACACATTTCTCAAGCGAAAAAGTATTCGAGTAGCAGGAAATGATACAATGTTCGGGCCCTAGGCATCTTTAAGATCGAAAGAAACAGTTTTTTCGTAAGACTCTCCCACGATGCTTACCACCTGACCTCTGTGCATCTCGAGAAGTATCAGCTCCATCGGTGAAAGCGGCAGGTAAATACACTGTGCAACAACTTGTATACACAGGGAATTCTCCCTTTGGCTATTTACATTGGGGTGGTAGCGTAGATCGAGAGATCAAGATCGCTTCTATATCGAATTACAATGTTTGGCAACATGACGCGGCATCGGCAACACCACGGAAACAGCTGATCAAATCGGGAGCTGATCGGATAAGGAAGATTAGGACTGCACGGAGAGTCAAAGAGCGGCAAAAGCGCAGGTACAAAACGGTTGTACCGATCGTCCGTGATATCTGTGTGGGTGAACACTGCGTGACCTCTTTGTTAGTCAACTGGTAAATACGGGAACGAGTGCAGCCATCGGAAAATCTGTTGTTCGAATCGCGCATGGTCCCTTCAGATACATCGCTGTTTTTACTTTTACTTGCAACGCTACGGTTCGGTTCTCACGTTTACTTTGAGAGTGTCTTATGTACGTCTTTTTCGTCCACGTTCAAGAGGTTTTCTATGAAATCAATCTGTGGTTGGCGTGATCCTAACTTTGTCTAATTTGTTTTCGAATCTTGACTTTACATTAGCTGTAAAAGAATTTTTTTCGAATTAATTATGAACAATAAAATAGTTATAAAAGGAATCATAGTGCAAAAGGTTAATATGCATCAGTTTTACACGCATCATTTGCAACGTACAGTTCCATTTTTTATAACAAGAGTATTGTTCTAATTTAGTCATGATTTAAAAAGAGTTTATCATAAATAGGACTTCGACTGATTCGAAACGACTCTATTAAAGTTTTAGATGAACAAGAGATCTTGCATACAATTGGTCACAGGGCGGGTCTGTATTAAAAAAAATGGTAGCAGAATTGTATACGTTGGGGTGTCACTGCAAATTGGTAACCAGTCGAAAGCAATGTAAAGGAACGTGTAACCAGGAGGATTCGGAGATCAAAGTAATCGGACCGGTACTGTAGGTTAAGGGTCGTACAAAGAGTTACTGCCATAATCCTCGCTAAATATTCCTCTTAATCCCTTCATCAAAGTTATTTCAGACTTGCCACATTATCACGGCCATTTAAATGACAAAGCACCCGGTACATGGGGTCGACAAGACTGGATCTGAAACAAACGAGGGTCTTATTGGTCCGAATATTGGTCACACCCTTCATGACGCACGCGACTTAATCACACACAGAAATAGAGTTGGTATGTCAAGTTTTTGATGTTTCAGGTTCTATGAGAAATGTCATATTTCTTACTTTAATCCTTGACTCTCGAGTGTCTTTTTCTTGAAATTAATTTTTTCCATTGGTCCGATGTTAATGAATCAAAATAAATTATCGAAAGTAAAAAAGGATTAACGTTTGGTTCAAGAAAACGTTTTATTAGTAGGGAAAAGTAGGGAAAAATAGATAAGATGTAATTATTTGTATGTAAATTGATCTTATCAGTGACAAAATGATGACTATGAAATCCGTGCATCGCAGTCTAAGATTTTGAGTGTCCCCTGTGAGAACCAATACCAACTACCATCAGCAGGACTTAAAACTCGCTATTTTGTATATAATACACTAGGTCAACTGGCACATTTACATAACTTACATAAAATTTTTCATCATCTTCAAGTATTCAATCAATCCTCGAAGTAACTGCACAAGTATAACATGTTGTAAAGTAGTATTAATAAATTAATCTTCATATTTAATTTAGTAAGTTCAAACAATTTTAGCTGGAAAAAGTATCCAAAAGAAATAATTCTTTGCGACCAAAGCAATAGAGACTTGTTTCCTTAACTGTTACCTACAAGTGCCATTTTGATGATGCGAAGAATCACACCAAACATCTAAGTGTCTTTTCCTAGTAAGAAAATCTAATTGCTTATCCATACAACAAAGAATACTTAACCGAATAAAGTTAATCGCATTCTCAAAACAAGAACAAGATGGCAGCGTGTCGCCAGCAAGTGTCACTATCCACTCCGTTCATCCCCTGCGTAGACATGGCGGTCATTCTAAAATACTCGGACTCTGGATATGCACGCACCGAGGTCTCTCCGGCCAGAGGAGAACGGCACGAAGAGAAGTGTACGCATATAGGTTATGTATGGATCTCGGCGTGTTCTGTGTTTGAAGGGTTGCAGATAATATATAACCCGTTTCCCGCCGAAGCGAGAGAAATATATATATATATATATATATATATATATATATATATAGAGAGAGAGAGAGAGAGAGAGAGAGAGAGAGAGAGAGGGGGGGGGAGAGAGAGAGAGGGGGGGAGAGAGAGAGAGAGGGGGGGAGAGAGAGAGAGAGAGAGGGAGAGAGAGAGAGAGAGAGAGAGAGAGAGAGAGAGAGAGAGAGAGAGAGAGAGAGAGAGAGAGAGAGAGAGAGAGAGAGAGAGAGAGAGAGAGAGAGAGAGAGAGAGAGAGAGAGAGAGAGAGAGAGAGAGAGAGAGAGAGAGAGAGAGAGAGAGAGAGAGAGAGAGAGAGAGAGAGAGAGAGAGAGAGAGAGAGAGGGAGGGATAGCTTTTTAGCTTTGACCGTTTCATCCGGCGTCGGTCGGTGCCGGCCAGCGCTATTTCGCCCCCGTAATATCAGCGCACCTATATCTCCACGTCCGTCACGTTTTTTTATTTTTTCCGTCCCGCTGCCCGTCCGCCTCGGGCTCGCTGTTCCCTGCGGTTTGGAGGCTCTAAAAAATGAGCCGGGACATTATTTTCACGAGGGTTCCCTCCACCCTCGACCCTTCCTCCGCCCTCCGACCTCCCCGACTTCGAGCCCGCCGCGGCCTCGAGTGACCGGTCCGGTTCAGCTGGTCGTCGTTTCCGCCGGCGCAGCTTGCAATGTGCCGCATCAGCGAGTGTGCAAAAATCGAGGGGAGCGTAAAAAATTCGGGGAGGGGGTTTGTCGCGGCCACGAGGAAAATCGGCGACCGTTTCGCGGAATGGGGACGGACCGGCTGTAGAGGGACGGAGGCGGGGTTACGGGGGCGACACGGGCGAAATGGAAGAGAGAAAAAGTTGCGGCAAGGTGTGAACGCGAGAGAAAGCCACCCCCTTTGGTCCTTCCGCCTAGGCGGAAGAGGAACGGGGACGGAGGAAAAAGATTATATATCTCGCCACCCACGTCCGTCCGTTCGCAGCACGCTCGTTCCCTGGCGGTGTGGATGTGGCCCCTGTGGATATATCGGAGAGCCCGGGAAGCCATTTTCAATTCAATCTGTTAAAAGCACGTCAAAAAGTCGTACGGTATTTCACCGGGCGCGGTAGATCGCGGCGAGGCCGCAGCCTTCGCGCGGCGACGACGGTGAATGGCATCACCTCCCTCCCCGTACGGGTCATGCAGCCGACGAAATATGCGCTCTTGCACTGCACCGAATTTACGTCGAAAACGACTGACGAGTCTTGGGGACGGGATTTGGTTACACGGAGGCGACTTTGATCGAGCAACCGTTTGTCTTGAACGAAGCGCGCTGTTGTTAACACTTACAGTAACCAACCAGTACGGAGACTTTCCACTTTTCGCTTAGCAACGCATTGCTACTTATTTTGTTGATTTTCATGTTATTATTTGGTGAGTCTTAAACTGAGGACACTTGCAATTCATTAAATATCTTTCTTGCTTTTATGAAACGTAATTTTGAATAAAATTTACCAAATAACTTCAATTAAAGTCAATGAAAAAAGGTTATAGTTGTAGTTTCTTTTTGGACGGTTGACTCAGTGTTAACACTTAATAGTCCGGTCGGATCAAAATATTTGTTTAAAAAACTCACGCAAACGAACCAGCTGGTATTAATAGAGATTTTTCGGAGCGGTTAGTGTCTTGGCCTTCTCGGATATCATAGATTTAACAAAAAATTGTATTTATTTGATATATCACTGAGAGAATTAATTTGTAATAATTAAAAAAATGGAAGTGTTAATAGATCCTGCGCTTTGTGACCTTACGATTGCACTTAGAACGATATGTTGAACCGATTGGGGGTTGGAATAGCGTACGACTGTTTGGAAAAGCCGAAGTGTACGCCAGGTGTGAAATTCGGTTGAAGAAACTCCTTTGGAGAAACTTGGAGCAATCTCTTTGAAATGCACTAAGTTTTTTCGTAGGTAAGATTCATTTTTTCAATTGACACGATGAAGTTTCCTTACTCTCCAACGTATCTATATAAATTATTATAGATATACATAATATTGTCTTAGCTAAGCTGCGAATAAATAATCAAATGCTACTATTAGATATAGTATGTAGATAATTCCTCTTTAAGTAGAAGAAGTTATTATGTTAACTGTACGCTTTCTGTTATTTAAAGTTACTATGCATGATATTCAGAAAACAAATAAAACTTTGTTGCGATATTGTTTTTCTCTTCGAAAGTTCGATAACTCGACCACCTTGCAGTTAGGATTTAAGATTTGATTATATTCTTGAGTTCTACCATCATCAAGGGAAATTCGTCTCTGGGGAAGAAGGAATGGAGACTGCTTGTTCGATACGTTGTCGTGTATCAAACAGTTATACTTGAAGGAGGTGAAATGGGCGTGGTTAGCAGCCCTAGGTGAGACAGTGTCGACCAATGAGGGAGCATCTCTCGATGTGGCAACAGTTGCAAACGCAAGCGCCGTCAGGGTTGCCTTTGCGAGTTGCGGATAGGTTGATGTGCATGGGTGTTTAATGTACGGGCGCAGACTCAAATGCCACGAACAGTGTTCAAACGGCTACGCCTGCCTCGAGCTTGCATTCAGATTGGTCACCAAATTAACCCATTCGCTGACAGAGCTCGCTACAGTTTGCCCAATCATTTTGTCGTTTAACCTGCTCGCTTTTCATTGGGGTTTACGATTATTGTGTAACTTTCCAATCATAATAAATTAAATGTATATAGATATAGGTTGTAACTATATATTATAAATGTTTAGATGTCTTTATTTTTTGCAGATTTTCGCAAATTTTGCTTTTTTATAATTTTATACACTTCCACGAATAGTTTTCTACTAACTATAGAAGATAAAAATATTTAGATGCTCCGATTGTAAATTACATTTAGTATAACAAATTTATAAATACTTTCAATGAATTTATTGTTATATCCATAACAATTATTGAAATAGCTGAATATCGTGATCAAAATTTAATATTACAGACGTATAATTTGAAGATTTTCATTTCATGTTTAATCAGATAGAAGCTTCAATAAAATTATTCATTGTCTGTTTAATTCTACACTTGGTAAATTAACTTGAACAATCTGTGTCTGTATCTACTATACTTACATTTATGTTCACTTGCTTGTTAATTTAAAACAAGTGTAAATTTTTCTTTGTGAAAAACAATAACTAACAACAAAAATTATTCGATGTATTCATAACTTATATGTTAAAAACAGGATATGAGGATTGGCAGTTAAAACATTAATCTTTATATAAAATTTGTCTTGCAGATAATTAATTATAAACGCATATTTACGATGTAGTAAAGTAAAAATATTGTCTTCATTATCAGTATACTAAGTATACTAAGTATACTGATACTTCAATTTTTGCATTCAAAGAACCATTGGCAAAGGTTCGTTATAATATTCTTTCAAAACGAACAACATCGTTTCTACAATTTCTGAGGGATTTTTGTAAAAATATTTGTTACTCTGGTCGGCATTCTGGTGTCTATTATATGCTTCCACGATCAAATTACCATCTGAATTGAAAAATAAAATTCTGGGAACGTATTTCCCATCAGGTTGAAACTTTTCCTTATTTAGAATTTTATTATTTTGCGCTTCCAATTTTATCATCACGAATCTGTGAAAGTAACGTAGCATTTGTTATTTAAAAAATAATTTCTTTCAAGCTGAATCAAGATGAATATTACATTCATTTTTTATTTACATCATCATTATTGATAGTGAAATTTTTGGAAACTTATAATATAAAAACATAAAATACTTGAAAGTTTGTAATTTATAAACAATTAATAAAAAATAAATTGTTCTTATTTTCTGCCATTGTTCTTGCTACTACTTTCTATTTGCACTTGTCTATTTATGTATAAAAACTAATAGGATTATATTGAAACATAATAATCCACTTTTCTCTTTTTTGTTATAAACAGTTAATATTGTAGTAATTTTAAATAATAATTTTAAACGTTCGATATATCTTTAAACTGTGACTGTTACTTTCATTATTAGTGATTTTTATTGTTGTTATTGGAACTCAAGGAATAAATATTTATAACTTGTTAATAATGGTTGTATATAAATGAATAAGAAAAACCAAAACAGTTACACAAACTCTTAAAAAGTTACAAATACTACAATAATATTTAGAAATTACGTTAAACATTTCTTAAATTCATTGTAAAAATAATATTATATCCTGTATGTACGTAGATATTATTATAAATAATATCATGTATAATGATCATACTGAACGTTACAAGACATTGGTTTGACCTCTAGCGGTATAAATTGTAATTTCTGTAGAGTATTTCTTTATCCATTAAATTCTGGGTTCTGGAAATACTTACCGATCGGTAAGATCCATCAGTCGCACTGATTTTGAAAATTTTTCTTTCAATTGATCACACGCGGGACAACCTAATTTGTATATAAGAAAAAATATTGGCTTCTTGATTAACTTAGCCTCACTAAAACCGTTGTCGAATGACTTCCACTTGAATAATTGCTCGAAGTTATGATCACAGTCTATTGCAGTTGAGAAAACATCTTCTGTTACTTCATTTACTAACTTTATAAGATTAAAGGAATTGAGGAATCTAAAGCATCGAATCAAATTTATCATCTTTTTTAGTGGTAGGAAATTATTATTCAGTATGACCAAACTAATCAACCGCAATCCGTTTGAATCACTAATCTTCTGTTATATGATATTTTGCGAATATTGCAATTGCATTAATTTCAAAATATTTTACAAGCGAAATTTTGGGACCCTTTTATTAAAACTATAACCGCGAAATGTCACGTCATAAAACATTCAAGTGTAATTTGTGCATACATTCAATACAGTGAGACATTTTTTACAATGTCGTTATTTCAGCACAGTAGATTGAAAAATACAGTGTAACGCTATCACGTAAATTGGATAGGCACGGTACGACGGTAACGCCGGGCGAAGATAGCTACAGTTGCGTTCCGCGGTCGAAGCTCATAAATTGAGAGGGCAATACGAATGGTTTAGCGAGAACATTATAGACACAGTATATTATCGTAAAACACTCAACGTGGACGGCCGAGTTGAGAGGAAGTTGGAAACCAGAGAATTATTATTTTCAACTAGAATTATCTTTGGTTCTCACTTCGGCAAATTCGATACATTGTAAGGGGCCATAAATTCTTTTTCAAAGGTTGAGACGTGTTACATTTGGTTCTCACTTCGGCAAATTCGATACATTGTAAAGGGCCATAAATTTTCTTCAAAAGGTTGACATGTGTTACATTCGGTCCTCACTTCGGCGAATTCGATACATTGTTATCTGTCGACGCATTCGCTTTTACGAGAACATTGTGTGTTTCTCTGGGTCCCGCGCTTTCTCTCAGCATATGCGCATGGAATCGTTCGCGCATTAACCAAATCTCCTCTGCCATTGGGCCAAGGAGACTCGAAAGGAGAAAACAGGACCAAGGAAGAGGGGATGCGTGCCGACACAAAGGAGATTTACAACGCAAAAATCAGAACGATTTCAAACCTTGAACGTTTAACTACTTATAAACTCAGAAATAAAACAGAAGTCAAAATTTCCACAACCAAAAGTATAAGGTTTATTTCACGCGCCACGAGCAGAGTACCTTAGTACTCCACGGGCACCTTACCCACGTAAAGTTCCCTAAATTTTCCCTAACCGCGAACGGCGTAACGCAACAACATCATATGCACAATCTATAGGCACAAATTTAAGTCTGTACCCCAAAGCCCTAGATAAAAATTGTCATAAACTGCAACGTCTGTACATATTTTAAGTTTGTGTTTCAATAGTTTGAATTCTAATTCCCATCACTTATAGCGCTGCTATGTAAAACCAGCCTAAGTTGATATGTCTGGGCGTGACACGAAAATTGTTAGGAGATCCTGTGATCCCCGAGGGAGTGTGACAAAATTTTACATTGCATGTTATATCTATCCTATATCTCATCTGTGGTTCAATATACCGGGTGGATTCTACCTTCCTGCAAATCAAAGAAACAATATTTCCCTAGATGGTTTCGTACTATCACGATACATAACGATTCTATCGAATACAGTTACCGTTATATATTAAAATCATCAAAATGAGTAATGTAGTCCATCTAGATTTATCTACATCAAATAATGTCAACGGTTTGTGTTCACTAACGAACAATTTTCATGTATATCTAAAAAATATAAAGCAATAATGTAGAAAATATCGTGTTACATATGTATGTAAACATTACGCAACATAGCGGTTTCCAGGGGAAACGTATTCAACAAGACACCGCGAAATTGTAAATCGTGTCGTGATCATAAGTTTGTTATTTAGAAAAGTGATATAGTTTTTGTTGCGTGTGGTGAGAAGATTTTTTGGTGAGAAGCGAATGACCGTGTATTATCACGGCTGGAAATTTTGCTCGTGAAATGTCAAAATGGCGTCTTCACAGGACGCTTGGTATCTGTCGTTATTAGGACTAGCAGAAAACTTTCGAACGTCTAGTCCACCAAATATTAAATCGTGTATACAGTGTTTGCAAGCGGTTTTCAATTTTAAGCCACCTCCTAGAGTTGAAGCACGTACTCATCTTCAGCTTGGCAACATCCTTCTTACGCATACCAAAAACATCGATTTGGCGCGATCTCATTTAGAACAAGCGGTCAGTTTCTATATTAAATATATTATAATTAATTATAAGTAGTGTTCTTAAATGTTTCTTTTCATTGTTGACATGTAGTTTGTTTAAATCTTTATATTTCTTTTTGTTGGGATTCTAACCTTTCTTTTTATTTTGGTACCATCGGTAACAACCTAGAGCAATTAAAATATAACTGATGTCATAGTGATTTTGCTAAAATAATAGATAATTATATCTTAATAAAAGTAATTCTAATATAGTAACAGTTTACATCAAATTTTAGTGGCGTTTAAGTCAAAATATAAATACTTTTGATGATGTGAAATTTGAAGCAGCAAGTGTAGTCGCAGAACTATATGAACAACAGCAACAACCAAACCTTAGTAAGCCGATATTAAGGAAAGCTATAGAACTTTCACAGCACAATGTGTATTGGCATTGTAGGCTTATTTTCCAACTTGCAGTAAGTTTATTTAGATACAAATAAATTTAATGGATAATTAAAAATGAATTGAACTTATATTATTTGTTTTAGCAAATACATGCATCGGAAAAAGATTTTGTTGCAGCTAGTAGTTTACTTGCTGTAGGTGTTGATTACTCTCATATTAGCAATGCGAGTTATACCAGAGTTCTGTTCTTATTGAGCAGATGCATGCTTTTATTAATAGACAAAAAATTTACTGAAGTTCATCCTCTTCTAAATTCAGCAGGCCATCATGTTGAAAATTGGCAAGGTAGCCCACACCAAAAAGAATACTTAAAAGTATATTTTTTGGTACTTCAAGTTTGTCATTACTTAATGGCCGGCCAGGTGAGGAAAGAATAGAATTTTTTTCTTTTAAGAATGTGACATGAATCTTGTTATTACTTTTAATAGGTAAAAAGTGTGAAGCCTTGTTTGAAACAATTACAACAGAGTATACAAACTATAATGTCTCCTAGTTGGCCAGCTGATGAAGTAGTTACAGGTTCAAACATTGGTGATATGTTTATATGGATGCCAAAAGATCATTTATATGTTTTGGTGTATTTAGTAACAGTTATGCATTCAATGCAAGCTGGTTACATGGATAAAGCTCAAAAATATACAGATAAAGCATTAACTCAAATTGAAAAACTTAAAAGTAAGCATAATTGTATTTTGTTGTTTAATCATAACTTCAGAGCAGACCTAATATTCATTTTTTTTTTACAGTTGTTGATAACAAACCTATATTATCCGTTTTTCAATTGATGTTGTTGGAGCATATAGTGATGTGTCGGCTTGTAATGGGAAATAAAAGCGTAGCTCTTGCAGAAATATCTCAAGCGTGTCAACTTTGTAGAAGGCAACCAAGGTTACTTCAGGGTCACAGACCACAATTACATGCTTTATTAGGATTATATGCAATGTCAATGAATTGTATGGAGGCTGCTGAAGCTCAGTTTACAGCTGCTCTTAGGGTAAGATAATAAATGTAAAAAGAAATGATCATATCAGTCGCTTATACAATAATTTATAATTTATTTTCCATGATAGACATCACAAGAAAGGGAACTCTGGACTTTCGCAAATTTAAATCTAGCAATCGTATATCTTAGAACTAAAAGAGATACTGAATTAGGTGCTTTGCTAGAACGAATAAATCCTGAATCTTTGCCATCTCATTCACATTCTTTAAGAGCAGCAGCGTATTATGTTCAAGGACTTCAAGCATTTTTTGGAGCTAGATACAACGAAGCAAAGTATAAACTTATTTATATGAAGTATTACAATGAATTATTTATTATAAATATCTAAATATATAAATGAAATTCTTAGGAGATATCTTCGAGAAACGTTAAAGATGGCCAATTCTGAAGATCTAAACAGACTTACTTCATGTAGTCTTGTACTTTTGGGTCACATATTCCTTTCTTTAGGAAATAGTAGAGAATCCATGAATATGGTCACACCTGCAATGCAATTAGCTTCTAAAATACCTGACGTTCATGTACAATTATGGGCCACTGCTATACTCAAAGGTATATACTTATTTTAATAGATATTTTGAAAAATATACATGTCCCCTTTTTCAGATTAAGAAACAAATTAATTGTAATATTTGTTTGCAGATCTTTATAGAATTTGTGGAGATCCAAATCGCGAAAGCGAAGCATACCAAATGCATTGTACTTTTTCACAAACGTTGTTGAAAGACCACTTTCAAAGTACGCAAATGGGCGAGCATTCTCTTATACAGTGGACTGATGGACCAGTGCCAGCCTTACCAAGCAATCCACCACCTTCCACGTCGCAAGCCATTCTTTAATATTCAAAATTTCTATACTTGACGAGCGTAATTTGAAATGTGTAATATATTTTGGCGAAGCACAAAAACGTGCTAGGTTTGTACAATTTTATTGTTGAATCACAGAAATGAACAATAATACAAAAATAGAGGTAACGATAGTATGATAGCAGAGGAAAGTTCGAGCTCTGCTAGATCAACAAAATTGACTATCGTACTGCAAAATAATTAAATAGAATCACAAATTGAGAATAATTACTTTGTTTATGATGGGTATTGATTAATATCCAGACTCGCTGTTTATTATTTAAATTTTTTCCGGTATCTATGAATCATAAACTTTTATTTACAGAGTTTTATAAAAATTCTATATTATACATAGATTTGTACAAACAATTTATTGTAGTTGTTTTTTATGTCACAGAGGATATGCAAAAGGTGAACATATGTATAGAACTTTGATATATTTTATTATTTTGTATATTGTAAATTATCGCGAACCTCTTCGTTTTCTTTTTCGTAATTGTATATCTGCAAATCAAGAGAAGCAAAAAAGTAGGAAAAGTGACAACACTGAAGCTGAGCGTGTCGGAACAGCACACGTTAAACAGAAATTAGGTATTTCTTTAACATAATTGTTACATCACCGCACAAAAACCATTCAAAGCCTTCAAAGCGTAAACTTAATTTATGCTGTAAAGATAGCTTTTGTTGTAACAAAGATTATGAGTATGTGTTATTTGTGCTTATATCGAAGGGCATATTTAAACGTACGCCGAATGTTAATTACGTGTGGGTAGAAAGACACAATGATTCTGATTGAATTTTATTTTTTTATATATCATTTGCTCTCTAAGAAAACAAATTTGCCCATATTCAATACAGCAATCATGAGATAAAGAAAAATGAAACGTAACATTAATATTTTATAATCATACGTTGACTTTATTCGCACATTTTAAAAGCTTTTGAGTTTTTATATTTTTTTAAGTTCATGTAGCATATTGACAAGTATGTCTGCATGATTGCTTCATTTAAATTTGTAATGTAATGTACATGAATGAAAATATGATACGCGTATCTGTATGTTTTAACAGAAGAAAAAAAAAAGAAAATATCGAATTAAATTAAAAATTCTCGAAAATTACAGAAAAGAAAAATTGTCAACACAGTAATGATTGTATTTCCAGTATAATATGCTCTTCAAAGACCAAAGTAGGAGTTTAAATTTGGGCTGTGGACATAATAGACATAAATGTTCATAAAATTGTACCCTCATAGGTACATGAACATAATGAAATAATAGGTACAATAGATTGCAAGATTTTTTTTTACAGAAGTATCGTACCTATCGTATGCGTGGTGCGTATCAGTTGATGTGTTTTTATTAAACAATGTATGTATGTAATGTATAATTAAAATAAACACAATCGTAAGTAGTATTAGATAGAGCAATATATAAAGAAAAAATAAAGGGGCCTTAATATGCGGTAAGCTAAATGGCAAAGATGTTTCGCCTAACTCTTTGCTTTGTTTAAATTAAGATATTGTACATATTTTAAATAGTGAAGATAATAAAGAATTAAAATAATGAAAACAATGTGACAAATACATGTCTGTAAAAATATTTCACTGTTTTCTTTTGTGTAATTATACATTGTCATAATCATAAGAGTTATATTGTTGGGACCAAAGTATTAAAAGATTTTTTTTTTAATTTTTTATTCAATATCCATATTTGGTTTCCTATAATTTAAGGTAACAAGGATGTCAATATAATTTAGGTACCTTAAGAATAGATATGATTTAACATGATTCAAGTTTACATTTCTATAAACGTATTTGAAAACTCTGAAATAAAATGAATGAATTTATACTTGTAGTTTTTCTGTTTGTGGTTTTGTTAAGTTTCACTGTTTTTTTGAAGTCTAAGTGAATTATAAATGCATAAAAATTTATAGTCTATTAATCACCATTTTCAGTTATTTAAAACAATTTATAATTACGTTAATTTATCTCAATTACATATTTTCATAATTACATTATTTATACATAAATTACTACAGTATCCAGATATATTTACATTATTTTCTGTACCACAGTTGGACTGTTTTCATATTTTTGACCTTCTTTTGTAATTGTAGTATGCCGTACATCAATGCTTCTGCCGTTGGGGGACATCCTAAATTATTATTACAAGTATAAATACAAATGAAATCTTAATGAATGTACAAATATTTATATATTACCTGGTACGTATATGTCCACAGGTATAATTCTATCACAGCCCCTGACAACAGAATAACTGTAATGGTAATAGCCCCCACCATTGGCACAACTTCCCATAGAAATAACCCATCGTGGTTCAGGCATTTGATCGTAGATTCTTCTCAATGCTGGCGCCATTTTATTTGTTAAAGTACCAGCAACAATGATAACATCAGACTGTCTTGGAGATGCTCTGAATACTACTCCATATCTGTCCATATCATATCTAGGTGCAGCAATGTGCATCATTTCAACTGCACAACAAGCCAAACCAAATGTCATGGGCCAGATCGAACCTTTACGTCCCCAATTTAAAAGATCATCCAATCTAGCCATTGCATATTCTCCTGTATTATCAGTTTTTTGAAAAGGGCTATAAGGCTTTCTTTTAGTTTTTTCTGGTAAACTGGCCATAGTCCTAATTTGAGATGCAAAACATCTTGACAAAGCTGTGTCAGTGCAAACCAGGGACAATAAGCCCTGATTTACAGCCGCTAAAAATGAATATGAAACTGTTAAGTACCAATAGAATATAAGAAGAAATATTTCATCAATATTTACTTTGCAATACTTCTTGATTCTTACTGAGTATGTTAAGTACATTTAATATTTATGTGAAGATTAATTACACAGAATCATTGTTTTTTTTTATCATACTACGTTTATTTTAATTCTATAGGTTATGAAACATTTTATACTGTAACTTAAAATAACGATTTGTGTCAACAATCAAAAAATATACTAATTTAGCGTATTGCACTTAACTCATCTTATGCAATACAAACTTGTATAGAGTTAGACATTAAGTAGGTACATGACGGAGAACGTACAAAATACATTTGTGTATATACGACAAACTCTGCCGAAACGAATGATAAATTGTTACATTTTATTTATTCATTATTATTCTCGTTCGATGAATGGAATTAAAACTTATTAAAATTTATAATAAAAAACTTACGCGTAAACATAACAGAACGCAGCATTTCTAATCCGACGAGACACTCACGTCACGGAGTTGTCTACTGTACTGTGATCTGCGCACCACTGCTTACGGTGATCATATTTACAATAATTCCCAGGATTACCTATACTTGACTTGTATTTTAAGAATAGTGCACTCGTGATACAATTAAAAGCACTATAATAGCGAGACTTTTATAAATAAATAGCCTGTTATATTAAACTATTTCTATCTTTATTTCAATATTATCTTTACTTAACTTTTGTTAAATACCTAGTGTTCTTCATCGATTTGAGCGCCACATTTGATTTTTGAACTTTGTTCTTTAAAATAATTTTAGAGGAACGAAATTTATTGAGGAAATGGAAAACAGAAAACATGTTTTTTATTCGTAGAATGTTTTTATTGGCTCAGTTCCTGTTTTATACAAAACATCTAACAAACATAGATGCATTCCGCTGACATTTTTAAAACCTCGCCTTACGAAAAGCGACTAAACTATCGACTTCGCGGATTCTAGTCTCGCGGTTCCCAAAGGGCACGCTACAGTATGATGCGAAATACTGGTTTTGCTTGAACAGTGCTCGAACGTCATCGCGGCGTCTAAATCCCTAGCTAGTCATGGTGGTGGTCGTTAAAAAGTAGAACGTAAGAAAGTGCCTCAGTAAACGACTAACGCTACTTCAGCTGCGGACGGGGACGTCAACTAGGCCATGAAACCAAATCTATATACGCGTGGCTCGTTAAACAATTCGCTATATACAAAAACGGTCCCTAAAACGTGTCACTTGTTAACAGAACCGTGTTCTTCTCTTTCTTCTTGATAATTTTTACCTGCCTCCTTTCTTCTTCCTTGATTACACAATGAAAGAAATGAAAAATTAATAAAAACGAAGTAACTGTAGTTTTATCAGTGTGCAGCATTCAGATCAAAATTGTACACGTCCGTGTAAACTGCGTGCATCTGTATATTATATATTTGTAGAGACTTCCAAAGAGATCTATTTAGCAAAAGTTCGTTAACCGATAAACATCTAGTTAACATTAAGTAACAACTTATACTTCAGCAACAATAACGGGATCTCTGTTATCGTCCCTGTCTCGTATCAGGTCGGTCTTCTGAGCTACTCCTCATTACGACACCAGCTGTTCATGTACTTTACAAACGTCGTAACAGTTGCGTTCTTCAACGGTCTTCAATTTGACGCGCATGCGCGACTTCCTTGTTATGTTAATGTGTCTTTTCTGTCTAACCTACTCTATTTTTCGATTCATTTATTTTGTCTTTTTTAACCCTTGTACTACCAATAGGGCATTTAACATAACTATGAGTCACAATTAATCCAACTAGAACGTTCCTTGGTTGATTTCATTGTGCTTTTTGTAGGTCATTTTTAGCGATCGCTACTCCTGTGGTAGTACACCGGTTAACCCTATAGCAGTTAGTTGTTCAATTTACCCTTTTAAAAATAAATACCTAAAAGAAATGTGCAGATAAAGAATAACAATGAATGTGAGACATAGAAAATATTATTAACATAGTAAATTAGCAGTTTAGTGGAAGTGAAATAAAAACATGCGGGTTATTAGGCATAACTGATAGTGTCCTAAACGGTCAATTCAATGGATTGTATAAAGCGGTCGATATTCTTTTTTCGTATTCTGTTCCATAAGTTCCAAGGAAGTCGGAAACAATCGATCGCATAGCACCGATGGCACGAATCTTCTCGCAGTTTACAGACTACGATGCCGAAGTATCAACTAATCTACCAAAATTGTGACCTTTAAAGATGATACGCTAAACTGGTTTCTATAGAACGTCGTCTAAAATTTTGTAACGTCTCAATTTACGTTTGTGCGCCGTTTCTTTGTTCTTTCTCGTCGATGTTCTCTTTTTCGCCGTATCGCCTTAAGAAATCCTTCGATTTCTGCCTTTTTAGTTTTTAACATCCTCATGGTATATCCGTGAGCGTTTCGGTGCGCGTGATTCGCTTACGCGAATGATACTCACTCCAAATGTCCATACAAATTTATAGAAAAAATGTTTCTTGAAACATCGAGTGTCAGAGATTCCATTATCCTTTTTTTTATGTTTTTCGCTGTTTTAAGTGGATAAGAATCCCAAAGAGAATCTATGAACTCCTAGCAAGTGAAATTTCGTGTAGAAACGATCTAGGATCGAATTGTGGCGCCACCTTATCGATTGAATAGCCTTTTAACCCTGTCGGTAAGTTATCCATAATTACAACGTTTTTATCAATCTCTGATATATTAGAAATTTCGAATAATTAAAATTTTCAGTTTTAGAGGTAGATGTAGACAGTTCGAAAATAAAGAACAGCATCAACACGTTAACAGTCGTACGATCAACAATGCGGATGACACAATTTCTAATTTAAAATTGTGTCATTTATGAATTGTTAAAGTTAACCAAGTTTCATGGAGTCCGGTAGAATTCAAGGACTAATTACAGAGACAAATCAAAGAATTGCTTGTAACATTTCGCATTCTACCTCCTGTGACAGGCAGAAGATAATTAATTCGTACGACTTCCTTCGTCTTCCAGATAATGTCGCGAGTTTTTTCAATCGTTCGGCAAAAATTCAAGATTCGATATCGCGATAGAGCAACATTCGTTCTGTAGCGAGTATCACTTGCGCAGACGAATGTTTCTACGTAGCGTGTGAAACGAAACTGAAAGGTCAAGCGGCTAATGGTTAAGTCTGCGTAGTTCCATGGCTGCGATGTCATCCACGGATATAAGCTTTTCTATGGGAATGCAGGAAAGTTCGCCACCGACGCAGGACTGCGGCTGTTGCCATCTGGCCTCCTTCTCGGCCTCCTTCGCCTTCAACTCCGCTTCCCTCGCTCTGCGTTCCTTCAGTTTCAACGAAAATATCGCGACAGATCTGGCCCTCTTCATCAGGCTCTGTTTCACCCTGGTCTTCTTCGCTTCGCGATCCTCCTTGTTCGGCTTCTCGTCCTCTTGGCTGGTTTTGCTCGAGTCTGACCGACCACTCGAGTCTTTATCCCTCTCTGAATAGTGGGACGTTTGCTGTTTGTGTTCGTGGCTCTCGCGTTGATGATGTTGATGGTGCTGTTGCTTTTCAACCTTCTCTCGTTCCCTTTCTCTGTCCGGGGAGAAACGGAACTTCTGGTTCCTGTGAGTCATTGTCCACGGTGGGGCAGACCTATAAAAGAAGGAATTACATTTGTTAGATTTAGAAATGAATTTGCTGTCTTAATAATTAAGCGTTTATCATTCAGTTTAGAAGATAGATTCTGTCGTGACAATACTAGTTGTGCAGTACATTTTAATGACATAACTGTCAAGTAAAGTAAATTGACTTTGATTACGAAATGAGTAGATTATCTTTTCAGAGGAATACTTGAAGACTGCAATAGGTTCTGGAATAGAAGATTGAAGAAATATAGACAGAGACCTGAGGAGGTCGCTGTCTGATGATGAAGCAAGTTCTTTGGAGACTATGCAGTCGGTGGACCGATGAAGATGCTGTAGCTTGTCTGTCCTTCCGTTGACGCTACCAGCTCCACTGATTTCAGAATCACTGGACTTTCTGCCTCCGGGTTCGAGACCTAATCTTCTGACCCAGTCCACGCCACCGTGAGGTCCGATAGTCAAATGGTGGCTATAGTTTTCACCACCTGACGCTTCTTGTTCGTTAGGTAGCCACTCTCTTGAACGCCTTCCTGCGAGCGCACGAAGGTGAAAAGCATGATTTTTGCACGTCCCTATTATAACTTTTGCAACTATATTTCAAATAATATTATCATTATGCTGCTCTTGGCAAGATAGTATTCAATCGAATTAAACATTGTTATATGATCTCACGAAATCGCTATATTGAATAATTCTTACCTAGAGTAATACTACCCCTGGCAAAAAGGGTTCATCAAACAAACTAAACGTTTGTTATCAATATTTCTTATATTATGGGTCCAGGAAAGTCAATAGTAATAGTAACACAACAATAAGGTACTAAAAAATGTTTCTTAAAAAATATAAAATAAGAAAATCGAATGTTAATTCAAGGATATTTTCAATCGTTTCAGACGTTGAACATATTGCCTATTTGAAAAAGGTATTAAACAGATTTCAACAGTTAGCCACTCCACGTCGAAGATCATCAATCTTTTCATTCCGTCTCTTTAACGAAAGCACACTGTTTCCCACTGTCCACGTGAACTCTCCGCCAAGGGTAGTAAAAGCTGCGTTCACGAAGAATCAGACACTGAGCAAGACATATAAAGGCGAAAAGGAAGAAAGGGACATAGTCGAACCTCGTTCTCCGCCAGGAATGGAGCACCTAGGTGAATTGTGAAGGTCGCGAATGCTGCCCATGTTAATTTCAGTCAGGAAAGGTGTACCTATATCGCTGCCGGTTGCGCTGCCTGGTGTCTGGGCAGCGGACGGTGTTTCCGAGATTCTTGGCACGGATGCGGCGCTGGGTGTCGGCGGGCTGCTCGGCGTCTGAGTGGTCGATGCCAGGGTCGGCGTGTCTGGGAGACTGGGCGAGGTCGCATCTCCGGTGCGATCGGAAAGCAGTTGTTCTTCGCTCTCTCCGTCTGCTGGACTCACCACGAATCTCCCTGAGTTCGAGCGAAATTAATAGACGGTAGGAGAGAGGACGAGAGATGAGTGGGCGGACTTCATGGTGCACCCGATCAAAGGAGGACGAGGATGGATTCGCCGATGGATACTGAACCTCGATGTCCTTATACTGTTTTAGACTTGTGATTTATTTTCTGGGGTTCAATGTTAACGATTTGCCAATTTCTGTACCAACGAAGAATTTAATGTGCAAAATTTAAAGGAACCACTGTTCAAATATTAACACTTTTTGCTTATGTTTTGCAATATTGAATACTTGATCCTTGCTTTGGAAGAATGAAGTTTGAACTCTCTTGTGTAAAATGATTCTATAATCCTTTCTCGAAATTTATTTTAATATCCTTTTAAAAAATTACATTTTTTTGTAACCTTCAACGAAACTTAAACATAAGAAATTCTCCAAGGATCACTTACTGGGTATTGTAGGTTAAAGTTCAAAGAAAAGAAAGGAAGAATTCAAGGAATCTTAAAACTAATGATACTAGATCGACTGAGGAAATTTTAACACTAGGTTTATGGACGTTCATTCCACGGTTTATTCTATTGTAGCTAGAAAAATTGATGTTAATTTATTTAGATCTTGGAAATTAGGGATTTAAGAATAGACTTTTAGACGTAAAAGTTTATGAAGTAATGTTTATAAAAGAATTTACGGATTCACAAAGAAAATATAGTACTGTTTACATTTCAACGTTTAAAAATTATTGATATAAGTTGACATTATTGAGGATGGTAAAACGTGCAATTCGGTTCAATATCGATCGGGTATTGGGTCAGGTTTTTCCTGTTATCGGATAAATAGGTTGACGAAGGTTAACGAAGAACAATTAAGAGAAAAGAATTAATTGGATTACAAAGTGAGTAACATCGTAAATTGCTTACCTATTACTGTTGCGGGTTGCTGTTCTGGTGACGGAGTTGAAGACAATCGTCTAACGGCTTCCCTTCTCAGGAATTCCACCTTGGCCATTTCAGTGGCCACCCAGTGTGGTATATCGGGTATCGCGCAGATTATGATGAATCGTATCGCCAGCATGATATGTTCCAGAGCGACGATCAACAGTATCGTCTGCGTGGCAGACATCTCTGGGAACATTCGTTGCACCTGACCGCTCAATCCGATCAACGCGCAGTTCACCAATATGGCGACCAGTCCCATAGCTTCCATTGCATTCTAACAAATGAAATGGTTCAAAATAAACTATTAAAAACGTGAAACTTTTTTGAATCTTAAAGAATAGAATTTAGGGAAAAGATATTTTAAATTCCATTTAGTATAATGAATAGTATTCTTTTATCAATTTGAAGTATGAAATAAAATATTTCTACTTTATATTTCAAACATTTCTCAGCAATGAAAGCGCATCAAGCAATGAAATGGTATTAGAACGTTAGAAACTTAAGTTGTATTTATAACAGATTAAATGTAAATGCTCCGAATTAAGTTTTATGTTCAATAAAATTGGCTATTTACTATTTACTGGTTGACTTTATTGATTATTATGCTTTATCGAGTGTTGTACGTGAGTTATATTGAAAATAAAAATAAGATTTACTTACTTGCCAAGTACCAATGTTAGAGACCCTTCGTCCAAAAGGCCGCTGGAGAACGAAACAAAGCTTGAAAGCGTCCCCCCGAAGCTGGAGGAGGTTTCCAAGTAACGCCGCCATGGCGGCCAATGGGAACGCAGAAGAGAATAAGCAGACGTAACCGAGTTGCGACAACATTTCCAAATGCTCCGAGAATGCTCCATCGTACTGTAAAATAGAAAAGAACAAATTTCGTGTAAATTCTCTCGGAATTGTCTTAAAATATTATTATAAATTATTGATCCTCGAGAAAGATTGATGTGATTAATTATTTGTCGAGTTAACACTAGAAATACCGCGACGTCAAGGTAACTATCATATATTTTCTCATATAAACTATAAAAATATGTTCGCGGAGGATTCGATTTATTTTTATGGTACTATCCGTATAAATAAACTTATTTATTTTATAGCATATCATCAAAACTTTATTTCTACCCATCTGGTAGTTCTAGTGTTCAACAGTTGTGAATTTGTTGCTGGCTTATTATTTCCAGGAACGAAGGAATGTTTCATTGTTCATGGAGTAGTTTTTTTGTAATTGATCGTAAAAGTGGACAATAAAACAGCAACGACGTCGAAACCGTAAATATTGAGATTCGTTCTGTGAAACATCGTCCATCATGTGTAATGTATAGTGTATCTAGCGTTGGTGGTGCAAGGGTCACTATGCTCGTCAAACAAAACAGAAAAAGCTAGCGTTTGATATGGAATCAGCGTGAAAAGCTGTGAATAATGTGTTCAACCCTTTCAGTTGTTCCATTCTTGTTCTTTTGTTGAAGAAGTTTATCATTAACGAATCATATTTCGGCGTTAAAAAGTTGCCAAGACTAAATTGCAAATCTTAGCAAATTCTAAGGAATTGGAACTAGTAAATGGAATTTCTTCGTAAATGGTTTTAGTAAATGAACAAATAAAGTAAGACAATATTACACTGTATTACATTTTTCACGTAATAATTTTGTTTGAATTTAATTATGCAGTAAGAGTATGAAGTTTCACAGCTGAGAAATGGAAGTATGAAGAACATTAATTATCATTTAATACTCCAAATATCAAAAACATTCAAATAATTTGAAGGATTTTGGGAACCTGTACTTAACCTCTTGTCCTATAATTTTGTTCGCTGCTGCATTAAATGAAGTTATTTCATCCGTAATAAAAAAAATAGTATCCTATTCTATCTTAAAAACAGACGAATAACATATTAATATTCACTAGTTTCTATTTAAAATTTTCGCGTAACAAGTTTGAGTCGATATTATAAGCCAAGGTGTTAATAGAACAGGTTTAAAATAATTTATGTAAATTCTGTCAGGTCCACCATGTGCTGAACATTATGGCATCGGTCCTGATTGATTAACGAGTCGGCAATTGAAAGGGTTAAATAATGAATGATAGGTTGAGTGGTGACATTACCTTTTTGGTGGATAACTGCGCATCGTCGACGGAATCGGTGGAAAACGGGAAAACAAATCATTAAAATTCTGCAAAAAGAACCGATCAGACAGCACAGGGACAACATTTATGTTAGCTGCATCGTTCATCGCTCTCTTCGACGTGCGGGTGTGTAAATAACAGTGGGAACGGGTACGCAAAGGTCGCGTCAGGGTCTCGAACGAAACAAAAGAAAAATACCGTGTACCAAAAGCCAAGGATCATTAATTAAAGACATAATGAAAAGGGTGACGATCAATAATGTGACAATGTTTGAACGTTACAGCGTTAGCAATCTCTATGAAAATTTCAATAGACTCAAAAGAAGTATCATTAATTTGAAATTCAGTTTTGAAAAGCTTTGAAATCATATAGAAATTTCTATTAGATCGGCGGAAAATGAGTGGACGTTTAAATACATTAAAATTCCTATGGCAAAAACTAAATTTTCTAGAAACAAAATAATGTTTAACAGATTATATTATCATTAATACATTCAGAGTATACCAAATTATAATCACACATGAACAGAAACATATTCAATTGTTGTATAACAAACGTTAATACTACCTAAGGATTAAATGCACTAATTCCCCATTATCAGACTGCAGATGTTTCTGTACTCGACAGTTTTCAAGCTACACAACATTAAATTTCAGAAAGAATTACATAAAGTGTATCACCATCGACACAATAAAATCCTTTGTGCAAGAAACACATTTCTATCTATAATTTCTATAAATTATCAGACAAAACTGCGAGGATGCATAAACGTCTGCAGTACATTATGTATTTTTTGATCGAAATTCTCCACCAGAATAAAAATCCGCTCACCTTCTCGCCAACCACAGCGAGTAATCAACTATCTCGCACGAAATTTTCATTTGTGCCATCTAAAATTTCGCGAACGCCGCTAAGTTCTGCGCGCGTGGTCGCAACGTGCGTGAGAAATAAAAGAAATTAGCTAAATCTAGACCAAACCTTGAACGTAATGTCACTAAGTAGAGAATTATTGGGATGCCCTACTCTGTAGAGGGAACTTTCCAGCTCAGCCTGGCTGACGTTTCTCGGTTGTTTGCTCTTCCCGCTGTCGGACCGTTCGCTCTTTTCATCATTGTCTTTCCCATTTTCATCGGTTTCCTCACCGGGCGGCGGCCTCGCCTCGCTCGGGCTTAGCGCGCCGAACAGCTCGAAGCTTAGACGAGCGAGTCGCAGTTGCTCGATCAGATACGGGACCGCTGACTCCTTCAGGTTCCCGATCATTTGACGGGCTATCAACAGAGCGGCCAGTTGCTGAAATAACAAGCCTCCGTGTTAATAGGATTCCAAATCCTTCAGAAAGAACAGTTATTCTTTCCGTTGCAGTTCTCTAGACACTTTTGTTTTTCTTGCGAATTGATCGCTTGAATGCTGAAAATTGTTGAAATAAGAGTTTTGTGGTTGTTTAAAAATTGTCGGTTTCAAACTTGATGTTATTATGTCTTTTATAGTAATATGTACCACTTCTATTAATGATATTATTAAAATATATTATTATTACAATTTCGTTATTTCGAAATCTTGCGTTACTATAAAATAACGCTTTGTTGAAAACGTTTTTAAGGGAAAGAATAAAATAGTAATTCGTCGTGATAAGGTCCAATAAGTTTGCAAATTCAATACATTCTATTAATTATATTTTAATAATATTATAATTTTAATAATATGATTTATAGGAAAAAAGAATATATAATTTATAGAATCTGTTAAATTTGAAAACATACTAGATCTTATTACGATGAATTACTATTTCATTCGTTCTCTTCAAAATGTTTTGAACGAAGCATTCCTTGCTATTATTGCAAGATTTCGAAATAGCGAAATTGGTTTAAATAAAAAATCGAAGAATACTCGAAAAATAAATTTAAAAGATTCAGATAAACAATGATAAACATATATAAAGGAAAAATATTGAAGATAAAAATTCAGTCGAAATGTGCCAAATTAAATAACACGATTCTTTCATTATACGGAGGATTGTTAAGGTGGCGGCATTTCCTGCTTACCGAAGCAATTGCAATTCCGACGATTGTGTAGCCTTTAACTGTGGGGAAGGTTACGTAAGCAACAGCTCCAGTTTAGTAAAGCTTCTTCAGGCAATAACGGTAATGATAGTCGTGCGCAATAAAATCCAGGCGTACTAACGGTTGAACCTACGTAACGGCACATTTCGATTTGAAATGGTCAACATTCAAACGCTTAATTCGCAGAAATTGTTATTTTATCATTGAGTTTTATTTCGCTTACGAAATTTTTTCCGTGACGCGGTATACTTTTATCTTTACATCTCTTAACCCTGCTCGCGTAAAAGTATAAAAAGTTTGATCTGTGTAGGGAGGCCATTTTGGAACACGTATTCACCGCAGCACGCTCGTTATTATTTCACAGTAGTTGTTTCGTGAATGTGGGGAACAGATTACATTGGATATATATGTATATATATATATTTAAGAACGCTATTCGTAGGACTAGCTACTAAAAACAATAGAGGCAGATAAATAAGAGTTCTCAAATATACAAAATTCACAAACAGTTGATCTATCGAGTAGTAAATTCTAATATCGACAAACGTGTGTCTACAGTCGTTCTAAAGGGGTTGACGTGACTTTCCTAAATAAAATTGGAGAGTCAGTGTTTTGGTCTGTTAAAGAATATTAATTTTGCATCTATTTATATTAATTAATAATTATTCATTTAATAATTCTTTATTAAACTGCAGAAATTTATACAAATATAATATTTTCATAGTTTGTTATAAACTAAAAAGAAACTATAAA
Organism: Nomia melanderi; assembly: GCF_051020985.1. Lineage (NCBI taxonomy): Eukaryota > Metazoa > Arthropoda > Insecta > Hymenoptera > Halictidae > Nomia > Nomia melanderi. The sequence continues at coordinate 4,834,549 of NC_135005.1, forward strand.
ATTCGTTCAAAGCTCGTATTTTATTTCAATAATTTTTGTAATACTATAAATATACGAAGTTCCGCAGTTAAATCTTAATATTTTCCAAATACCAATCTAGTAGACATTTTTGTGATAAAATAAACTGTATCCATAATTTAATATTTCAGGCAGAAGATTTTATGAAATTTTCTTAGATTTTATTAAAAGAAATTCCAATAAGACAGAGCTCTTACTTAATTGATTTTTTAATCTCGCGTTTTAGCGAGATTAAACATGCGCCGTGTTTCTCGTTGTAATCGTGCAGCATCAACCCCCAAAAGAAGACGCTCCGGAAAATATGTATAATAGAAGAACGGGAAGAAATGGGAATAAAGGAACCCTTACCTCTTTTAGTCTCTCTTGATCTTGTAGGTAGAAGGCGATGTAAAATAGCGATAGGAAGGAGTTTACAAACTGAAACTGAAATACATAGTTCTCTTCTGTATACTCTCTATTTGTCATAGTGGATTTTAACACACATACACGGCTAAAAACGGGCGCGAGCAAGAAGACACGGAAACACAAGCGAGAACACGGATAACGTTTTCTACTACGTAAGTAAGTACATAAACAACGTTGAGATCGACAAAAAGCGCAAGCAGAAAAGTATCTGCTGAGAAAGAGAAAAATAGAATTTTCCATGCGGCGACAGAGACAGCCAGAGCAAGTCAATTTCACTTGAAAATTCAAACGGAAAAAGCGTCCGGGCTCTAAATTTTTAATATTCACACTTATACAGGGTCCACCTCTAAATGCACGACCGATTAAAATTCATTATTCTCTCAAGGTTCCCGTGATTTTCGTCGCGAGAGAAAAGCGTATCATTTGTTCGTCGTCAGGCGACGGAATGAACCGATATTTTATGAAGTACGGATTGCGACGACGCTGACGATGGAAAATTCACGTGGGCTTTGAATTCGTTTCGAAATAAATCAAATTTCTGGTATTTTCTTTGCGAAGAATATGTGCTGAATCGAATAATATTCTGAATCGACTGAAATAGAATAAACAAACATCGAATTTGTTTGAGATTTAGAAATAATAAAGATAAAGAATGTAAAGGCACCAGTAATTGAACAGGTATCAGCAGTTGACTATTTTTTAAGAAAACATAAAGAATAAGGTTTTTAAAAGTAATAATCTTTCGATAAAGGCGCAATTTTCAACGTGGAATCAACTTCTTTTCATTTGTATTTGTCCTTTTATTTGTAATTTGTCATAATCGTTGCAAATAAACGATATTAAAGTAATTACCTTTAGCGTTTTTGGTTTTACTATAAGTGGTCAACTGCTAACATATGGTCAATTACTAGTTTCTTTGTTTTCAAGGATGGTCAATTTTAGACGTAATTATTAAATTTTCAAAAATAATATAACTATTTCAAAGAAGTTCGCCTTGTTACACGACATAAGGAATTCAAACAGCATTTTCACGCATAGGGTCTTTCCATTTAATAAAGGAACAAGTATTTATTCTTATTCACACAGGAAATTTGTCTTAACTGGTCAACTATTGGTGCTTATACCTTAATCGAAATTCAGATAAATAAAGGAAATGAAACCTACGTGCACAAGAAATAAACGTTATTCCACTCTTTCCATTGGATCTCAATAGAACAATCAGTTCACATCGTCATCAACGTCGCAGTTTGTACGTAAAATGCATATTTCCTTTGCGTACAACGACGACGAGAGAAGTGCTAGACGGATTATCTAAGAGTAACAATGTTCGAACGCATGCAGTGTAAAGAATTCCGGAAGTTCCATTGGTCGGATGAACAAGCAAATTTGAGAACGCGTGGCTATAGTCGGTTAGAGGAGGACACGTGAACACGGTTAGCGCAGTAACGCACACACATACAGACAAATCTAGTCGTGGTAAATGGAGTGTTCATCTTATTACCAGTGCCACTTTGTAGATCAGATGATTCTCGTACTCGGTGTCTAGCCGATAGTTTTCTGCGTCCAACACACAAAAATCACAAATACTATCTACTGTAACATGACCACTCTCCAGTATGTAAAAGAAAAGTGAACAAAAGGTGGGGAGGAGGAATGGAGGATGTCAGAGGAAACGAAACCAGTGTGAAGAGAGAGAGGAGAAGAGAAGAAAACGACGAAGTAGAAAGTAGTGGGTGTGAAGAGACACATAAGAGGTTCTAGAATGACTCTCGCTGGTAGATAGGTATTCTTGAATGCGTTCAGAACGGCAGCGAAGTTTCAACTCCATTTACTCTTATCGCCGCAGAACGCTTCCTTGATTAATACTAGAACTACCAGGCGGGTCAAAATGAACCGTTCTTCATTTCTTTTTTTTCAAATATTGAGACAATAATAAAGTATTCTCTGAGAAATTATTGGTGAAATTGTTTTCGTAATACGCAAACTAAATTATGTCAGTTGAAATCTTAGTAGATGCACTTTTAGGGTTTCTGTAAAAAAATTAGAGAAAAGGAATTCGATTGCACGGTAGTTTTAGTGTTAAAACATTTTCGCGATGTTTAATCGTATAACGATACATTTTTGGAGTGATTTTTTCATTTATTTAATTATCGGACACCCAAATTCCAATTTACTTATACACAACTTATGTGTTATGATTTATCTCGTTGAACATTTTATTTTAGTAACCTAACACTACGTCCAGCCGTTCTGAACGTGTTCATCCTTTCAAGACTAACATAGAAATATGTTTCAATTTAACTTTTCCAAGAACTGGAGCGATTCTAACTTCGTCGTATGACCAATGGAAAGGAGTTAAATCCTTAACCTCTTGTTCTGTGAGACCTTTCACAATTGTGTTTGGTAGAACTACTTTACCGTGGATAATTTAGTCGAAAAAGAAAAGTATTATTTTGTGTCTACGTTTACTCTAAAGGTTAAAGATTGAGAAATTGAAAGTAAACAAGTAATATTTTATTTACATGAAAAATAAATAATGTTTAGATTAGTCAGAATCGGTTGAAAATTTTCATCGCCCCGATATTACAGGAAAAGGGGTTAACTGAAGATCTCTCCTAAAATTGCAATAAATATATTTCAAATAGCTTTCATGTATCGTATTCTCAGATAAATATGAACAAATAATTATTCCATGGTTCGTTACAGAAAAAGATCTGTCTTGAAAGGTTCCGTTTAGAGGGAAGGGAGCACAAAGAGACATCCGCCTGATCGGCAAGAACCGTTCAATCGGTCGTATAGGTTGATCGGGTACGAGTATATAGTTCGGATAGTTACTTTCTAGAAGAAGCTAAGCTGTGAAAAGAGATTCGAAAAGAGTATATACGCTAGGCTCTTGGAAAACTAGACGTGCACAGTGTCTTAGGTGATTGTAGAAATAAAGTCGATGCGGGGGAGCTCGAAAAAAAAGATGTATATATATATATATACCGTTCGATATGTCACGATTACGCACGGGGACAGATCGGTGTCGAGGGTGAGTGAATAAAAAGACTATTTATGGGGGACTGGCGGTATGGTGTTCATCCGTTTCCTATACGTACCCATGTCGTTCAACCAAACGGCGACCTTAAAGTAAGCCACATCCATTAACGCGATCACCACGGCGAGCAAAACTTTTGGCACGTAGCTCAACCAGAACCCGTATCCCCCGGCTTCCAGGCGAGCGTCCCACCAATCCTGAAAGCATTGGCGGAAAATTAATATTTTTACATTACCTCTCTACAAGCGCGACATTCGGGTCCAGCGAGGTGACTATAACGAGGCAGTGATCGCGATCCTGTACTGGTCTCATTGATTGATGGCTGGATTCTTTCCACTTCTTTTATTTCTTTGCTTTATCATATCATACTATGGCAGGGTTAGTCATTATTACAAGCTAAATTTAGAAATTATAAAGACACAGGGTTTCTTCTACCAGGTAATTGCGTTTAACGAGTACACACTTCATTTTTTAAATTCTAATTCCAGAAAAAAGAAACTAAATTCCACAGTTAACAGGTTAATAAGTTAATAAATTATTTAAAATAAGTAATAATGCAAATTTTTTTAATAAATGGGTCAGTTATTTTCAGATTACAAGGACATATTCTTTTTGGTAAATTAATAAATTATTTTGTGATCATAAGGTCACAAAATTATTAAATAGATTAGTGGATTAATAAATTGTTATAAAATTACAAGACACACACATTTTTTCTGAAATTCACGGAATAGTATAGTGTACCACGTTTGCAATAATTTCTGTTTAAAACAAATCAACATTTTCAACAGGAGATAATTAATCAATTTTTAAACTATGGATAAAAATTCGTTGCAAGCGTAGATCAACAACTTGCCAGATTACTTGAATTTATATGAAGTACTGTAACGGTATATCATACATACATGTACTGTTCGATAAAATGAAATAGTGAGACTGCATGACAAAATAATAAATCGATACATCTTTTCGCGTAGGATTCTGCACGGTGCTCTCGAGAGTTCTTCGGTAGCTGAAACTCGATGCATCATTCAACGTCATCATGATAAATCGATGCAGGGCCATCTGGTCTCTGTTCAAGCGACTTTGATTGCCAAAAAAACCAACACTTTTTTGCATGGGATTTGCACGGTGTCGCTTGTTTCCGTCGACGACGGAAAAACGTTCTTCCGGGATCCGGGCTTGCTCCTGAAGCATTTTTTTCGTTGCATTACAGAGCTTTATCCTGAAACGAGTTTTAGTCTGAGCTCGGGCACGTTGCCAGACACATCAATCAGTGAAAATATATATATCATGGACATTCTCTTCTCTGATTCGATTCAAAGTTTCAATGAATTTTGAATCAGTGGAATTGGAGTATCGTAATCAACTTATTTCGTCTGATTACCAAGATTAAAAATGCTCTTTAATTTAAACTTTTGTACTTTGAAAGTTTTACTCTGAAAGAAGAAAATCAGAACTGCATAAACTATAATATATCTTATTATATCCTGAGAACAAGACTATTCTTTGAAGGATTAATTTTCTACATCCGTGTCAAAAGCTGGATGATGCATAAAACAACAGTATAACGCTGCATTAACCTGCGGACCTGATTTGTATTTATAATAATAATTAGTTTATTATTAGTTTATTTATTTCACAGGAATGAAATATTTGAACTCTATTAAAGTATTTAAATATTAATTTTAAAAAATATAATATAAATATTAATATGAATTAATATATATAAATATTAGTTATTAATTAAAAATATCGGAAAAACATATTTTAATCTTAAGCTACATAGTATCTAAATTTGACGTCATGTTGAATCGTGTATAGAGTTAATCAAGAAGATTATTTGAAGGATCACGTTTTACCTGTATCTGGAAGCTCAGGATCATCACGATGAAAACGAAGAACAAACACGCCGCGATGATGGGCACGCTTACGAAGTACCGGAACATGTTTCTCTTCCATCTAGGATAGGTTGGCTCCAGTCTACCCGTGACGGGTGAGATTTCCAAGGTGCCCTGCAACGAGAGGGATCAATTTGAAATGAAAGAAGCCGAAACTAAACGGAAGGAAACGTAGGTGTCCGTGATCGATTCGGATATGCTCACCGTGAATAAAGGCCTAGGCTCGACAAGTAGGTCGTCCCTTTGATCCAAGGTGCCCCACCTGTAGGCCAATTCGGCGCCTCTTCTTTTCCAGGTTTCCAGATAGACGGTGGCCCAGATCACGTTGAAAACGGAGAACAGGACGTATGCTACATCCTCCACCGCTTGATTCCTACCGATGATGCCGACCTGTGTAGGGCACGTTTCAATATTGACAGCCCGATCGACGTAACATCTTTTTTAATCCTCCTCACTGACAAATCAATGTTGTTGCATCAAATATTCAATACTTTTCACGTTGTGTTTTCCAGCAAAACGTCGAATTTCGAGGTTAGGAACGTTGGAATTAACAAAATGAAGGAGAATCATATTGTAACATGGTGAATTACACGATGAACTGTTCGTGTCACCATTTGTTTCGAAATATGATATGTAAATATATTATATGTAAATAGGAAGTTTGTTTTAAAGTTGTACATACTTAATAATGCCAAATGGTATTTCAAATATTCAAATATCGTAAACAGAGAATTAAAATTTGATTTTAGATATGGAGAATAGTTGCATTGTAAAATCCGATGAAAGTTCAATTTTGCGATCAATTATTTCAGCTTTGTTTCGAAGATTCGTTTCAATTTTAAGTAATGTGTAAATAAATAATCTTCTTTTAGATATTCTACACTTATATAATTAATCGTCACTTGAATATATTAAATGTATGATATTTCAATATCAGATGTTCTAGAATTAAAAGACACATGGTCTAGAATTGAATTAGATACATGGTCTAGAATTGAAGATAATCAGATGTTCAGTTACCCAATATATGGCACCCACTGCAGCTGGAACGATCAAAGCGGTGGTGTAATGTCCGAGCCACGCGAAATACATAGTAATCTTTACTCCGAAGTATTTACAAATATCGTCCAAGGGTTGGGGACTGAGAAACGCGCGGACCCATGTTCGCTGCAGATTCTCCAACGCAGGCAATTCGTGAAGAGGGAAGACCTAACGAGTTGAAAGTCAAGTTTTCCATCAGTTCTCCCCGTAAAAGCGAATTACAACTAACTATTGCAACTATTGCATGAATTTTTATGAGGAGTTAACAAAAATATATGGTTGTTATTCTATTTAACACTAAGTTTATGGAACACGTCAATTGGATGCCCATTTTCAAGATTTAAATAAATGAACATCAACTTTTTTAGGAACAATAGAATAAACTGTACAATAAATGCCCGTAAATCTACTGTTAAATGTTGGCGTGATAATGAAATAAATAATAAAATATTAATAAACAATGTTACTTATTGCATTTTATGACTGTTCCGGTATAGGAAATTTATATATATACCAGCATACTCACAGTTTGCACTATTGTTTAACTTATTAACATTAAACGTACGGTGACCGGTCAAATGACCACTATTTGAATTTGGTTTAAAATTTTGCATTTTCTTTAATTTCTTAATTCGATTAATTGGTTTTTCAATTTTTGTCTATCCTTCATTTGTTTCCATTAAGAAAAATCTATCATCTAACTTATTTACCTTTATTTTATAACCAATTATATGACTGGTTACAGTAGAAATAAGTTATTATAAACTGCCGATACGTTCAGTTTTAAACTATAGAACATTTTAAATTAAGTTCCCAATCGGAAACAGAACGCAATAGAAGGTTAATCGAAAATATCACTTCAGAAATTAAATAAAACGCATGAAAAGGGAAACCTTTTGGAATGAAGAAATTGGGGTCTAGTTTGAAAAATTCATTCTAGGATTCGGAAAAAGTGAACTGTTAGCTACCGAAGATCTTGTTACCTGGGAAATGATCCCAGAAGAAATGCACTTTGGAATAATTGCTTGTTCTTCTACCATTTTAAGACCCGGTCGTCTGTGAAGGTCTTCCGGACCTGCTCTCAGCGTGTGCAATAAGTGCAGGACCAGGGACTGCCTTTCCTGAGTAGTGAAGAATTGAGCTTCATCGTCGCTGCCTTCGAAGCAGTTCGCCTCCGAGCCTACGAACTCTTTCAGACCCCCGCCGAACTCCTGGCGCAATGTCTTTGGCAAATGCACCTCCTCGGCGGCTTTTAACAATCTGTTGAATATGCGGGGTTCACGACGAATCTGCTTTGTTATCAAATTCATCAAATGGAATCGGGAACGTAAGTATAACATTCGCATTACCAATGACCCCTTGTTTATTCCTTCGCTCTTTGAACTGTGATATTCTATTGTTTAATATTTTTTAATTCGAAATAAAGTTACATGAAAGAATACTTTTGGTATTAAATGAAAATGAAATGCTTATTTTGATTGATTTATTTTATTAATTAATATAAATAATATATAATATAATAATATAAATAATATTCATATTAGTCAAATAAACATTAAATTTTCCAACTGTAAAATTGTAATATTTCACAATACCATTTCTTTCAATTTATTTTTATTATGGCAAAGTGTTGTAAGTAGATATTTGAAAAATAAGATTAAAGTATTCTCGACTTATTATTCTGAAATGGAATGAAAATTTAGAAGGGCGAAGGAAAATAATTTTTTTCGGTGAAACTTCACGCAGTTTTACGAAGTTCTCTTTTTCGAAGAAATTTCCTGAAGCAAGGTTGGAAGCATTTTCATTTAAGCAACTGTTGCCTCGGTTACGACGAGCTTATCGCAGGAATTTGATGAGATGACGATCGTGCGCTGCATAGTGTATGGTCATACTTACACGCTAAACGGGGCTGTTAAGTAAAATCCGTAACTATCTGACGAGGCATGGTGTCGCACGTGTACAACTAGGCCCGGGGTTCCAGCCCGGAGACGACCTAGAAGCCACATCAAAGTCTCGTCGCTCGCTCCACTCGGGAACATCACGACGACATCGCATTCCTGGGAAAACGACAACTGTCCTTTAATACTAGTCATCCCTGGACTGCGGAAATTTATGAGTTCACAGCGCAGAAACATCTCTGGAGAATATTCTGTTTTTTAAGACTAAAACTACCAAACAGGTCAAACTGACCCATTCCTGATTCCATCATTTTTCAATTATTAAAAAAATAACAGATGTTTCTGTGAGAAATTATTAAAGAAATTAATTGAGTAAAATAAGTAAACTGAATCGTAAATCAATTAAAGTCTTGGTAGATGTACTCTTAGAGTTTATATAGAGGAATTTTAAAAAGTCAATATAACTGCTTGGTAGTTTTAGTGTTAACTTTTCAAGGATATTGGCACATGTGAGTACATTTGATTTAGCTTAACATTAAAATCTATCGAATGGACACTTGTTTTATTTTCGTATAATTCTCTAACTGTTTTTGTCCATCTTCGGAATCTTCTATTTGTATAAATTTGAATGAAATAAACTGCAGGTAAGTGGAAATTAAAATCAACCTTATCTGTTCTAAAGAAAGTTTGGTCTTGAAGAGATTAAAATACGAATCTTAACATTAGAACTACTAAATGGGTCAAAATGATCTATTCATAAATTCTTCTTTTGCAACGAGTAAATTATTAATGATAAAGTTACCTTAGCGAGCGCAGTTATGAAAGAAATCGTAAGGTAAGAAGTTAATAAAACTGAACTTATGGTTTCATTTTACACTTTATTTAAAGTAGCCAATTTACGAATGAAATGAAATTTTATGTGATAACTGTTCGCTTGAATCTGCTCGTAAAATCGTATCTTTTTCAACTTAGTCTGATTACTAACGGATTCTTTATGTTTAATAGTTTACACAGGGCAGCTGGAAACTTTAAATTGAAAGGGTAGGAAATTTTATGTCTTAATTAAGGAAGATTTAATCGAGGAGTTCGTCTGTTTCACAGAACCGTGAAACAAATTTATTTGTGTCCCAAGTCGTTATAAAGTTCATTTTTAATAACACTGAGTATTTCAAAGTTAAAGGATATGATGAAATAATTTTAAAAAAGAAATTTTCTTAACTATTATTACATTGAATTGGAACTACATTATACTGTACTTTTTAATTAAAAAAGATTTAATTGAGAAACTGTTCTATCTCACAGAGTAGTAAAATGTTTTTTTCTTATCGTAAGGGTTGCTATGAAATTTACTTTATTAATGCTCAGTATTTTCCAAGTTGAAGCTTTTGATAAAATGGTTTAAAGAAAAAATATTTTCAGCTATAGTTATAGTTATAACATTCTTCTTTTTTAATTCTATTCTTGGTTGAGGCATAGCACTATCTAAGTGTCCACATCACACAATATATTCCGACTAAGGTGTTATTTTACAGTTGCCGGCTGATAAAGCGAAGTTATTTCTGTGCGTAACTGTAGGTCCGACACCGGAACCGGCGAATTCTGGCACAACGAGGCAACGTCGTTTGGTCTGGCCCTATTCCAAACTATAGCAGACTGCGCGGTATTGCCAATCCACGTGCAACGATATCCTGATGGCATGCCTGACCTAATAGCGCCGGCGAAATTTACCTCAACGGTCCTGCATCCCTTTGGAGAATCAGAATTAAAGAAAATACCTGCGAGTTTAATTTTCGTGAAAGTGCTGACGCAACTGTTCGCGACAACCATTACATTCAGTCCAGATTCATGTTAAACGTTCTCGATGTTCTTTTAACTCGTTTCATATTACAGCAACATTACTCCCTTTTAACATATTAGATATAAACAAACCTAAATAAACTTTCATTCGCTTTATAAGGAAAAATATATAAAACTAAAAGAATTATTTGTTGAAGACGCTTCTCATATATCTGAACTTTAGAATAATATTTTTATGAAGATCTGAAACTTGCAAGTAATTAGTTTTAATGAAAAATATAAATTTTATTTTCTGTTTTTCAATTATGAAATGATTGTATACAGTAATTTATGAACATAAATATTATTTCTTATTTTTTAATTATTAATTGTTTTTCGAAAGAACTTATTTTCTATTTTTAATTGTGGAACGTATACAATAGTTAAAAAATAAAATTATTAATTTTTCGTTCAGACATATATCTTAATGTATCTCATTCGGTTAGAACTTCGGTTACAATATTGCTAGAGTTATCTGTCTTCCATTTTCCTCTGTTATAAACAAAAACAGTTAAAGTGCTGGATCCTTTGTTGGTACACGGAATAGGTCAACGCAAATGGTTTTCCGTTTCCAGCATTGTTTCAAATAAAATTTCCTCCGTAGCCTCCGCAGACTGTACAAAGCAGATTCAATGCAAACTTTATTCAGTCTGTAAAAGGATTTATCGAATCGAAAAAGGAACGAAACGTTCGTTAACTATTGTTTCAATTTTTGCATCAGTCACCAACAATAATCCCACAGCAATTTTATCAAGCGAATAACTTGGAAATATGCTTTGGCAAGTAATATCACGGGCACTCGAGACAATGTTAAATGGAAGCCATCGCGCCGGTAATAAAGGCGGGAAATTCGAATTTGTCACAATGCAAAGGGAGGTAAGATGATGATAAAAAGTTACGTAACAGAGAGAACTCGAGTGGGAGGTATGAAAGGTGTCCCCGAACGACGCTTCTACCGTGGACAGGGAACGGATTTTAAAGGTCAGCTCATAATTAAATTATTGACTATTTTCGTCGTGGAATTAAAGCGGCGATGGTCGGCGGCATAGCGTGCGTTTTCGAGTAAAACCGTGTGGGATGTGCATTAATGTCAAATGACACCGTCCGTGAAGGCACCTGTTGCACCATTTCGGTTTTGTATTTAATGTCGGAACCAGCAAGTCGGCAAGGACAGGAATTTGCGGTTGTTTAACGTTATTGACAGCCAGTGGTACGATGGTTCGGAAAATAAACAGCGGTTAAGTGATCCGCTGCTTGTGACACGGCATCGACAGTTTCTCAATGCGATTTCCGGTAATCGACGAAAAATAAATTAATTGCAACTTGTCACGTTACTATGATGGACATCAAAGTTTACAATACTCTCTTCCATTGGCATGAAACGTACTGTTTTAAAAAATAATATAGTTCGCTTTCAAATAGTTGTGAATTACATCCATAAGATATAACGATATTATGCAATGGTGATTGTTTCGCAAAATGATTGTCTCGTGTAAAATATTCCTTAATAAATTACTTTAACAAAAATATTTGTAGCACAAAGTATTAAAATAAACAAAAATATATTGTTGAATTTTAATAAAGTGTTTATTCAAATTGTTCCACACTAATTTATAACGGTTCACTTATACATAAATCAATTACATTTTCATCGATTCATTTTTAATTGACTAATTACAATTTTAATCGATAAATCTAAATTTTAGTTATTACACAATTATAATATGCAGAAGCACAACACGAGACTAAAATTACGAACTGCTCGATAAATATTAAGAAGCTCATTTTAGATTTGAAACCCGATAGAATCCTTAATGAAGTAAATGAATCTCGATTAAAATGAATGTTCATTTAAGTCCAAGTTTCTTCAGGTTATTCAATCAAGTATATCCATAAGCACTCTGAATATAGTCGTTACCTTCCTTACACGACGTAGCGTTCAAAAATAATCGATAGTACGTGTTACTCTAATAAATAATGAGACAAGATACCGCGTATTGGCTTAAAATAGATTTCGCAGCAAATTCGAACGAGTAACGATCACTTGTGCGTTTAAAAGTCAAGTAAGTTTACATACCGCAAACGTTTGTCCATGTATATACATATACGGTGTGCTCTTAACTATTTTATGACTCGTGAGCATATTGTGTGCTCGATGCATAATGTATCACACGTTTTCGTCTTTTGAATAACGTTGCCCGATATTGAATGGATTGTGTATCTAAAAATAACCTGACGCGAATGGAGTACGGAATGATCACGTGTGTGTCTGATGTGCATTATCGTTATCTCGACCTGTTTTCAGGCTTCTGCTAAAGACTCGCGTTTTAATCGCGCTTCAATATTTGACAAAATATTAAAATTGTGACGGGTTGTCATGTATTGGCGGTACAATCGGATAGAGGTTGATTGTACGTCAAAAAATAAGTCGAAAATATAGAATATAAGTTTTTCATTTGTGACTTCGTTTTTGAAAAAATCAATTTTAACAACCTTTTCGGTACATGTACATTCCACCGAGTCTCAACTTAACGAATATCACTGTAAACTTGTTCATGTTAATGGTCGTTCTTAATATTTTTATAGTATTTTAGATAAATCGAATAACCAGAGCAGAAGATAAAGGAATGTGCTTACTATTAAGTAATTTTATTAACTTAAAAATGATTGAAAATCATGTCTACGATTTCTCAAACATAATTGTGCTCTTCTAATTAAATTTCTACGTACATTTTCTAAAGTGTGGTTTCACAATTTTAATTTTTTAACCGCTATAATAATTTTTTCTCTGAACTGTTCAATACTCGTTATTTCGCCAGTATACACAACAGGCTTAAGATGACTCCACAATTAGAAATTCGAGTTTGACAGAAACTAGGAGCTCCATTCGACGAGTGTAGAGGTAAAGCAGGATGTTTACAAAATACAACAGTGGTTTTCAAGCATAAGAGTCAAGCATATGTCTCAAATAAAAATTTTGTATTGCATACTTTCGACTTATTTTTTTATATAAAATCACCCCCTATCTGGTTGTACTACCAGTTATATGATACCCTATGTACATACCTTTGATTTGAGTTTATTTTTACCAGAAAAGTAGCATACTACCCCTATTTTATTCGAGATAATGTCGTTACTGGTGATGCACTGAATGACGGTTCATTGTTGTTATATAAGTAAGCATAATTTTCTATAAAACTCAGGTCTGAAGGGATTAGAACTGTATCATGTTGTTGTCATATTATATCGATGCGCTATTTCTACGCATGAAATTATTATTCAAAAATCGAGTATAATTTTTGAACCCGCTGCAAAAGTGTCGTAGCGTTGAAACAGGAGAACAAAAAATGGTATAAAAACGGTAGAATGTCCGTGCAGTGAAATTTTCGCGTGACATGCCAAATAAATTTCGTGACACGCGAAACAGATCTGCGAGGAATTCTGATTTCCCATAAAAACTTGATGATGAGGTAACTTTACTAATAATGCGCTAAATGGCAGTCAATTGTTGTTAGATAAACGAATATAATCCTGTATAAAATTCAGGTCTAAAGGGGTTAAGCTCGCAAATCGTTGAAAGCTAGTTATTACACACGCTGCGGCGCGCGTTGCCTGATGCATAGCTACTTACTTTATGGGAGTGACGTGAAATCGATAGGGAGATTGGCACTTAATAATAGAAACAAATCGGTCGGGCGGTCTCGGTCAAAAAGTTTCCTTTCATGTTCAACCGCCCACCGACTGATGCAGGGTCCGTTCCATATCTACGTGTATTGACAATCGTACAATGCAATGCCTGCCGTTCGTGTTTTATAATGCCACAAAGTTTCAGATAAATTAATAATAAGAAAGTTATACCTTTCCGATAAGTTTTGTTTTAGGAGAACTTGTTTCTCGTTCTTTTAAATTCCTTCTACCGCATTCTGTTTTAGTTGAGTGCGCGATGTCAATGTCAATTCGGGTAAATTATGAAATATGAAAGTGTAAATGATATACAAATTAATGAAAAATTGGGTGTTATGAATTTCAGTAAAATAGAATGTATATTTGTAATGTTATAGATGATTTAGCAGTAAGATAATTATATCTTTCAGTTAGCTTCTGTCTTAAAAGAATTATTCCTTTGTCTTTCTTTTCTTAGTTTTATTTTATTCTATAGGTATTTGCTGGTTGTCAAGTATATTTGTTTATATTTCTCTACTTTCCATTTCAGTTGAATTTTCTTTTACTTCTAATATTATTATTGACGTTGTTATTAATATAACAAAATTTGTATGAGAACCTACGGGTTATTTGAAACTGAAATTCTTACATAAGCTAATTCTAATAAAAGTTGCTTACAGACACTCGACAATAAAGTTTGTTATTTAATGCTGAGAAGTATTGGGTATTTGTCACATTGATAATAAAGAAAATTTTTATTATTTAGTACTTTTTTCAGATAAGGAATGTAATTTGTTTATTCATTAACCTCCACGTAACACTTTCATGAGTATACCATTAAGCGTTGATTAATGTGCGAATTATTGATTATGCTGATCAAAAAGTGGAGCTATAGCCTTGCCTGGCAGCTATTGATAAAGGGTTCGCGAAATCGCGTGTTCGTGTGTGACTCCATCCGGTCCGATGCTCGAGAGGGCTAATTAAGGATAGGTCGATGCTTCAGACGATTTAATTGGCCGATGTATTATTCCGGCATTCTTGAGCGTGCTATATTAGGTGACATTGTGATTGTAATGACTAGGGGCTGTTAATCATCCATTTGTTTCGAGAATCCACTCATGTCACCTATATACAGGAAAATCTATATTTAATAACTCCTATGCTCATTATCCGTATGTAATTACATTTAGCTAGTGTTTTATATTTATAATCTCGATTTCTGCAACCTTGATATGATAAAAGTAGCAAGTGTTCCGGAAGTTATTTAAATATTTAAACGTTCTTTCTTAATTAAATGAAATACTCATATAGAATATGCGTTACTTTAAAACGTCTAAATAAAATATTTTTATAATACTATTATCATTCAACGTAAATCATATAAATAAAACACTTTTGCATTATACTGTATTATTACAATAGATTTTATTTATTAATTTACTTATAATTATACATTGATATATTACTATTTATACATTTGTATATTATATATTTCATTAGCAGTTTAATAATTTAAATGGATAACTCACCCTATCGAAGATATTTAAATTATTATTAATAATCTCAAAGTAAAAGTCGAAAAATTATTTTCGTCTGTGAAATCATGCCTCAAAATGATGGCCACCTATGGTTAAACAGCCAGTATCTTTCTATATTCCTATGCACGCTCACAGTGTCTTTAGATATTCTTATGCCTCGAGCTTCTTTATTTTCAGAGTTTTATATCGCTGCATATTTCCATTTTCACGCTCGCTCAACTCCAGCTTCCATTGGGTTTACATGTACCTACATATACGCGTGTAAATATACGTATGTACATATGTGTATGCATACACGAGTTTGAACTTTCACGTTGCACTTTCCCGCCTTCGCATATCCATATTTTTATACTTCTATCATCCAGTTCTCTTCATCGCCTATCGGGCATTATCGCCACGGGCGCTTTTAACACATTCGCGGTTGCATATAATTTTCCGAAGTCTACAGGGAAATACCACAAGGATCTGCTGTTCAAATGTGTATGAATATAAAATATGTATATGACAGAACTATGTAGTTAATACTTAACTATAAATTTTGAAACGACGTAGGATTAAATGGCTCGCATTCTTCGTAGGATTATTTTAACAGAAATCATTTAAAGAAATTAAAAATTACTAAGGTACAAATATTCAGTGAAATAATTCAAAATAACATAGGATTAGGTTACCGGAGTTCAACTAAAGGATTTAAAATTACGTAAATCTACGTTATTGGAATTCAGCTAAAGAATTCAAAAATGCGTAGGACTACGTTATTAGTATTCAGCTAAAGAATGTAAAATAATGTGAAACTACGTTATCGGAATTCAGTTAAAGAATTCAAAATGACATAGGACTTGGTTATCAGTATTCAACTAAAGAATCTAAAATGATTTAGCACTACGTTATTTATATTCAACTAAAGAATTTCAAATAATGTGAGACTACGTTATTGATATTCAGTTGAATTTAACATGACGTAGGACTACGTTACCGTCTCGAATGCGTGAATTTGCGCGATATAATAGCACGTTCCAGAACGACAATACAACCGAATAATCTTTACGTATTACTGGCTGCATCCACGGCCGGCGACAGGTTTACGAGACAAGTAAACACCAATGGCGTCTCGCAACCCCACAAATATTGGAACTTTCCCGTGGAGGAAGCAGTCTTGATGTTGCGACGCGTCGCAGCGGCTTGACACATCCTGTTACCAAGATGTCTGCCTTCTAAGCCGAGCATTTCTCGCGCGTTGTCTCCCATCGATCGGCACCGCTGAATTCGAACGATTCAAGGGGGACGATTGTACGGACGGCATTGATCTCTAATTGAGTTATTAAATATGCGAGAGGTTCTTTACAGCCATGGTTCGTTGTTCCGGTGGAATTTTGATTGAAATTTGTAATCAACCATCTGTTAATCAAGATTGTGTTTAAATATAATTTTCCTTCTTTACTTGCCTTTGATTTATTTTGCTATCAGACAGTAATTATCGTTAGCAGTTAAGTTAATAATTAAGATGCACTGTCAAATGTTATTGAAATTTTATTTCTCTGTTTATATTATATAGAATATTCAACTGTAGTAAATGTTTTAGATGAACCTGTGCAAAAAATAGGACAAACATGAAGAATCAAGAAGTTGCAATTTCTGCTTCGTTTTCGAGTTCTAACGATTCACAGTGCATTTTAATTTTCTGTTCACTATAACTTGTAGAATTACTTTTCAAATTACATCATATACATCTACCGAAACAATATTTTTTATTAGCAATAATACTCCTATATTACAGAGAAACAAGCATTCATCTTAAACAATAATAAACAACTTTCATTTTACCATAATACTGAAACCAAAATAATTCCAAATGAAAAACATCGAACATAAACCAACACATTTCAGAAGATCGTAGCAGTAATTGGCAGTAGGCGAAAACTGCGAAATCGGTAGTTTGGTACGTGACCGTGCGACCAATTTCGCTGATGCATTCGATAAACAAGCCACTTAATTCCGATTATTATCAGGGCACGGGGCCAGAAGAACAAATGGCAAGGATTCGATTGAACACCGTTCGTCGTACAATGGTACCCGTGCGGCGTGCGTCGTATCGATTACGGTTGCCTAGGAATTCCGCGACAGACGAGCTATTCAAATGCATATAAAGGCAGCTGGGGCGGCCGAGATGAATTTCCGCATCGGATATTTTCGAACGGTCGCAGTCGGGGTCCTTGGCTCGTCACGAGTAATTCATTCCGGACAATGGACGAGAAATCAACGTTTACGTTGTCCGTGTACACGGCCATTTTACCGAGCGCTGTGTGGACGTCGACGTTAAAAATTAATCGAGAGACTCGACTCGACTGGCCGGAAAGTCACGTGCGCTGGCCAAGTTATTGTTAATGGCTCGTAGTACGTGTCCACTGGGGGAACGGTCTTCGATTGATTGCACTTCTACAGTGGCAAATACAGCTTTCTAAACGCGGATGACTCATTGCTTCCGCCGAATGTTCTTTACAGTTCCTTTGGACGCCATTACGCGGAGCGACGGTGTGGTTCATTGATGAAACCGCGATCGAAGATGAGGTTGAATAATGCTGAGACAAACACAACTAGATAATTCTGTGTACGATGATCTGATCTCGTTTAGATCGTCGATTATTTTCAAGTGATTCTAGTAGTATACTGAACTTATACGTATATATTTTCTGTTTACTTATCCTTACAAAGAAAGTTATCGAACCCGGAAATTCAAAATATTATGAAACTTTGTATGTAAGTAGAATAAGTCAAGTCTAATACATTGCAATTTTTTTCGTGCCGAATTTCATTTTGAAGGTATGATTCACTCCTTGAAAAAAATGCAAATTTTTCTTTCGTGTGGATTATTTTGAGAACGGTAAAAGATAGCGAAACAAAGTTTCAATAAAAAATACATTGTTCTTTCATGTCTATAGAATTGCGAAATAAAGTATCACTGATATTTATGGTGTAATAATTCTTTTAAGAAAAGTGAGTCATTTCTCACGGACTTATCCTAAACAATCCGGAATTGAGGTAATAATTATTTGGATATAAGTAGTAGAAATTCAACATTAACAGTAATATTAAAAATACTTTAGTATTTAAAGGTTGAAGGATTATTTATGATAATTCTCGTGTTTAACTTTGGTTAATTATTTACATTAGCGATTCTTCACTGATTTGGATGACCTTCAAACGTGTTGTCGGTAAATTGATATTGAACAATTTTTGTCTATACATGTGAACCATGTATTGTTACTCAGCTTCAAGTTCTCAGACATTAAAAAAATTCTTTGACAATTGTTTAGAAGTTTCACAACTTCGTTGAATTAAGTGACCTTGAAATATGTTGCTAGGGACATCATAGCAAACAACTTTCTCCACAAATTACTGCCGCTCTACCTGAGTTTCCAAGATATTCGCAACAATATGTTCAATATTACTTCCTACAGTTTATATATTGCATTTGAGTTAATTTAGGGCTAGTTGACTTAATGTATCGTATCATATGTTTTTCTTCACTTATTGAAGTGCTTTTACATAATAAGTTAATTATAATATTACTATCATTTGGATAGCAGGGATTGGTGTTAGTGGGGCTAGTTTTTACCAAGTGAAGGTGTAGTGTAGTAGTTACCAAGCACAGTATCACTCTGTTATTGCAAAAATCAAACAAAAAGATCTTGAAAAAAGTCACCAAAAATAAATTTCGCTTATTTAATCGTTAATATAGATGCTAAATTAGTTGAAATATAATTGGTTCCGAAAAATTGTTGAAATTTTGCGGTGCAAAGAAGAAGAAACAATTAAAAAATAAGGAATTCAATTAAATAATTAAGAATACGTACTTATATACTATAAATAAATTTCTAAGTTAACTTTAGATCAGTTTATGTCCACAGAACAAATGAAACCATGAATTCCAAAACAGTACAAGTCAACTAATTAACATTTCGACAGAGTCAATTTTTCTTCATTTTCGTTCGTTCATTCATTATCTATTTCAGTATATTTTCATTACGTGTACATTTAAAATATTATTAAATAGGCCTGTGCAAGGGGAAAACAGTTACATCAGTACCTCATACGGATAACGTTAAAAAGTGGACTTATACAGGCTTAGAATTTACGACTTTAAATATTTACTGTTTAAATATGGTTTAGTAATTTAGTTTTAACACTAAACGTACTGGTACTTTGCATACACTAATTCCTAAAGTAACCAGTCGAAAACTGGTTACAAAACAAAAGTAAACAAATTAGACGATACATTCTTAGTAGAAATAGAAACAGAAAGATAGCTAACAATTGGAAAACTGTGTAATTAAACAATATAGAAATTAATACAAAGTTAAATAATAGAAAGAAACGCAGAGTTTTAAATCATATTTTAACCAATTAACTGCGTTTGATGAGTATACACGCCATCGTAAAGTTTATCTTATTCATCTTAATTCTTTCAACGATGAATTCTTTATTTTTTTAGATAAACACGTAATTTTTCTTTCTTTTTCATAAATTTTCTTTGTTTCACGCGAATGAAAATCGCGTAAATAGAGCCTTTCGGTACAAGAGAAAACAAAATATTGAAGAGAAAAGCTGGTATAAGTGTTAGAAATACATAATAATGACATTTTAGAAAACAAAGGTATATTTCATTCGCTGTTACTAAATTCAGATCGTGCGTAAAAACTATCGCGAAAATAGTGTTCCAATTTACCGCGTCAAAAAGAGGCTCACATGAAAAAAGTCCGCGTAAATCGAGGGTTAGGCGTACTTCATTTTTTGATTTTATTGCGCGCAAAACGAGAGTTTTGGAAATCGATTCCATAGTTAACAGGTTAGAACCAGTTATTTGATCGATCGCAGCACGTTTAGTGTTAAAACGGTTAATTTGGTGTCGGCGTACGCATTGATTAGTTCCACTTACCTGAGTTGGAACCTTTTGTATCCATAGGCGGCGGGGGGTCATCAAGTGGCCGGTACATGGTATCTTCCGTCTGAGGAGGCGGGATGCTGGAAAAAGAAAGGCCCGGTTACCGTTATTTAAATATCGATCAATGTTGTCACGGCTTCTAACGACACGATCGTTAGTGTGTGATTTTTATGGGAATCAATTTTCCGTGGATCAAGCGGAAACACTGTCGTGTTGGTTCCTTGTCAAACCGGTAAATTGTCCAGCTCATAGCTTGCATAATCGATGGACACGTGAAGCTCTTGTTAACCAAACGCATTGCCCGCAAAGCTAATTCATTGTGAACCTCTTGCCTTATAACAACGTGTCAGACTCGTAGTGAAAATTTTCAACATGATTCAATAAACTTAACACATTGCGTACTGGTAATGAGAAATCTCGTTTTTATATAAAGACACTTAGCTATGCAACTTCGCTAATTACCACAGCATTGAAAAAAATATAACATTGGATTCGAATTGATTATCTATTTAAAATATATTACATAACAATATGATATCTGAGTTTTTCTATGTATAGTGATATAAGTTGACCTCACTGAAAATTGCCATCAATTGTTAAATAGTACTCGATGTGTTAAATAGTACTCGATTCGTTCGATTTCAAAGTAAATATTATTCTTCTGGAATCAATTATTATACTTAAGAGCAAATATAAACATACAATATGTCTACAATTTATCTCTTTTTCCAGTAAATTATTAGTAATAAAGTAGTATCGATCAGAGTTGAGGAAGAAATTATAAGGCAAGAGGTTAACACCTTACTGACCGGTGGAATTGTTTACAGAAAATATCTTTCTACTTTAATATGCATACTGTATTCACATATAATATGCTAAAATGATTTAAATGATTCAAACTGACTAATACAATCTGGCTCTTATAAAGATTCTATTAATGTAAGTACAAATACAACGAAACTCATAAACATCTTGGACCGATAAATACGAGTATACTCGTGACCGGTCAGCAAGGTGTTAACACTTAGCCAACCAAATGGGGAGATTTCCTACTTTTCTCTTACCAAGACATTGCCATTTATTACATTCTTATTTAGTAACTCTTGAACTGGGAATATTTGCAATACAATAAATACCTTTCTTGCTTTTGTAAAACACAATTTTTAATAAAATCTATTGAATGAGTTCCATTAACCAGCTAACTGAGTTTGATTACACTACACGTCATCTTGAAGCTTGAAGTGATACTAATTCTATCAATGACGAATTCTTTAGTTTTCAGATAGATATCTAATTCCTCTTCGTTTCGCTTTGGTTTTTCATTAAAGCATAACCTAGCTGCATTCGTCCTGCATCTGACGAGTACACACTTGATTTTTTGATTTTTGAAACAGAAAGTTTTCTCGCAGAACGAGAAATTTTTGAAACTCAATTCCACAGTCGAAGTAAATGAAAAAGGTTATAGTTACAGTAGCTCTGATACTTTCATAATTATAGTTATAGTCTTTTTTAGGCAGTTTTCTAACTGTTAACAAAACCGTTTTTTTTTTATTTATCAGCCGCGTCGAGAATCCAACGTGCTGCCGAATTTAAATTTACTTTTTAACAAATCGGTAGCCCGCGTTGACAGTAACAAAGAAACACGAGTTTATTTGTATAAGCGTGCGATACGAATGAATTAATTTTAAATAAAACAACAGAAGCCATCGTTAAGTTTCAAAGGAAAAATATTATTGGCCCCCCTCCATTTTAACGAGTTCAAACCACGTGACTTGGGGATCGTTACGAAAGACTCGAGTGCCCCTCGAACAACGATAATTCTTAAGTTTAATTCTCAGTCACCCGTTTCCCCTTTGCACAGATTTTATATACACGTACACAGAAAAGGGATGCGGAGGGGAGACATCGTTATTACGAAGGACGTTTGAAATTACCGTGCCTGGGGCTACAAAAAAAGCCACGGTCGCGCGGGTTGCCCCCTAATGAACTTCCTTTGTCTAGCAATCAATTGAATTTAGATGTACTGACGTATCGCAATGTCATTAACGAAAGAGACTCCTTTTCGATAATTGTGTTCGCCTTTCATGACATTCTTGTTTCATATTAGATGCTGGAAAAAGTTACGTAATATGAAATGTCGGATTTTTCTTAGTCACCAATGTTTGTACTCCCGCTGTTATTATTCCTTTGTTTTCCATATAACCTCTTAACCACTTGCCTTCTAACAACGTGTCAGACTTGTGGTAAAGATTTTCAACGTGATTTAACAAACAAATATTACTTGATTCATTCGAAGTCAAAGTAAATATTATTCTTCTGTAATCAATTATTATACTTAAGAGCAAACACATAGACATAGATGTGCCTACAAGTTTTCTGTTTTTCCAATAAATTATTAATGACAAGGTAGTTGTATTGATCAGAGTTGAGAAAAAAATCATAAGGCAAGGAGTTAAACAGTTTCATTGTCGATTATCAGAGTAACTTTTTGCAAAAACGTTTTTCCAAATTGTGCATAGTAACTATTTCTTGCATCATTTTTGAAGACATAGATACCGTTAACATTCATGTAATTTTCTTATATGAATTCAAACTTGGAAATAATGTTGCAAAAACCGCTGAAATATATAAATATGTACCATTTGTGGACAATACTGCCAATGAAAGAACAGTGCAGCGTCGATTTGCAAAATTTCATTTCGGTGATATTTCTTTGTAAAATGTGGGTGGTAAATTCGAAACAGTAGTTTATAAGGATGTCTTTACAATTTATTCTTTCCAAATATTCAAAATTCTTTAATAAAGGAATATATTTATTAAAAATGCGTTGGCAGGAGTGTATTGAATCGAATAGAGCATATTTTTATTGAAACGTTTTTTAGAACATTAAATGAGGATTCCTTTTTTCTGCAAAATCCGACATTTCATATTAAATAATCAAATACAATAAATTGAAGTTCGATTTCAACCAGTATTTTATTAATTTAATAAATGAAGTTGGTATTAGTAGCAAGTTATGTTTATGGCGTCGGTAGCAAATTAAATGAAACTATTTTATTAAAACGTTCTATGTGTTTAAATTACTCTGTCGAAAAGAACTTTTTCCGGTACCTAATAGCGCGATGTTAAAAAGAACATCTGGGTGGCTGTGGTGAAATAGAAATAAGATAAAATGCTTTAGTCAGCGGATCATAATTTTATATGGAATTGTAAAAAATGTTTATACCTTTTGTTGTTACCAGATTACCGTTTGGGAAACATGTTCAAATAAAAACCAATGATAAATTCTAAAATTTTTCTTAGAAAATTTGAAATAACAATATGGTTTAGCCTTTATGAAAATGGGAATTGTGTGAGATTTTATTGGGTTGTAAACGAAATATACTGTTTTACTTGAATAAGTGTAGTCTCATTTTGTCGTGCTTTCAATTCATAAGTCTAATTTATTAGTTTCGTTTAGGAAAGCGATTTTATTCGCGCCCGGATGATCCAGAATACCTAGTTCTGCGTTTCTTTGCGGCGAGAAGCATCAGTTGCAAAGACAATTTGTCCGTCTCAGTTACAAATTAAATTACTGCGCGAATCTCGTCCGCCGAGGGTTTGAAAAATGTTGGGAGTGAAGAAAATTCCACGGGAACGAAGATTTGCCGCTATTTTCTTCCTCATACTGCTGCGAGAAATGTGGTTAGCGACGGGGACACTCATCTGTATCATTCTGATGATTTTATTTAATGGACAATAGTAATGACAAAATAGTACATTCTTGAACAGTAATTTTTTTATAACTTACGACTAATCTTTATTACCTATATGTAACAGTAAAAAATTAAACATTATAACATTATTACATTGCACTGTTTATTATTTTTCCAAATTTATTTCAAGTTTTTCTTGTTAGGACTGCTAAATACACTTGACCTTTAAAACCATCTTTAAAGTCTTCGAACTGTGAAGATCGCACAGAAAAAGATAATAAGAATATCTTTATTACAGTGTTCTGAACAGGAATAATGGTGCGTGGTTTCGCAAATAAGAGGGAATGAAGTACGCACGAGAAACGCAAATAGAGATAAAGTACGATGGGATAAAATGAAGAATAAATGTGCCGTGCAACGTTCGAGTTCAGCAGATAACGAACGTTGTTATGAAACTTAGCCCTATTTCTCCGATGCTCGGTCAATCCCATAAAATTTCCTCGAGGTTGCCCTCCACCTCTTTTATCGACGATGGTGCCACCCAGCCCATTATGTGATTCTTATATCGAAGAACCGCAATAAAGGAATACCGACACCATTTCTGTTTGGCCCACCATGTGTAATTTCCCGGTCAACAAATCTCCCAACTACCAATTTTATATCTATAATATACCTAATCAGAACAAGTCGAAAGAAAGCATTATTACGAGCTCGCGATCGTGTGATCTAATTGTACTCGCGACACGAACTTGTTCGTGCCAAGTCAGAGCTAAGTGAGATTCGTTTCTTTTCATTATTATCCTCTGTACTTGTAGTCTGACGTAAAAACAACGCTAAACAAGTGTTATGGTACGATATGTATTTACGTACACGCGTCAGAAAAATGTTTAAACCAAATAACAAATGTGGTCTGTAGTTTTAACGAAATGATTCATAATTTCAATGTTTTATTAAAAAGTATAACAAAATGGTAAAACCGAATTAACCTAGTATTTAAACATGTAACTTTAAAGGTTGTTTAATGCAAGAATATTTACTCCACGTTCAGAGGTTTAATGTGCTTTGTATGAAACGTAAAATTATGGTCGTCACAAATGGTTGATTCTGTAAAATACGTTTCGCAAACTTATTTAATAAAGTAATAAATATTTATAATAATATACATATTTTTCTTTGTAGTTCGTTGCAGAAATTTGTTTCACAAAGTTTCATACCAGTGGTGATTGTGATGAAAAACAAAGATGAGGAATTACAAAAGTGGCTGCTTTCCACCATTTGTGTTTATCTATCATCACGAGTGACAGGTAATTTAAATTTATTGTTTTCTGTCACTAATAATAATGATGTGTTACGACAAAAAATTAATTTTAATGAATAGTAATGTCTTATTCACATACGAGAGTCGAAAGCCCAGCATGAAATAGGCAGTAACAGAAATTTCGTTTTCATCGATGAGACGGATATCGATTTCAAGTCGTAACGCTGTCGCGGAAGAGCAGCACACGCAAAGCTCGTGAAAGGTTTCTACTCGCAGATAACGATTGCAAATATGACCTATAAGCAATGTAGGTGGCCGACCTGCGCCTTAAAAATCTACCTCGTAAATTTTCTGCTACCTATGGTTCTAGTGAAATAGTGTTACGGGATTTTAAGATTTTTTTTTAAATCTATCGCTCAACGGATTTAGCTCATAATCTGCTTATGCCATACACTTTTCAGTTAACGTCTGATGTTTAACTACTAAAATAAATAAATAACTGCAATGAACATTAATGGTCCATAAATACTTTCACAATTGCTAGCCGTGCAAGTTCGAATATCTACAGTGATTCAAAGTTATTAAAATTATTTCAACCGTCTGGACTTTGTTAACTGCTGATTTATACTAATTAAGGTATTAATACTTAACTAGGCGATGGTTAAGTGAGAGAATTTTCGCTGACAGCTGGAAATATTTTGTAAGTTTGCAGAAAAAGGAGAACTATGAATTTACTTGCATTTAATTCTTGGTGGATAAAATGTATGAAAAAATTGATGATTGGTATGATGGATAATTTAGAAATTACTTCGATCTACAGCAAAGTATAAACAGATATTTTTACCCAATATTTTTCCGTTGATTATGAGTATTAAGCTTTTACAGTCGTGTATTATGCTGGTGATGACAATAAAAATATCTTATAGAACGTTGGAAATTGTTTTAAAAAGTACCACACTTTGAAAGATTATAAAAATTAAATCTTATTATTATAATAATAAATAAAATATATATAAGATGTTGATTTCTTCTGTTGCAAATTACTTTAATTCATTTCGCTAAAAATAAATACAAGTTTACACCTAACAACATTGAAAATAAATCGAGTGCAAAGGGTTAACTTTCGTGAAAATTTACAAACTTATTATTTACACTTTTTAAAAGTTACTTTCTAGAATAAACTGAAAATGTAAATTTTACTGTTCACGAAACAATTGATCAAATATTTTTTAGCAGATAACTGATAATGAGTACGCGTTTTTAGGTTTTTTTCAAAGAGTTAGTTTATAATATTGATGAAAATTACTCGTGGTTCTTTACATTTTTAAATAAAAACAAAAGGAAAGGATAATAAGTGTAAAAAAGTGTTTAATTTATTTTACCTTCACTAATAGTATTGGAATGAATATATACACATGGCTTGTCTAATGATTTTGGGATGTTTGACATTAAGCTCGAATATTATTTTTATAATAAAAGTAATTTAAGAAGCTTTGTATCATTCATAGTGAAAGTTATTTACGACACAATGCAATTTCTGTTTCATTTTCCTCCAGCTCTTTGTTTTAGTTAAATCAAACGTTTGGCACAATTTGATCAGCTCTAGAAACTATCTCATAGCAAACTTCCGCCGGCGGAGATTCGCTTTAATCCTTAAATTCAATTATCCCCATTAAAACGGTTTAATGATATTAATAGTTTTCCGGCGTCCCGGAAATTCGTTCGGGTCAGAAGGAAGTCCCGGATGAACTTTCGCTGGTCTGATCACACGAAAACCTCAAAGTTAATTTCTAGCGTAAAGGAATTAAGAAAGTTTTTTTTTATAATAGTGCGGGATTAAGAAAAATTGGTTTAATCTTTTAAACGCGCATAATGAAAATGTATAGAAAAATAAACTGTATAATAAACAGAAACACAGTTAGATAGGAAAAAATGGAACGTCACGATATAACGGAAAAGGTGAAGAGAAAAATCATTATATTCTATATAAATTACAAAAAGGTTAAAAGGTGTAAGTGCTCGCTTAACAAATGGGTTAAAAAAACTGTACTCTTTCGTAACAATAAATATGTATGGTAGTAATTACTTTTTGTACTTTCCTCAAATTACGAAAATTTTCAAAAGTATGAAAGCAGAAAGAGGTTGTATTCAATCTGACTAACCGAGAGGACATTAAAAAGAAAGAAACAACTAGGTTAAAAACGACGTACTTCTCCGTGAAAACAAATACGTATGTGAGTGAAAATTTGTTATATTATTCTCAAATTATAGAAGTTTTAAAAGAGATGAAAGCTAACACGGGTTGTATAAAATCTGAATGACAGTGATAACCTTGAGGCGCCACAATCGCAATTGGGTTAAAAGAAATCACACACCAGTTTAAAAACAAACATACACGTTAATAGTACTTTTCTGTATTGTTCTTGGAATAAAGAAATATTCAAAGGAACAAGGATGAATTAGATCATAAAAAAATGTTAAAAATCGTAGTAACATTGAAAATAGTAAACGGTAGTGATCATGGTATACTAAATGAATAAAAAATGTCGTGTGTAACAAACTTGTAAAAGGAATCACAGGGCAAGGGGTTAATTATTTGGTAGCACAATTTTTATGTTATAGTGTCGTTTAGTTATTGTCTAGAAATGAACCAGATATTGTCTAGTTATTTACGCTATTCAAGATTTTCATTCGACGTCAGTTATTTCACGAATTACAATTGCTTTCTAGTAATTGGAAAGCTCGAATAAGCACGGTGACCACCGTGGCAGTCAACGCATTAACACTAGAACTACTGTAATTGATTTTTTGAAATTTTCCTACAGAAAGTGTAACAGTACATCTATTGAGATTTCTATTAATTTATAATTATATTTGCGTATTGCTGAAGCCATTTCTCAGAGAATCATGTTATCTTCTTAATAATTGCAAAAAGAAAAAATTAGGAGTCATTAATTAATGGATCATTTTGATCCAGCTAGTCGTTTTAGAGTTAAAGTGTTCAGAAATGTAAGAAAATCTAAATGAGAGCAAAGTCGAACATTGGTCGTTTAGGTTTTGTCAATGTGTGTATTTTTAACACTACAACTACAAAACGAGTCAAAGTGACTATTCTTGATGTCTTCTTTTTGAAATTATTACAAAGATAACAAATGTTTCATTAGGAATTATTAAAGAAATTGATTCAGCACTAAACAAACTAAATTGTAAATCCGTTAAGTCTCAACAGATGAACTTTTGAAATTGCTATCGAGACATTTCAAAAACTTAATTTAACTTTTCGGTAGTTTTAGTGTTAAGGGAAAGTGTTTTCGAGTCTCGGAGTGCAATAAACAAAGCGAGAACTACTCTGACAAGGGGACCCCTCCGATTAAACAGTGTCCTCAGGGCACTCATTTTGTAGCCATCAAGGCGACAACATTGAATTAAGTCAGTTTCAAATCCACACAGTTTCCATTTATTTTACGCCCACGGTTTCACAGTCCGTTGTTTAACTCTTTCGCTACAATGAACCTGATATCTCGGTTCCACGACGTCGAAGAAATGATGCTATGGACGAGATATCTCCTGCATCTTTATTATTCATATAAAGATTCCTAAGACATGTCATTGTTGGTGAAAAGTGCTTACAGATGATAAATATAAAATATTCCATATTTTGCATAATCAAATCTTTATATAATTAATCTGGTTTTCTTCCGTTGGCCATTGTTTTTGCAAACTATACATACTCTTGTTGGATGAGATTTTTTCTATGGGTTGTATTTTTGTATATTAGATTTTCTATATCGATTACAATTGTCCTTCTCAATACTCGAATGATATTGGTGCTTTAATATAGAACTGTTGATAGGCGAGCTAATGACATGTCTTAACAATCGATTACTTGTGTCCAATTTTCAAATAAAACACTTCATATCAATAATACAGGTACACGATACATTTCGTCCATAGTATTGTATGTTGACATTATGGTGCCGAGATATCCCGTCCATCGTAGCGAAAGGGTGAATAGTTAAAAATAATTCTTTAAATAATCCTGATCCTACAGAAAGCACTGTAACTTCGGAGCGAAAATATGGCCGCACGCCACGAACACTTATCGCCAGAATGTTAAGTGTCTTAAGGCGAGGATCTCGTGAACAGAGCGTCTTACGACCCAAATGTTAATCCTTTGTCCCCCTTTCCCGACAGCACACGAGAATATTTCGCGCACGCAACGTCACGCAATAGCTGCCGCGAAACGTGGCCGGGTTTTAATAAGCGTTGAACTGGTAGATAGCGAAAAGCACAGCGCCCAGAACCCGACCCTCTTGTAGCCTGTTGTGCGTCAGATAACACTCCAACGACGCTCCGCGAATCTGAACTTTCTTCGTTTCAAGTTTGAGCATAATTATAGCTTTGGGACATTGTGGCGAGGTGACACTGTACGCCGGTCTGCTTTGGTCTGGTTGGTGCCGAGCTGATTGGGCGAACTCGGGAGCTTAAATTACAGAGCACGCAATCGCTGCGTTCGTTCGTTCGTTGCGAGTTGGCTTCGATAAAATGTTGTCATCCTCGTGACAATATTTCGTTCACGTGTTCGACGCTGCATTATTTCGGAAGCGTGGTCGCTGGAATATTATATTCATGCTAGTGAGCTTCGTTTAATGATGTAGTCTACCTGTTTAATCATGCTCTAATTAAACTCTATTTAATTCTTCAGTTGAATACGTCGATTTCATGCTCCACGCAATTAGGTTACTTTAATTTGGCTTTGTGGAAGACTTTTTAGAGGAGTTGATATGGCACTCGAATATCATTATTGATTACCGAGTGCTTGATATTTTATTTTACCACTTGGGAAATGAATAATTACATCTGCTAAGTATTCTGTGCTTTAAAATCAAGGTCTTTTTATATTGAACTTCATTCTGATCATTCATTCTGATTCATTTTTTATCAGAAGAGTCATTTGGTCAATAGAATATTTTAATTAATAATTCAATTCAGTTGATTCATTCTTATATATGAAAGTAGGAAAAGAAAAATTTTTCGCTTAGAAAACTTTGGTAATAAAATTTGAAGTAAAGGGAACTGACAATTAAGTAAATTTAAAATTAATCAATAGAAATGTATTCATCGGATATTATTGGATTGTTAAAGATTAAATATTCTCTTTTATTAGAAAATTAATGATTGATTAATTTTTATGTGAAGAATTTCAATTTCCTGTTTCTACTAGAGGTAATAGAAAACAAGGAGATACGAAATCGGGAGTAGATGCCGCAACTGAAGTGTATATGGGAGGTGAAGTTACTGTAGAGGCATTATAGCAGTTGACTAGTTAATAATTGATGACCGCGGACACGAGAAATCACTCGATTGTCTTTACGGGTACTTTGGTTGCGAGCATTGATGGCCCAGCTGTTTCTGAAATGCTAACACGTCTCATTTTGGTAGCGAAGAGAGAAGGGTTGGAGGAGCCTCTTACGTCATAGCGAAGTATTCGGAGCAGCCTCGCGGAGAAACTCTCCAGGTTTCAGCCCCAGAGTTTCATACCTTCGATAGATAAACGTCGATTGAGGTCTGGCAATTTCGTGACCCGGCAATTTCGCATCGAACCATTGTAACCAATTCAAATTCAGGGTTATGCTACACGTTCACAACCACTGGATCTACACCACTGTTTCAGAACATTGCAACGTTTCGTACAATTTAATTTGTTCATAGAAATATTACTTCACCTTCCTATACATTCTGAACAACAGGTATTCTCTTACTTGAATGTTTTCAACAATTTTAGATTATTTTTACTCGCTGATTATTATAATTAGGGGCTTTTATATATTTATCTGAAAAACTGGAAAGTTCAAAGTTTTACACAATGCATATAATATATAAACATGTATGAAATATTTAAATTGTAGAGTTGTTCATTAAAAAAAAGAAAAGAAAAAGTGTTTTCTATCGTAATACCGTTTTCCTAATTATATTCTTAAAAGTTTTAATTTGCATAAAGATTTGTGGTCTAATTGTAATCGCTGATTTCTCAGGCTGCTTTTATATGACCAATAGACAGTTGTTGTTTATACAATTCTTATTTTAGTGTTGAATAAAAATATTTAATAAAATAATAATTTAAATATATAATATATTTAAATTTAAATATATTTCGTGATTATTTTCTCTGCAATATCCACTGGTATCCACAATTACAGGGGAAAGATTTGTATGTTTATTAAATCTAGCATTTGTGGCCAGAATAATAGTAATAATTATAATAATTTATAATACTATAACAAATATTACAATAATATTTTAAAAGTATACTAAAAGTAACGGTAATAGAACCAAAAAGTTGTTTTTCAATATTACCAATAAATCAAATACAACCACTTCTTGTATAAATGTGGAATATTCCAATAAACAGTCCAGAATTCGTTTAACATGAACTTTAATATCTACAGGTTAAATTCAAAGCACGTTATGTATTTACAGTACTGTAGAACTCACAATAAAGCGATTAAAAAATTCTTGAAAAATAACTATGAAACAGATTCTTCATAAGAAAGTAATACAGACAGAGAAAGAAGTTAGACCAGGATCAAAAAAGGGAATTTAACGTAAGATTCGTAAACATGAAATCGCTATAACACGGAATTATTTAAGTTTTAAGTATGTATACGTGAAATTAACCTTTAAGTATGAAAGTCTGAAAATTACTGATTAATGTTAAACATTTTTGCTTGTAGCAACAAATAAAATAGTTTATTGTACTTATTTGTTTTTACTTATGTAGATATCTCTACATAGCAATAGTATCAACTATATAACAAAAACTTTACTGGTTTTAAAGTTTACGATATTTTATATAGAGGTTTGTGAGACGGCACGTCCACATTTAGAGGTTAATGACGTTTTACGAATTTCTACTGTAAAACATTTTAATTCTGATGAAGTCTAATCCATCAAAAAGGAACAAGCATATTATCCTGAATAATGATGTTACTCAGTTGCCCACGGCTTTTTTTACCCCATACTTAACAATAAACACGGTTCGCTACTTTCTCTGAGGGGTCACTGTACTAAACTCGTTTCCCTTTGTTTACAGTGTTTGCCAGGGCCTCCCTTACCTCTCGAGCGTCATAATTAATTTTCACGGTTAAATCTGTAATCCTGCGCGACAAGCCGCTGCCGCCTCTACGTACTCCAGCCTAGCAATTAAACCTGTCGCTCTTTGGGCTTCTTACCTCAACTTTGATAACGCGCGTTTATTTGCAGTTTACCGTAGACACTCACTACTATTTCGTCAGACTACATTCAAAATTACGTATAAATATTGTGTTTCATTTAACTTTCCTTTTTGTCGTATAATGTGTAATACATTTTATTAAACATTGAAATTTTTTATTGTGCCGATGGAGAACAATGTACCACTAGTAGTTTTATAATGAAAGATTAGGTATTTCATTCAACTTTAATATCGTGCTTTGCAAAAGCAAATTAATTAAAATTTGAATAAAAAGAAATTTGCTCATTATTTTACTGTTGTAATTTTATTAAGTGCGATAATATAATTACGAATTTATCGTTCATTATTTAATAATTTGCGTCGTTTTATGTATGATAATTTCTACAGATTTTGGAACTGCTTAACACTATTGTCATCGAAGGTATCAAAAAACTCTTTTTAAAATTTTAATTTAAAATTATTGACTTTCTGACTTTTCATATAATTAACACGTTGAATGCCGTACGATTTCACGTAGTAAAATACACAGAATGAAAGAAATATAATATCAAATTATTTCATTGAATTGTTTTGTTATTATTGCACGTTTATTTCGACTAATGTCACCGCGTCAGGTAGTATTGCTTAGATTGCAAAAATGTTTGCAAATAATCGTCGTTCAATTGACTGGATTATAGTAATTCGATTTGGTCGGGGGTCACCGGTGACCCGCATGGCATTCAACGTGCTATATTATTTATTCGATTATATTAAGTAATTTAATAAATCTCATTAACACTAAAGCTACGGAGCACTTGATATGATTAACATATGTATATACTTCTCATAAAAATGATATGACTACATCTGTTTTAATGTTTGCTGATATTCATTATATTAAGTGAAACCATTGATTTTCAAAACAGTTTCCAATAGTTAACATACTTATAATATCAGTAATAGCAAAGTAAGAAACTTAAAACCAGTTATTCTAACTGGCACGGTATTTAAATCTTTTAGTATACATAGATGTATACAAAGGTACGGTACAAACGGAATTAAATAAAAGAAATCAAATTTTAAGCGTCGAAGTTGATCACACGATTATAGCAGATGAAACTCCGATAAAAGGAAAAACGGTAGAGCCGAAGGTTTCATGTTTTATTCCCTCGTTGAGGAAGAGAAAAAATGTATAGGAATCTGCAGCAGGCAGAATAAATCCTTTGGATCCTATTTCTCGCGTAATCCTCGAGTATCGAAATCTTACTCTCGCTCGATATAATAATGTCTGCTATGACAGATCCGATATTATCATAATAATAATGCCGCTCTGCGGTGTATAAGACATCCGCGCATCAAAATGGGTCAACACGTTCGGGGATTATCTTGAAATAGAGCTTGTGCAGCAACGTCTCTGTCGAAAACTTAACCTAGGGTATATTTACGACTATTGTTGCGCTGGGTTTCGTATTGCGAGATTTTTTCGAGTCACGTAATGGCGGCGCTCACGCGATTCAGGGGTGCTAAAAGGAGTGGTTACGCTTTAATTCGTTTTAATTGTCACATCATTCGGTGATTTTTAATCTTCAATTGATACATGGCTTTGTCGTTGTTGTACCAACGCTTGAGCCACTTATTAGCCAAATCGGTTTATTGCACAAAACAAAAAGCACAGAAAACTGATGCAATAATTATACATTGATTTTTAAACATTTTCCTTTAAATAGAAAGTTAAGTGTTTTGTCCAAATGTTTACATAAATATAGTGCACTTAATTTTATTCACTTCATTGAATACGTTCCTTTTTGTACTAATTTTCAATTTTTATATGTTTATTTATATGTACTATTTTGTACTCTTCTATATTGTGTGCAACACAGATAATATTAATATTGTTACGTGATGTATGACTAGGTTTAATTATAGTTAACAGATAAAAGCACGCGTAAATGTAATTCACTGTTTTTTACACAAAATATGAAACATTGATCGTTGCAAATACGCTGATAGCGAACGTATTAAACAAGTTTCCAAGAAAAAGAGCAGAAGAATCAAATGTTTTGAAGGTTATTATATCTGAAAAGACGTGATTTCATGTTAGCAATCGCGAATCTGTTAACACTTAAACTACCAGACGGGTCAAAATGCCCTATTTCTGATGTCTTCTTTCTGCAATCATTAAAAAGATAATAGATGTTTTTCTGCGAAATTATTAAAAAATTGATTTAGCGACATGCAAAATGCATTGTAAATTAATTGAAGTTTTGATAGATGCACCTTTAGAGCTTCTATAAATAAATTTTAAAAAGTTAATTTAATTGCTCCGTAGTTTTAGTGTTAACTTATGATTACGCGTATTAAAGCTACCTTCGCTTGAACCGACGAGATGGCGGTTCGAGTGAAGATTCTAGTTTCATTTCAGTTTTTCGTCGCTTGAAACGTCTATTAATAATATTTGTGATCTAGGAAGAAATTATCAACGAACCTTTCTTGACCCGTTTATCCTCGTTCCAAAGTTCAATAATTAACCGCAGCTGCTTATGCAATTACCGTAGCAGGCATTTTAATCGACGTTTCGATCAGGGGATCAAATTGTGGGCCGGTTATTGGACTGTACTGTCGGTCATCGGGTTCGGAAAGGTCAAGTCAGAACCGATTATGTCACAGGACGCACAGAGACCGTGCCCGAACCGGAAACCCTTCAATCCGCAGGACTAACAGGCCGTTAGAAATGATAAACGGCCGATCCTCGACGCCACTGTACCGATAAGAGGACAATTTACTCTGAAATGCGATAGCCGTAAGCGACAACGCGTTGCACGCGATTTCCAATGACCCCTGCCGCCCCAACGACTCGACCTACCCTCGTGGGATTTAATGTCGGAAATCTCGATTTCCCGATAGGCCCGAGTTTCGACAGTTAAAAAAAGGAATCACGAAAATTAAAGTGCATATAAGTACTATTATTCCATTCCAATCCACATCCATACATGAGCCACTCATTAGTCAAATCGCTTAAGTCTACAGAACAAAAAGTAGAGAAAAGTAATGTAATACACGGATTTAAAAAATTTTCCTTTAAATAAAAAATTAAATAATCATTGTAGAATATATTTTACTTCATTGTCACAAGTGTAGCTTTAATCTAAAGAATATGTATAAAATAGTACAACTTTGAAAAGTTAAGAGTCAATGACTAAAGCGCTGATTTTTATGCACCTATGGGAGATTTGAAAGTGCAAAATTATGCATGGAATGCATACAATATACGAAACAGTTTGAAAAATATCCAAAGTGTAGTGTTTTATATAATATTTTTAACAAGAACTGTTTTCTGTCTTAATATAATTTTTCTAATTATGTTCTTCAATATTTGAATTTGTTAGAAATCTGACTTAGATTTATTCGCTGATAAGCTGTTATGAATTTTATGATTATTCGAAAATCAGTTTATACAAAATAGTGATAAGTATAAAACAATAAGAGTGGGTTAGGTTGTCAAAGGGAAAACATTTTACTCCTAATGATAATAAGAAAGGTTTATACGAAGATTATGATAACTGTGAAGTAAGAATTAAAAGAAAAAAGTTCAGTAGAAAGATAATACTACGTAGGAATCTTAAAAGTAAAAAATCTTAACGCTTTACTTATCGGAATAACTTATCTCTTATATTAATTCAATCCACGCTTGTGCTACATCAAACAGAAGTTCAATAGTTTTTCTATAATTAATAATTCCCCAAAAATGGAATCGTTATATTGTTTAAAAGTCTTTATTGTTTCACGTCTGTAATTGCTATAGTTACAAAAAGATTGTAAATAAGGTAACTTAATTCTTAGTTACGATAACGCGTTGATTTAAAAATAATTTATTGAAATCTTTGCATTTAAAGTCATCTCGTACAATAAATTTCAAACCGACTATACCTAAACGTGAAAGTACGTGGTAAAGGAATCATTGTATCCTGTAAAAATCATTTTATTTTGCAAGAGGTAGTTAATTGGAGTAAAATGTTTTCAGATTTCTAATTTTAGATTGTAATCATTCCTGACATTTAACATTTATTTCAGTGACGCGCTAGTTACCGAAATGTTCCTAAAATCTACGTGCTTCAAAACCCGACCTAGTCATTACTGTCTCTCGACTCTCGCTCTAAACTCCCCTCTTTCACGTCCGTTCTCTACAGCCAGTCGCCCTTGAGCGTACTCACCCCCCTGGAATACAAACACACACCCTCATACCGGCCACTTAGCCATTCCAAAGCAAACATTCCTCAAATCCTTATTTCGTGAACATCGCGATCGTTCTAGGTTTGGAAAATTCTCGAGCGACCACCTCATCGAGAAATAGTCCATCGGTTCGTAAAATGACGCTTCTATGGACCCAAGCCAAATACACTTTTTTCTCTTTGTCCTGCGTGAAGTCCATGTTACATGGCTTTCGGCAGCTTTATTGCCCGCATTTAAAAACTTTTTCTATGCTTCTACGGATAATAAACTCTTCTTTTATTTCATTCTTCGTGGCCATTCCTTGAGAGTATTATAAAGAATTGTTATTCTATTTCCTTAGTTTTCAAAGATTTTGCACATGTCCTAAGAAATGTGTTATTTTATTATATTCTTTGTGATCAAACACAATGAGTGTCATACAAAGTTTTTGTTTTATTTCACATTTTCTTAATTCTTTTTTAATCTTTTAAAGAAATAAAGTTCTGTTTTGTTATCATTTTCGTGATGGTTTATAAGGAGTATTATGTTAAATTATTACTAGCTTTCGGACAATCGTTGGAATATTCTTGGTGGAAGATAACAAATTGATAAGTTTTACTTTACAGGCCTTTGTGATCGGAGATACTAATTGAATTTATAATTAATAATCAATAATATTATTTAATAGCTGCTATTTGACTACTAAATTTTAATAAACGATTTCGTGTAATAAAATAGTTTCAACAATATGATAGTAAATAATAGTCTTCATAAAGCAAAACACAGGAAAAAATGTTTAGTCATGTAAATAACTCAACAGTAGCGGAAAAGTAAGAACTGTAATATTATATTGCAACAGTTCTGATGTTTCTTTCTAAGTAATAAAAAGAAGAGATTTCAATTCTTTGTCAGCTAAACTAAAACTAAGTAAAAACGAAGAAAGAAGGCTCCTTTATACAGGTTACAAGAGTTTGAAAGATGTTATTTGTGGTGAAAAACAAAATTTGTTTGTTAACTACGTTCAAAATACGTCAAAATTTTTGTAGTACTTAAGGGTTAAGTTTCCCCACTCGTTGACTTTCACGGGTCACGAGGGTCACCCGGTATATTCATTCCAGCCTTGGTACACAGTTGCACTGCGAATCAAAAGACGGTGTGCAGGTGAAAGGGAGATAAGCTGCAATCAAAGCTGGATGAGGTTTTCCGCGAAAGAAGAAGAGTTCGGTAGAAAGGGGGTGGGTGATGTGTACGATTTTCGGTGGCTAAGATCGATTCTCGACGAAAATAGGCGGCCGTAACCCCCGAAAATCACCGTCGGTGATCAGATGCACGAAACAGGCCCACGTCACGAACCAATTACGCGAGGTTTCGTAACCGCGAGGCGGATATGGTTCTCGTTGTTTTAATGCTTTGCACTCGAGAAGGGAATTTCAGCTGCCATTTGATTCGTTGCGGAAAAATGATAAAATTAAATATTTAGTATCAAATATTATATAATGCATTGACACATGACGCGTTAAAATAGAATAATTTTGTTTTTTTACACATTCGCTATCAACGTCACATGTTCGTAACGGCTGCAGACCTATATTTTACATAAAGAAGAAGAAATTAATTCTATAGATATTGTTAGTTAAAGTTATAGGATACAACATTATATTTAGGATCTCAATAACTCATTTTAGTCTCATTTCATCAATATCTTATTTAGATTTGTTGGATTGAATAGTTGGATTACAATTGAGAAGATCGTTACTAAAATGCTGGTAGCGAACGTGTTAATTGATGCATGATTCTTCTTTATGCCAGGTATGAAAAACGTCAGTGATATTTTATTACAAACTGTTGGTATGTTTGTAAACAATTACAAGTATGTTTGTAATGAGAAAAATTGTTGTCCGCAAAAGGTTAATACGGTCCAATTGTTTTGAATACGACTTTCTCAGTTGCAATATTCTTTTAAATTCGACAAACCTTTTAAATAAAGTATCGACGAAATGAAAGTAAAAGGAGTTTTTGAATTTTTAAATATAATATCGTATTTTATGACTTGAAAATAATAGTACAAATATTTTTATGTAAATGAAATTAATACTATAGATGTTATTATTCAATTTTCTTAGTAAGAAGTATAGTATGGTGACCGTCACAAATATGTAACATTGATAGCAAACGTGTTACCGTCACTACCGAGTATATACCTGGGTACCCATTTTGAAACTTTTTCTATGCAATTTTTATTCTCGTGAAAATTGGACACTATTTGTTTGAAAGATGAAAAATATTCATTGTTTAAACATTTTTTTGTTGATTATTGCATCGAAAATAAAGAATTCATCCAAAAATACTGTAATATTAAAATTTGGATAAATGCAGACATTTTGCTTGTCAACATAAAAGGGTTAAGTTCGTATTTTTAGTATCCGTTCGAACGACGGATTTATAACACTCGCGCGGTTGGTAATTTCTTTGTTTTCCTAAAACCAAAAGCTGCTCAAAACCGGGTGATTCCAAAGCTGGTTGCCGGTGGTTTGTTTCATTTATCCACAGAAGGATTTAAATCACATAATTTGTTTGAAAACGTCATACCTGGGACTACATTCCACAAACATGGCGATTTCTTCCAGACATCATAGACATAATGGTTTAGATTATTCTTTTTAACAATATTCGAATATAATCAGTATTCTTAAGTATAATATGAATTTACATTTAATATTGTTAATATTATTCTAACAGATTGTTAATAAAATTTGAGTTAGTAATGATTTTATCAGTTACTGTATTATGAAGTCGGTGAAAAGCGTTTTTATGATAGGTCACTGTTGAAATAACATAAACTAACAAATATAAAAAACAATATAAGAATATATTATTTCTGTCTTGAGACATAAAATTTGTATGAATCAGTTACTAAATGCTATTTATATTTCGTAAATGAGATAGGTAATAAATTAACTTATCGTTGTATGGTGAATGAATAAAACAAGTGAAACGTGATATTCATTGATTACTGGACATGTAAACACGCTTATCCACAACAATCTCAAGGCCATTCTCCCGGAAACAAAACGTTAATTTTCAATAACTTTATATTGAATGTTTATGTACACATATAAAATATAGAACAATAAAATTAAATAATCTTTAACTTAATAGTATGATTTATAAAAAAAATAATGTCATAGTAAATCATAATAAATAATAATAAATCATAATAATTCTTTTTTAAACACATTACACGATTCTGTAACATATACAGAAACTTTGATAAAAATTTAAAAATTTCCTGATACGTGAAGCACAGTGTTTATTATCAGTAAAAGTGTACTGGAACGATTCATTTCTTAATCATCGTCCATTGCAATCCAATCAAAGGTATAGTTCATTGCTCGTTGGTGCACTGTGCATCTCCATTTCCACTAATTCACGAAAAATCCGCGAAGAGAGTCGTCGAGACACGAGCGCGAGAGAGTCACACAGCGGTCCGATATTTGGGGGAGGTTTGATTCAATGTTTATCACTGAGGATGCAGCCGAGATTGCACAAGAGGGTCGCTACTATAGTCTCTTCGCACTAGCTTACATAATAACAGACCGACAACGGGATGGGAGTGAAAGGAAGCTACTAAAGATTAAGGAAAATAAATACCGACCAGTGGTAGCCAAAACGAAACAAACACCATGGCATTCCCTAATCCATTCCAAACAACCCGTTAAACCTTAAACCATCCGCAGATTGAAAACCAAAATAATTTTTACTGCGCGGAAAGCTAGTCATCGCAGGGCCGTATCCAATGGGCCCACATCGTCACTCATTTTAACTCCCACAACCATCCATTGTACAAATCTACAATCAACAGACAGGGAACTATCAAAATACGAAAATCTGTTTCGAAAATAAATGTTCACTTGTCTCCTCAAGAGCCACTGACAATCATTCACAAAGCTAGACCAAACAAGGCTGCACGTTATCTAGTCTTTGTTGTCTTCAATTCATGTCAATTTCATCGACACAGACTCTCAAAACGACATCTCAGCCAAATCCAAATGGAGACAGTTCCTACGGCCCTGAGTCAGCTCAGAGACCTTTCTTCCTCCAACTGTCTCACTGACTGAAACACTCCTTTACCTTCGGTAGAAAATTATTCTACGATTTCTCTAGCGTCTTCTCTGATGATCATAAGGCACCTGCATCTAGGGGTTGGCGCATGAGACATAATCAACCCAATGAACCTACGATGCCCAGAGCTTCCGGTTAGGACGGCGTTGTGTCCACGAGAAGAGTCACTATGTTCGCTCCATCGAACGGTGTTATGGGGGTACTGCGAAAGGGTGAGAGAGAGGGAGCGAAAGGTGGCTGCAGACTCACCCTTGTCGAGGGTTTCTTTGGCCGCGTGGATGACCTTTCTCCGTCTGAGTCCGTCGCCCGCGAGGACGGTCGTCATCATGCTTGGTAAGGTGCCCGTCGTCCTCTCATCCTCGTCACTGTTCGCGCACTCGCTGGAAGTGGTCGATGCACGATGGCCGAGGAGATTGATCGGGGACCCCGCGCCGCCTGGCATGGTGTCCCGATTAGCAGGACCGTCGCGTCCTTAACCGAGGACCCGTGCGCCTGAACTGAACTCGCTCCCTCTATGCAACCCTCAGGTACTCCCTCCTCGACGTCCTCTTTTGTCTCCCACCACCTGACGCTCTCTCTTTCCAGCTTTCGACCACCCTCCCCGAGGCGCCACCATTGCGACATGGAATCAATTTTTAGGCGGTTCTTGGTCATTGTTTGATACGAAATGTTTTTCTTGGGAACGGTGAATGGGACGTCGGTTTTTAATAGGTAATAACCGTTGGTTCGATAAGTGGTTGGAGTAGTGCAGGTGTGACACGTCTGGGTTGTGTTCTTTGACTAATGATCTTGTTGTCTGATCAAGGTGAATTTTTATTGATAATGTTGAATGGAAAATTATTTTCTGTTGCTTAATTTGAGGGGTGATTGGATTGCTGTGTTTATATGAGACTTGTATGTGTTTTAGAGATAATTTTGTAGCTGTGTTCCGTAGTTTTTTTTAATTGAATTTTGAAAGAGGTTTTTCGATCATTTGTTACTTGGTAGAGTTGACATCGAAAAGAGATGGTATTTGATACGGGATTTGATACGGGATTTGATACGAAATTAATTTATTGCTATTTTCGTAGCGTATTCATGATAATGCAACGTTATTACATTATGAATATTAGTATTATGGTTTATTTATATATTAGTACAGAGATATTGATATTATTTATATTTCTGTAATAATGATTCAATGATGAATTGATTATAAATTTGATTATTGTCAAATATCATTAAACTGAATTGAATATCGATTTACTATTCTTTACATTCCTCATTAAATTGTTAAATCAAGTTCAAAAATGGTCATATTCTTTTTTTATTTGAGAAAATTTTCAAATTTCAGTATCTTCACTACCAAAAAACCATTCATAATATAGCGAATTACATGACATCAAGGGAAAGAATAACATTGTTAATACCAATTCCCGTTTCGATGTGCCAAATTTGATCGACAACTAAAATTTCATTTTATTTCATTATAATTCTGAATTAATTTTATAAGAAGGAATGATAAGAAGACGTTAATAACAAAAATTTGAAGCTGACACAAAAGAGTAAACAAAAATGATAAATTCATTCGATTCCGGTTTGAATATCATTTCCGCCCGCGTAAAACTCGCCGCGTACGGCAGTGCAGCGTCGCTTTCGATGTCATTGCTTCATGACTCACTACTATCGGTGTTCTTTTCCGTGAAACGGGCAAACATTTCCGCGTAGTCCCGCCATCTGTGGCGAACTACGGCTGCGACTGGCGATCGATCGCTTGCGAACGCCATTTTTCGCTCGACTACGCTACGATATACGCAACATCCCCTTTTCCTCCTTTTTATTTTCCTTCACACGACGTTTTCCGGACCATGTGACACCATCGAGGACCACGTTCTACACGTGCCATACAAAAATTGGGTTAACGGTTCAGTTAACAGGCTTGCACCCTATCCCCACCCCCTAGCAACCACTCACGTTCGGAATTTTCATTTTGGTTCGCTACTACATTTTGTCGATTAGATGAAAAATCGCGCATAATCGTATGACAAATAAACGCCCGTTAAAGTAATCGGTGATTTGCTTTCTTAACGAATTAATGAATGGGAATATCGTGAGACGTTTTCCATAATCTGAACGTTATTGACCTAGGATGTCTTTAGACATCTTTAGGAAGCGATGTAATTGAAATAAACTATGATAACAGTTTAGTATCAGTTTAGATGTATAAAGATAATATTGAATAAAAATAGTTAGTATAACAATTAACTATAGTCAGAATATAAATCAATATTTTATTATACTACCTATCACACCGTAAAGAAATATCGAATAAATTGGTAAAACTAAAATTGTCAATATTTATTCACAGGTCAGTGTTTAATGCTGATATGTTAAATGGCAATACTCGTGTCTATCAGTTTTTGTTGTTATTGACAGCTTGCACTGTTGCAATGTTTTGTATCGTGTAATTTGCTGTAGTCGTCGAACGATTTGTAACACTTTTGAATACAAGAGCTTCAGGGACATTGTTTTAAACTTGAACTCTATAGCCAGTTAGAGTAAGAAACAGTAGATTGCTCGTTGAGAAAGTTTAAACGATTGTAAATGTCTTTAACGAAACCTTTAAGGAAACCTTTAAATTTTAGGTCACAAGTGTGCTAGTTTTCGTCGCACGAGAATCGAGGCTCAACAACAAACTCTAAGCACTGAATTACTTAAAGTTTTATAATTCCCAACATCTTACCAGAAGATCTCGTTCATAATTGTGTTCGATGCACAGGGTGTTCATTAAATCGTGGCACAACTGGAAGGAGAATTCGTCTATATGAAGAAGTAAGTGGAGAATGTAGAATAACTTTATATTATATAGTATAACATGACTTTGTGGA
The DNA here is from genome assembly GCF_051020985.1 of Nomia melanderi. Classification (NCBI taxonomy): domain Eukaryota; kingdom Metazoa; phylum Arthropoda; class Insecta; order Hymenoptera; family Halictidae; genus Nomia; species Nomia melanderi. Next base: position 4,878,195 of record NC_135005.1, read on the forward strand.
ACTTATCGTTTCTCAAACTTATTATTCGTCAAAGTCTAATATGTCTGTTCATAACTTATCATTTCCACTTCCTCCATATACCAAGGCTATGCAATGCGAAGCAAACTTCCGGACTTGATTACCTCGGAAATAAAGTCCCTTACGACAAAATTTTTATTTGCTCTAGATTTATTTTGACACCTTGTATTTAGTATATAAAAAATAATGTTAATAATACGTACAAAAGAAGAAATTGTGTATCAAAATCATATAAAAATTGCATTTAACTGGACTGATTTATTGAAAATGTTTCAAAATTTCCCAAAATTCCTCCAAAAATTTCAACATGACTGCTTATTAAAATATGTTCCAAATACATATTTGAAATATCGTTTCCCACTGGAATCAGAATTCCAAAAATATTCCGTTTACAATATTTGGTACACGTATGACAGGACGAGAATATTTATATCGAAATTATCCATTTAAAGCACCTGTCCCTCTCAGCCGCGATCGGAAACGCGGCTTTCAAACGGCGCTTCGAGTTCTACTTCCGCGGGCTGTGGTGGTGGAATCCTTAAATATGGGCCGGTCGTTGAAAGCGTCACACCGGGGAAGTCCCTGACGAGGGAAATTGACTCTTTCGGTGGTGTCAAGGGCACACTCTGAATTCGCCCGGCGTCACTCTATTTCGAGACACTGTCGAACACATTATTCCCTATTTCCGGAGCCGAAGTGGCCATCAAAAGTGCCAGTGGTGTCGTTCGCGTGGCGCAGATATCGATGGGAATCGATGCCCCACACCAACGCCTAAAACTTATGTAGCCCGCTATGACAGGCCGGAAAAGCGGCGCTATTGGAAAATGATCGTAATGAGACATCCGGGCCGCTTCGATAATTCCACCCGTCGAATCACCTATCTTCGCGCACCGATAAACAAACCAGATATTTCGGAGTGGATCCGACTCCTACGAACGCTGCTGTTGAAAGCAGATCATTTTGTGAGGTGACCGAATTTGAAAAAGCAATTAGTTAAAATAAATAAATGGCTTTAAATAAAGAATGGTACAAGATGTTTATAAACCTGTAGCACAATCGTGGAAGAATTAAAATTAATTGTAAGTGGGGAAATTAGCTAACGATTTGGTGTGAAATTTCTTTATAGGAGACTTTGTTTCGCTTCGTTTCACTTCACCTTCTTTTTCGTGGCAGTTGGAAATCAGTGTTTAGTACTGTTTAGTTCCCTTTTGGATCGTTAATACTTATTCTATTCCGTTGGATGGTTAGCTGAAGACTTTGTTTTAACGAGACCCTAACCTTGATCCTCGGAATCCCATCAGTGCTAAGCTGAGGAACTAGAGTCTCAAGGACTTGGTAGCCTACCTGGCTGATGAATACACAGATTCTCTTCCATGACAGTTAGACATTATAGTCTGGACTAATTCTGGATATGTCATGTCTCTCTGTGCCCACTGGTTGGCTAGTTGGTGCCTTTGGTTCTATAGAACTTTGACCTAGGGTACTTTTAGCATATGCCAACCGATTACTAAAGCTTTAGGGGCCTTCCTAGTTATAGGGATATTTTTATTTACTTTTGAATTTTAAAAAATAATAATTGAGGACCTCCAGCGAATGGTTATTTACAAATTCAATTTAAGAATTTAATATAGATCTAGATTATATATTATATGTTAAATTATTATTATTATATAAATGAAATAAAATTCTGTTTTACCTAAGTTTCCTGAATATTGTCTACGAAAATGAGAATTTACGTTAAATATTAACGTGTGTTAATTTGTCTGTTCAATAACTTACACATGAATTTAATATCGACTCAGCAAACTCCCATCAGTAAACACTTGTAATAACGAAAGAAAGTTTCGAACATACTTCATAAGAAGCACTCGTCTTCCTCTTATCGACGATCGAACTTTCCAATTTCTTCCTCGTTAAACACGTTTCAATGTTTACCATTCGATTAAGAATTTTCCAGTGGCAATCTTCTCAATTTCACACTGAGGGATGAAGAGTGTCGATATTCCCCTCCCTTTTCGCGAAAATGTTCCGGCAATCGCGTGAACGGGTTTGCATAGTCGATCCGGATTGCGTAACCGAAGTTAAGCCCGGGTACGAATCGAGAAATGTTCGATAAAAACAATGGGGGGATAATTAGGGGAGATGCAACTGGGTCGGTGAACTCTATTGAACCTCCAGCCGGCGCAGCGAGTCTGTTAGCTCAATTTAACGCGAAAGGGGGGAGCGTCCGACGGAGTAGTCAGTTTCTCTTCTTGAAAGGAAAGCGTGAGGGTGGGAAGCGCGGGTACAAAGAACATCAAGGGTACAATAAGGGAAACGTTACTCTTGGCGCTGTTTCCCGCCGAGTCATTTAATCCCTTCAGCTTCAACAACCGACTCCTCCATTCTTTTCTTCGGGCTCCGCTCGTATTACCGCGGAATCTCGGCTCCTGACGAAGTTTCCATAAAATTTGACCTTAATTCGAAAGGGACGCCCTAATTCGAGTACATCGGATTGTAAACAACATTAGCGGCCATATAGTCATTATCGATCAAAAATCGCGAGTCTTCTTTTCTACTTGAATTGATAATTAGATTTTTTTACAGTCAAAAGGTAAATTAACTTAATAAATTAATTTCTTAAAATATTTCGGATTCCATTCTTAATATTTTGTAGTATTGCTAACCATTTTTGGAAATAATCATCGCGTTTCTATCTTCTTCTATCGTTTTAAGAATATTCTAGTATTTAAAAATATATATAAAAAGTAGACAATTTTCTTATTATTTATCAATCTTAGTATTAATAAACTGCTATTGTTATCGTAACAACTGAGGCACTATAAAGCGTCAACATCGATGTAATCAATCTAAAGTAATTATAAGATAGGCACCACATACGAAGAAAATATTACTGACACATTCGACCATGCTTCGAATTCATTGATAGATTATTACCATTGTTAAAACAATTGCTGCAATTAAGTAGGATATTGACACGGTACCATCGACTCGATCAAAAACGAACGAGAGAGAAATATTATTTCGCGTGTGCAACTTGTTTCTTCGCGTGGAAATTACCTCACGGATTATCGGTGAATATGCAGGCGGCTGCAGTAAACTGGGTCAGCGCAGGGAGTCAAAGGACTTGGTTCGCGTGCGAAACGGGGCCGTTGCTTTCTCCTTGTTTTTATTAAAATACTTAAACGCTTAACTTACACGTATACCAACCGGTGGTTGGTATGTAATTCAGTTAAATAGACTTAGCCCGCTATCATCGTTCGGAAAACGACGCTGCCGGACACCGGTTCGCGCGTCGCATCGCTGCCGGCGTCGAGGGATGCCAGAAATGCTTTTGGCATTCTCCGCATTTTCCCTTCATTCCAAAAAAACAATACGATCAATTTCGTATAATCGGTGCGTTTCACTTCCCTCATCGAACGTTACCACATTTAAGTAAGTACTTTTCAACAGTTTTCCATGCATCTGGTGAACTCGAGGAAACTCACTCTTCGTTGCTGAATATGTACATGGTGACTCTCTATTAACTTCACGAAGTTTATTGGCGTATCCCGAGGGAAATGTTATATTTAATGGGAGTTCTGAAATAATCTCGCTATGGAGATGTATGCATATTGAACGCTTTTACATAGTGTGAGCGTTACTTCGCCAAGGATGTCCAATATGGCCGCCATCGCTCTTGAATTTTGAGGTTAACTCTTTTGACAATTTATACTGTTACAGAAATTATTGTCGATATTAGCATAATAAAATAGCGACGAGTAATATTGTGACGAAATGTAAATTGTAATTACAAATTTCAATCAAGAAGTCCTCAATAAATTACATTTTACGGTACATTAAAAAAATTTCTATTTTACATTAAATCTAACGAATTCTTCAATGAGAAAAAAAACAATATCTGACGTTAACATTCACATCACAAATTAATTTACAAAATCATAAACTCACACAAAGATCCGAGTTACATTCGAAACACGAAATCATTCTCAAAACGGAACAATTACAGATCCGTCATGAAATCTTCCCACTCTCCTGGTACACCAAAAACTCTGTGAGGCGAATTAAAAAGTCATCATACACACCAAGCGTTTTACCATAAACATCGGACCCAACTCACCATGAAACGACGGATTACAGACTTCCCTCGCCACGAACCAGCCCACCAAACCTTTCGGTTCTCGAATCACAAAATAAATTAATTTAAATTACAATACAAATTTCTCCTTACACCATAAGAAAGTCACGAATCAGTCGTTCCGATTGTTAGACCCAAGTTCCAAGTTTTGGAACGTTCACCTCTCGAGACGTGCGAATAAATAAGAGAAGAAAAACGTTCGGTGCGAAGATCGCGATCAACGAGGCACTCCCCTTTCATTGATCCTTTCGTCCTTCGGATCCAGAGGAGCGACGATTACGCTTGACCTTTCGCTTGTCCCCTCATCTGAACCGATCGTCCTGGCTGGGCCTGGTCATCACGCAGCGGCCTCTGTAGCAGATCTCCGTCATATGGGACACCCTAGTTGTGGTCGAGGTTCGCAGGACCCTGCCGAGCATCGATTCAGTCGAGTTAACAGCTGCAACGGTGGTGGATGTCGGCGTGGTCGTTGGCAGGTCCGTGGCCGGCGGCTCGGTCGGCGACCCCGTCGTCACGGTCTCCGAGGTCGTGGCAGCTCGTTCCAAGGTCGTCGCGTTCTCCGGATCAATATACGCCTCCGTAGTTGTCTCCCTGCTAGCTTCTATATCCCTCACTGTCTTTGCGTCTTCAACATCAAAAATAGTCTCCACGGTTGTTGCAATATCAGGATCTTTCGTAGTCGTCTTCTCATCCTCTAAAGACTCTGATTCAGCTGCCAAAGGTGTTTGCAGGGTAGTAATAACTTCCTCTGATTTTTCGGTATTGGTTACAGTAGTGTCTTCTTCAGCGTTCTTCATGGTGTCGAAGATAGCTTTTACGTAGTCTGATAGAGTCTTCACGCTGTCGTCGCCATCGTCCTTGCTTACTAGTCCTGGGATGGCTGTAGTGGATCTAAGGGTGGGTTTCGGGTCTTGGTTCCAGATTTGGGGTTGGTCGAAGGTAGAAGGGAACCTTACTTCGCTCCATTTGGTCCTGTGATTTTTAGGATGAGCGTAAACTTCGTCCTTTGATCGTTGATCGTCTTTCACTGCTAAGTTTTCTTTGCTTAATAATTCTGTTTCCTCGTGCGTCAGTTTTAATTGAGTCTTAACCGATTCCTCGTCACTGCGACTCGTTTCCCAGTCGTCGTTTGGTTTGCTCACATCGTTCTCTTTGGCAGTATATTTGTCAGCGAGGAAGTTGAGATCCAATGCGGTACGCCCGTTCCAGTTGTCGTTCTTGTCAGAGTCCCACTGATCTTTTATCTTTTTTTTCTCGTCATTACTCCCGTTCGCCGACCATAAATTCTTCTCCGAGTCCTTTGTCTTTCCGTCAGAGTTCGTTAATTGTGGATGATTGTCTTCGTCAGGCTTAGCGGTTGTCGTTTCTTCCGGTTTTTCCGTGGTTGGAGGCACTGTGGTCATTTGATTCTCGGTGGTTTCTTCGGCGTCGTCGGGGATTAGCATGGTTGTTATCGCAGGAGACATCGTCCAAGCCATTTCCGGTATTTCGGTGGTCGTTGATTTCACTGTTGGTTCGTCGTTCTTTAGAATGTCGGTTAGAAAGCCTTGGAATACTGATTTTTCGGATAAGATCGGCTGCGGGGTTGGCAGCTTCGATTCCCGGATGGGATTGTATTTATATTGCTCGCGGAACAAACCATTCAGGGCGGAGTTGTAGTGCTGTGATTCTGCGGTGACGAAGTCATCGACCGCTGGTCTTACTCGGACGCGGACCCTTCTCCTTCGAGTGCCCTGGAACAAATGGAATACAAGGGTTTCGTGGAGTCGTGCAAGCTCGAATGTTTAAACTGTTTTAACTAAGTAAAATTCGAAAATAAGTGCCTATTTATTTTCTAAACAATTTGAATACTATTTGAAAATAAGCATCTTATTATCTTTTGATAAATTCGAAAACAATGCGAAAATAAATATTTATGTATTTAATTTCTGAACTATTTGGAAACAATTTGAATAGTTCAAACGTCAATACATTTTTCGAATAAAAATATATCTAGAAACATGAAGACATATTAAAACAAAGTGAAAATAGGTTATGAAGAAGACTATTTATCATTGCACAGTTTTAAAAAAGTAAAACTGCCTTTCTCTGTAAGTTCAATCTTAAACATTAAAATCGTGAATCCACCAATTCCAAATTCACGATAAATAAGACCAACTACTTATCTACTATTTTACTTCGCAATACCATTCAATCCACCAACCATTCAAGCAATCCGCGTCTCACCTTCCTGCCAACAGGAGCGTCAGAATTCTTTTTCCGCGTCTTCTCAAAATCAATAGCGGTCTGTTGCTCTACAGAACCTTCCACCTTATCCATCAACCAGGATTCCCCATCATTGTTCGCCTCAATATCACTTCCATTCTTCTCTCGCGTTGTCGCCGTCGTAGGTGCTCCAGTGACACCCGCATTTGTATTGATTTTTTCAGTATGATCCGGTATATTGGTCTTCTTGCCGAACACCGTGGTGCCCATCAGCAACGACTCCTCAGCGGCTACCACGTCCACCGTTTTATCATCCGATGAAACAAGCAGAGTAACGGATGAAATTTCCGGCGCAGCAGTAATTATGTCTGGCGCGTCCTTCGAAGATCCGCTCGCCCATTCGCGATCCGCGTCCTTCGGCTTTTCTCCAGTCAGCTGGTTCACCGCGAAGCTCGGCTGGAAGGAGGTCCTCGTCAATTTCGTGGACCACTGGCTCTCCGCCCCGTAAATGTCGACCGTCGTCGGGCTCGAGTCTTCAGATATGTGCTTGCCAGGCAAGCTTTCGCTGTACTTTCTCGGAGAACTGCTGGCTAGCTGCGTCTGATCATATTCCTCTCTTTGCACAGCTGGTTGGGGATAATTGCCGAAGTTCAGGATGAACTCTGAGGGATACTGAAATGAACATGATGGTATTTCATTTATTTTTTTTTGTTCGTTATAGGTAAGTAGGAAGATGTCTTTCTTTTACGAGTAAGGAACGAAGAACGAAAAATATAATTCGTGATGCAACAAATGTGGATTCTTATTTCGATCCGATTTATTCTGTGATCTTGTTTGATTCTGTGAAATGATGATTTCGATGAAAGCGGAGAACTAAAATTATCTTCTACCTGGAGCTAGGAGAAAGCTGTGAAATTTTGTAAAAACTTGATAATTGATTTTCATGGAAGCATGAATGTTTGATTCAAACTGCTGGATCTGTGAGATGCAAGAATGTTAAGGAAGCAGTCAGTATACAAATTTTTATCTTATCAATTTCCGTTTCATTAAGAAAATTTGTTTAATTCTGTGGAACTTTTATGAGTGCTGCTATGATACTTGATGTCAAATAAGAAATTTATTTATATAAACAGATTCTGAGAAATTCCGTTTGTAAAAACAATAATTTATAGCTACAAAGGTTGTATAGAATTTATAAATGATAACATCATTTTCTTTAATACCATGATGAATAAGGCCTGATAATTCCTATTTCTGCAACTCGACCTTAAAGTTAAAACTGACTCCGTACATTAAACGTTGTAAAACTATTTTTAATTTGTTTTACGAATCCTCACAGCGAACTTTTGATTTGAGCGGCAGATTAACGAGCGAAAAAAAGCGGAGTATCGAGATCTCTTGGATTTACATATCACAGCTTACGTGAAACTCATTATCCCCGCCATTATTCACGCCCCGTGGTCACGTAACGAAGTTCGCATACCGAAATCAATAAAACAAAACAGAAACCAGGTCGTGGAGCCATTCTCTCTCGAATTTCTAATCGTTGGTCCAACTGTGACTCATAATAACAGGAAAATCCTCCCTAATATGGCCATGTATCTAAATCAATAATATTTTCGTTATATTTTTATTTAAATTCGTAACTTATTATTTGAATCCTTTTATTTTAATTAAAAACTCTTAATTAATAACTTTTTATTTGACAAAGATAACAGACTTCTATTTAGTGCAAAAGTTTATCCTTTTTTTGCATTCCCTTTTGCACTAGCAAAAAACTGTAAATTTTCAACAAACTATGAAAAAATTAATTTATGTACGATTAGTCAAAAATTTTGACCACTTGATTAAATTAAATTCCATTAAATTATTCCACTATATCCATTTACAATATTCATTCCTATTTTCAGATATAAATGCTACATTAAAACCAAAACCGACTTTACCAATCCAATCTAAATCATATTACCATTAAACAAATAAACTTATGAATTCACAAACAAAATTCTAAAACGCTGTTACCAATTCAATAATTCATATCAACCCAAATACTCACATTCTCGCTGGACGTCTCGTAATATTGTTGCGCTGTAGGATTATGATTCTGCGCGAATTGCGAGGTGCCATCAAAACTATCTTCATAAAGATTCGCCTGTTGTTCGGTGGTCGTTGGCTGCGGGCGAACTCGCGGATAATTCTCGTCTAGTGGCAGTTCGTTGTGCGATTCTAGCACGGATTCGGTGGTGGTAGTGGTGGAGACCCGTTTCTTTCCGGGTCGTCGGACGCGACCCCTAATCCGTGTTTGCTTCACGTCATCGGTGCGAGATTTTGGTCTCGTCGTGTATATCGCGTCATCCGGCAACACGGTGGCAACAGGTATTCTTTCCGTCGTGGTGGCAACTTCTGTGACCGGTGTCGTAGTCGCTGGTAACGTTGTCGGTTTCCCCGGCAAACGGCGATTCGGCGTTGGCTGATACTTCTGTCGCGTTTTCAGCAATTGTGTCTGCGGTGGACTCGACTCCACCGCGGTTTCGTCGCTCGGTAGCAGAGACTGTTGCGGCACCTGTCGATTTTCGAGGTCAGTTGACGTGTTTACAGTGATCCTGTTTGGTTTTTTACGCGTGTCTGTGTTGCATTGTTTCCTCTGATTACTATTATCGTTTTTTTTAATCTTAAAGTTTTAATCATTTTAACAGTACAGACTGTATAGAATTACCGAATAGTTAGAGCGATTTATTTAGAGTTTCTAAAAAGTACAGTACGAAGCAAGTCAAATAAAGACAAAAGAACAATAAAAAAAAAAATAAGAATTGGAAGAGTATATTTTTTGAGACTTGATGCAGCTATTATTGTTACATCCACATAAATACACGAATTTGTTTTATAGATTCTCATAACAGCATGTTGAGAATTCAAATAATTGTAATATTTCGATTCTGAAATGGGTTATTTTGACTCGTTTAGTAGTTATCATTACAAAGAATCACTTATTTTAATACTATCTTGCTTTTGAAACAAGATACCTTCAGAATGTAAAGTAGAAACTATAGTTATTATTAAACTCCTACAATTTAAACGGATTCTATTTCAATATAATATTTCTCAAGATAATACGTCTCAAAGTGATACATCTTCAATATAATACATCTTCAATACAATGTATCTCAATATAATATTATATCTTTCTAAAACAGTTAGTCTAGTGTTTAACGTATACCAATACACAAGACATTTAATTTCGAATTTTTTTACAAATCTCACCATCCCAAATAACTTACCTCCGAAAGCTGAGGCCGGAAGGTAACAGGTGCCTGGAACCTATTATCCACCGGATGTACCGGTCGGAAATTCGGTGGTCTTATAAATCCGTAGTCGAGGTCCTCTTCCGGTGGAGCTTCAGTTGTAGTGGTCGTCGACGTTGTCGTTGTCGTCGTAGCGACTTGCTTGTGCTGCTGGACTGCGTGGATCTTGATGTACTCGTTTCCATCTGTCTGTACCTGAGATCCGTGGCTCTGATTGCGCGATCTGGATCTAGTCCTCTGTCGACCAGAGGATGTTCGAGCCGAATCTTGATTTACGACATTGAAGCGAACATATTCGTCCTGGGTACCTCTGGTCCGCGTCTGAACCGACGGCTCATGGTGCACGCGAGTGCTAACGCGTCCTCTGACTCGTTGACGTATTACAACGGGCGTTGTGCTGGTTGTTGTGATCTCTGTTGTGATCTGTGAATGGAAAGTCTCTTTCTGTATAATTTTATTTATTCATTCTTTTTAATCCGATTGAATGTAATTATATACTTTCCTATATAATTTTACGTATTCATTCTTTTTAATTGGATTGAATGTAATTGTATAATTTGTCATAAAAGAGTTTGGTAGCGTGATTTAGTTCTTACATTAAATAGTAGTTATTAAATAGTAAAAGCAAACAGAGATTTCTTTTAATTTAATAAAAAATTTTATTTATTTCTTCTTGTGTCATGATATTTAAGAATTTGCACTTTGAGTGATTGAAAATATTAATAGTTTACTGCTTATGAATTTGATGTAAGTAAATATATTATGGAACTACACCATTTTTATTATATATTCTATACTTATATATTTCCTTAATCTTTCTGAATATAGTCTTATACCAATAATAGTCTTACACCACTTCCGATATTTACGTATTATACGTATTACCTTTGTTTTTAAGAAATAGAATACTAATAATAATATTAATAATGTGTAACAATATTAAATAAATACAGATCCAAACTTAACTGAAATGACTAACCAGTGCGACCTTCAATTAGAAAACAAAGGTAGTCTGTATAATCATAAGTACCCTACTTTCATTATAAACGATCCAAATAGTAAAATATCTTTACTCACTTCAGGAGGCAGCTCTGTAGAAGAAACAGGCAGCGCATAGTCCTCCTGCTTGTTCTCGGGCAGCGGCACGAATATAGGTTGCTGGTTAGGATCACCACCAATGACACCTGTCTGAATCTTCTCGCTCTCCAACCGATGAAGATTATCCTGTCCAGTCAAACTGTATTCTGGTTGGGTCTGGGGTACGTTCACATCGTAGATCGAGGAATAACGTTGCTCATCCATCTTGTATCGCGGATCGGGCGTGGTGGCCAGCTCATAGTCGCTATTTTCCGCTTTACCGTCCAGCTGATAGTCTTTAGGTCTCTGAAGGATGCCTTGGTCCAGCGTTTCGCTATTTTGGGCCTGATAATTGAATCCGTTTACTGGTGTCTTTTCAAGGCCAGTGTGTTCGACGCCGGCTTGCTCGTAACCACCGCGATAATGTGATTGGTCTGGTACCGTTTGAGGGTAGTTCTGAGTCCTAGAGTAGTCCTCGGAGAGCAACGAAGAACCGTGGCTCGCTGTAGCGTCGCGCAGCGATGGGTAGTTCTCGGTAGTGCTGACTGCAGGCGAAGGGTAATTCTCCGGAGTGAAGTCGCTAAGGCCGGAGGACGAGTCCAGCTGATGGTGAACCGTTTCCGGACCCGTCGATTGGAGGAAACCGTTCCCCGTTGATGGAGAAGCCGCATCACTATTGGTTACGTCGTAGGTTTGCTGTGATTGGGGACTCTGGCTTTGACCGAGAATCTGGTAATGAAGCAATCGCGTGTTTTGAATTTTTTGATTTTGGAATATTTATTCAGTTGATGGTGTGTACAGTTAGTTATGAAAGTTATGGAAGTTAGTTGCAGGAGAATATGGTATTGTCTAAGTGAAGATTGTCTAAGGCTGTTGGGTCGCTTGTTGTGTAGTAATGTGAAAAGTTAAACTTTTTATATAAATAATAGCTTTTTTTAAATATTATATCATATTATATTACATGGAATAAAATTTTTGAATAAAGAAACAAGAAAACTATTGTGAATGGTTTTAATAATTATTAATATTACAGAATTATCTAAAAGATAAAATAGAAGAATAAAGAGTTAGTGGAAAATAATTAATTTTCATTGATTTTTGTTGTAAGTTCCTAACGTAAGATTAATGGATACGCGGAATTGAATAAATAACTTTCTTAAAAATTCAATGGTATTCAAGTTTTCTTGTTTTTACTATCTAAATTGTTAAGGGTTAATTAAGTGAATGATACATTAAATGTAACAAGGTACCTCAGATTGTTGATTGGTTTTTTCCCGATTCCTGTACTTTTGCGTCCTGCTACTAGGTCTCCTATACTCAGAATTATATCTCAGTGTCGTTTCTGGAATTCTCGATTTAGTCGGTTCGTAAGAATCTTGATACGTCTCCGTAGTTGTGCTGAATCTCGACCTGGATCTATTATACGGTCTTCGGTTTCTGTCAGTGCTCACTCTCGTGGACGAGGCTTGAGTGGTTGTCCTTGGCTTTGTGGAAGAGACTCTGCTCCTAAAGTAAACGAAACACTTCATTGTATATTATATGTATATTATTTCTTCAGTTTTATTCTACGTATTTTACAGGCACTCTATTTTACAAAATATTAACAAAAAAATGTCATAAGAGAAAAATTTATCGAATCCATAAACTTTAAATAGGAATCTGTTTTCTTGAACCGAGGTTTTCAATAAATCCTTTGTTCGGTACACTCTTAACTTTGCTGCGTCTACAGGTTTTATTTGACCCAATTGCGTTTTCTTTTCTTTAATTTAGTTTTTTGATCTAGTTCTGTTCTCACTTTCCCAAAAATGTTTTCGTATTTGAGAAACGTAGGTTTACCAACGTTTTCACTTACATACATATTTCTTTATCATATATAACTACATAATTTACTATAATTTCGTATTATATTTCTTTCGTCCTTGTTTATTAACTAGGTATCAATACTTTCATATTCTTGGAAGTTACCAATATTAAACAAAATATTTATTTAAAATCCGTTTGACGCAATTATAAAATAATTTATAATCAATAATTCGAATATATGGCAAACTAAAGATGTTGGATAGCGTATACGATAGCGTACTGATGATTAAACTTATTGTTTCAAAAGGATTAAAAAAATTAAACAGTTTAAAAAATATGATAAAGCACTGACCTTGGACGTCCACGTGGTCTATATGTCGTTGTAGGAGTGCGTTGTGTAGTGGTAGTGATAACAGTGGGACTAGGAGTCGTCGTGGTAGTACTAGACTGCAATTCAGCTTCATTCTTATCCAGCAATGAGTTCACCAATCCAGGTAGATGAGGAGAGATCGCTGGCAGTTCAGCTGGCAAACTATATTGGGTGGGACCAACAGGTCCTCCTCTAACATCATTGACATCACCAACAGGGATGTCACTCTCGAAATTGTTACTCAAACCAGTTACGGATCCATCCTGCCCATACTGTCCTCCAGTATTATATCTTTGGGCCTCTCTCTGTTGAGCCAGTTCCTGATTAATTAGCGCTAGTTGAGCAGCAAGCTCTTGCTCCTTGGTCGTAGGATCCTGAGGACCAACTGGTCTGTCCTTGAAACTCGGTGTGCTTGAGTAAGAAACTTCTTCCACCTGACTTATCGAAGTTTCCACTCTGGGTCTTTCAGTAGACCTTGGATTCTCATCGTAGTACTTCTGTTTTCTGGTAGTAGGCCTCTGATCCTCATAGTAAGCAGTGCTGATCACTGATGCCGGCTTGTTGTCGCCATAGTACTGTCTAAATCTGAATCTAGACCCGGAATATCCGGATGACGGAGTGGTCGAATAGCTCTGCTCGTACTTGGGGGTACTAGAAACATCCTGAGAATATCCGACGGTGGTCTGAGGCTCGTATAAAAGTGTCGTCAAATCTGAGCTTCCATCGAGTCCATCGCTGTATGAGTTAGGTTCAATCAACGGCGTTGGGCTAGGATTTCGGTCATCGCCGTCTTTACTGTTGTCCAGACTGTTATCCAAAGTGTTCACGACTACTGATCCAATGTGCGGCGCTGGGAAAGGGATTTTAGAGTATCCTGGTGGTGGATCAAAACTAAGGGGTGCAACGAAGAAAGGCAGCTTGTCTACTTTCCTCTCGACTCGGTTGTGATCAATAGATGAGAGATAAGGAAGATCAAATTTAGCATAACCAGATGGAGGATCCAAGTTGGTAGGACCCACAAACACCTGCGGAGTGTCAGGGCCAACGGTGTCCAACACAGCAATCGTCTTAGCGTCCTTCAGCAACTTCAATACGTCAGACACTTTAGCATTGTTAGTTCTCGAGTTCGAGTTCCCCATGTAGACAGATAAAGGTGGCTGATTAGGGGATGGAGCGGTAGTAGTGGTTTCTCTGTTATAATTTTGCTGCTCTTGGTACTGATTTCGTTGACGATGTCTTCCTCGAATCTTGCTTTTCGCAGGTTTAGGTGTCTCGGGGAGATGCTGACGATGGTATTCCTGTTGGTCCCTGATCAGCGGCAACGCTTGAGCTTCTTGTTGCTCAGCTAACCTTTGACTGGCTGCTCTAGCCTCTTCCTCTCGTTGCTTTTCTAGTAGTTGTTGTTGCTTCAGTGCTTCCTGGATCTCTAGCTCTTTCTGCCTTTCTAAGGCAGCCAGTCTCTCAGCTTCTCTCTGCCTGGCCGCTTCTTCGGCTCTGCGTTTTTCTTCTTTCGCACGTATCTCGGCTAATCTTCTTCGCTCCAGCTCCTCCATCCGTTGCTTCTCTCTGGCCTCGCGGATCCTCTCCAGCTCCCGTTGTTTCGCCATTTCCTCTAGCTTCTCTAGTTCTTTCTTCTTCTTTTCTGCATCTCGTTGCCTCTGTAATTCTTGCTCTCTTTGAAGTGCCTCCTGTTGCAGCCGAGCTTTACGATCCAATGCTCTTTGTTCCTCATTTAACCTGGCGATCTCCTTCATCCTTTCCTCGTTCAGGAATTGCGTTTTTTCTTCTCGTTCCATTTGTATCTGTTGCAGGATCTGACGGTTGAACGCGTCTTGGTTGTTTGCTATTGTACTTGGTTCTACACCTTGCTGTTGGTGCTGCTGATGATACGATTGTTGCTGCTGGTGGTGCTGCTGGTGCACCTGCTGCTGCTGGCGGCCAGGATATTGCTTTCTTCCGCGACCACGTTTCTGGCCTCGTTGAGACAACGTTTCCGCTGGAACGTAGATCAGTTGCACCTGGAAAAATGCGATTACGCAACCACTGAAACCGATGATGTATTGTCTGGCGGTTGTCGTATTGATTCTTTGTATTCTTGACTGTAAATGTAAATCTTTTTCCAATGTAAGATACATTATTTCACAGAGTTTATTTTTCATCATGTTCAACAACTAAGAACTTTTTTCTATTACATTTACGAAAACTTATTGCAGGCGAATTTTAATTGCAAAAATACATATCTCAGAAACGATTAATTTAAACTACTATTACAAAATTTATTATTTATTATCTATATTACAATTAATTCACAATTAATAGTTCCTTATAATTATTTTTAAAATATCTCACACAAAGTCTTAGAGTCAATATTAAAAGTTAAACTTGTTCTTTACAAATCTGATTAAAATATCAAACTACAAGCGATATAAAATAGATTCCGAACTTTTTCCCTGAACATACTCGTTACAGGGTGAAATGTGCTGAAACTTTAATTGAATCGTAATCGAATATACCAACCTCTTCCTCCTCGTCCTGCCCATTCTGCGCGTGTCCCGCCAGGGACGCTTGACTCGGCTCCTTCAAGTGTTTCCCGCCGGGTCGTTGATTCTCTTGAATCTCCTCCACGTCTCCGACGTTTTGTTCTTGTTGCAGGCCATGGTTGTTCCGGAAACCCTGACCAGACAGGTTCGCGAATTCCTGCGGAACGTTCGCGTTGTCGTGTTTCGCCGGTGGATGAGCTCGCGGCCGCTGAGCCGGAAGGAAGCTCTGTGCCGGGAACACGGGAGGCAACGCTTCCGTGGCCGGCAACGGTGGCACTAGATCCTCCGGGGCTAAGTCCGTTTGCGAGTGTCCTAATCCACTTTGCGACAACCGTTTCTCTTCATCGGCGTTGCTGAATCCGCTCGGCAAGAACGTTTGCGACTGAGGAAACGAAAATTGCTGTAAGATTCGGAGCAAAGATAAATTAGTTGAAATGTTAAAATATATTTTGAAACTTTGATGGGGGACCTATATTCTGAATGCTTAGTTGAATTTCTTTGAGGATTTTAATACGTTTGACTTTAGTGTAATCTTGGTAATCAATGGTCATTGTTTAGTTTTGACTAATTCTTGTCTATTGAAACTGTGCAAAGTATATTTTTATTTATAGAAAACTATTTGATTTATTGTTAGAAAGTTAATTTTTGAAATGATTGAGTAAATTGATTATTTAATTATAATGTTTATAATCATTACTGGAAATAACTACATAATAATATATAATAACTAAATACATAATAACTAAATGTTGTGTATATATATATATACAACATTTCTTGGATTTTTTATTTTTTTGTTGGGACGAACTATATATGCGTGGCATGTGCAACAACCTTAGGGTAATTTTTACAACCTTGTTTACTGATCAGTATTCAAAATTTTGAACACTATAAATAGTGTTGTATTCAAATAGTTAATACTATAAATATGTCAGTAGACAAATATTTAATACTATCAATATATCAGTAACCATTTGTAAATTATTATAATATTAAATGTTTTGTATGATACGTATATTTATGCGTAAAAGATAGAATTCGTTATACCTGGAGAAGTTGCTGCTGAGCCCTGAGTTGCTGTTGCAACAGCAGCAGTTTCTGTATACTCTCCTGTGTCTTTTGCAGCTGCAAAAGCTGGTCCTGATATTGTTGCTGAAGCGCCGGTGGCAAAGACAATTGCGGAACTTGCGGAAGGGGTGCTGTGCCGCTGGCCAGTAGCCCCGCATCAGGATTGTTCTGTTCCACCTGAGATTGCGTCGTCCTTGGATCCGGTAATGGGATCCATTCGCTGTTTGAGACCTGTCGCGACCATCGTTCGGCCTGGACTGCACCGAATTCGACCGACAGGACCAACCAGCAGATTGGTATTGTTAATAACAGACACTTCCGCACGATCTGAAGTCAAACAAGAAATTCGTAAAAGAAGGAAAATATAATAAGATTGGAGGAGAACAGTAGGATATGATTGATGACAGTATGTAATTAATAGATGGCAAATGTTTATGGAAGGCCACTTTCAAAAATAAATTTTTATCTCTTTATTTTTATTATTATTGCATAACGAATTTTTATTTATTTTTATTATTATTTCATAACGAATTTTTATTTATTCATTTTTATTATTGCATAATAAAATTTTATTTATTTATTCTTCTTATTAACTTCCTTTTTTGTATATGTCTTCAATGTATTGTATTTAGAGGGATACAAAAGTTGCAAGAAATTTTGTATGTATCTATGTATTATAAATAATATAAAATTTGTTTAGGACTTAATATTTATTTCTTATCTTATGCAATTTTATGCAGTGTGTTACGCAGTAACCGGTTTAACTAAGTTTCATACAGACTCATTGCTTTATTTGGAATGAAGTAACAGATAGAAACTTTCAGGGAAGAAGTTAAATATGGACTTGACTTCTACTTTTACAAATTAATGCGTGAAAATATGAGTAACATTTGTAGCATACGTAACTGCGTGAAACGCAATAAAATATAAACTTTTAATTAATGTTAAAGTGACCTCCATTTTCTTCTTTGTGTAGTAAAATCATTCATCGAGGTATTTAATTTCCGCTCTCATAAATCAACCCGTGAGAATGTGTGTTTGGGTAAACGTCTATTCGTTCCTTTCTTAGACGACGATTGAATACAAACAATCTCTGTAATTTTACAAATTTATTTACTTACGTATTATATTTATTATATTATATAACAAATCGTTATATCTTTAAAAACTCATTCAATTATAGTGTATAACAAAAACGAAATTACAAGATCTAAAAATTACTGACATGAATTACATATTAATGCTTCCATATTGCATTAAAATTTCCGGCACTAATCGCATACAAAATTTACCATCAATTCACTTCTTTCTCGCAGAGAACGTCAAGCCTCATCGAAAAGCATTCAAACATTTTTTAATCTAATAATTAACTCGTGGTCGAATGTCGCGGTAATGGCTACCTCAAACTTCGATATCTAAAATCGAAAACTACAAATGAATAATTTAATTATTCTACCAACGCGAAACTGGCATGTGTTTTTTTTTTTAGAATTTAAGACTTCTATGCATAATTCAGTTTCTTATGAAAATAAATATTAGAAATTTAATATTAGAATTTAGTTTGAATAATCTCTCATTGTGTGCGCAATAAAATCAAATAATGAAGTGTACACTCGTCAAACGCAGAGCAAATGCATCCATAATATATGGATGTCTGTAAAGTAAACAATCGGATAAGTGATTACTAAGCTGCTTATTTTTATGCATTTATGGAAAATTTGAGAGTAAAAGTTTGCAAAGAATGTATGCAATACGAAAGAATATATAAGATACTCGAAGTGTAACGATTCACAGAATATTTATTATGGAAAACGATTTTCGATGTCAATTCTATTTTCTCAATTCTACCCTTGAAGATTTGAGTTTGATAAAGATTAACTGGTCAAGACAGTCCCGTCCACAAAGAGTTAATAGAAAATTGTCGATCGTTAAGGGTTAACAACGCAAACATTGAGTAATCGACAGAAATCTGACAACAGCGAAGGAGGAATCGAATCAATTTCCGTTTGATAAATCCGCGGCCGGTTCGCCCACAGGTAAAACCTAAGACCGGTATTTTTCCAGCGAATTCGTGGCCGCCAACCGATGATAATGTATTTAATGGAAGATTGAAAGGCGTATTCGGGTCGACGGTTTCACGAGGAAAGGAGGCGGAAAAAGGAGCGGACCGCAATCTCGTCGCGGTGATCGTGGAACGCAGAAGAAATCGAAATATTCGCGGCAAATAAATACTTAGCCACGATTCAGTTGGCGTGAGCATTAAACGGTGTCTACCGCGGTTTTATAGGCGAGCAAAACCGCGAGAAGGATCCTGGCGATCGAAGAAAGAAGAGGACTGCCTGCCGACTTTTATTTATATAAACATCGGTTTTCGTAATTTTCCGGTTGCGGATTCGCTGGAATTTTTTAATTGAAATGAGAAGAATCGAGTTACCGGTAATTGGAAATTAATGTCTCGCGACTGAAAACTTCCAGCGCGGCTAAAGATTAATAAGTGTTTTCACTTCGAACAACTTTCATCCAATTTGTCGGAAATCTACAAAATATTTTCACAGGCTTAGACAAATCCATCGTTCCCGGGGGATGAATTTATGGGACAGGATTCAGTTTACAATAGAAAACATTTTAGAATGCATGAAATTCGTGGCCATTAGTGTGAAACGAGTCTCTAATTATGGGGAGGGAGTTAATAATTTATTCGCTTGATGATTTTTCTTTTATTTTCTCCTCTTTTTGTTGGAAATAAGAATATATTAATTTGGAGTTTTGTTAAATTGGATTCAACGATTATTTAACATATTGCACGAACATTAATTGGTTTAATCTTTAATTGAATCCTTAGTTTGGTATTTCCTATTAGGTGTAATATAATTATTAGATATCATTATACCTACTTAAACATTTTTAACGTTCTAATAATTACTTTACATATGAAAAGAAATTTTTATATAACCACGTATATAGTAAAATTTATGTATTTACGACGGATAAAATGACATTTGTCATTATCTTACGTTTTACATAATTTTATTTAAAATAGAATAAGATTTTTCTTTCACTTATTATTAGATTTTGTCTAGAATTTTTATTTTATTTTAATATCTATAGAATTAATTTATAAAGAATCCATACTCGCAATCTAATTACTTAGAACTTGAGTAAAATCGAAATGTATTCTCAGTAAGGAACGTGGGTTAATATTAAATTATCAATGAAATTATAAGACAGTCGAATGAGTCAAGACTGTTCAAGTTGAGGCTCTAAACGCGTTTGAAAAAAAGAATTGTTCCTGTGACTGTTTTCTCACGGTGACTAGAGAACGGATTGAAAACGTAAACACGCGTGACGCAAAACGTATCTTGCACGATCCGCGTTTTCGTGTTCGTTAGAAGGACGACTACATTCACCGTTTGATTTCGAGCTGGAAACCTGATACGATATTAACCCTTAATAACCCAGTGTATACTTTCGTACCGCAACTGATCAGTAGCGTCCTCATCATTATATTAAATAAACTAAATAATCTATTATTATACAAGTTTAAGTTATTATACAATATTTTAGTACAATAATTTATTATTACACAGCAACGATATCAATAATAATTCATCATCATACAATAATAATATTAACAATAATTTGTTATTATATAATAACAATATTAATAACAACGATTTATTGCTATATTATACTTCCATGTTAGATTATTATTCAAGTCATGAATATTAGGTGTATGAATATATATACTGTAACCTGTTTAAGAAAACAATTACACAGCCAAATCAATTTGAAAATATATTTATTGAATTATTGTTAATGCAGAACACGTACTCGACCAAGAGCTGGAAACTTCAAACACACGGGCTTGTTCGTTGAAATTCATAATAATAGTATATTGTCTCCATGTTGGGTTACCATTCCCTTGTGAAAACAGGGTTCCATGGTTGCACGATACTGTCCTTACCCGATGTTTTCTTTCGACCCATTAAGGTTTTCATTTCCTTTAACTCCATAATGCATAAGTTCTGTCGGTATAAAATGCTATTAACATTTTGCCTTCTAATATCGTGTCAGACTTATGGTGAAGATTTCAAACAGAGTTTAAGTTATCAATTATTATAGATCAGAACGAATACAGAATGTGTTTAGAATTCTTTTTTTTTCAATAAATTATTACCGATAAGGTAGTTGTATCGATAATAATTAAAAAAAATCATAGAGCAGGGGTTTAATGAGTTTCAAGTAAAGTATTAATAACCTTTTCGTTTGATTATATATTAACACAAAATTATTATTCGATTCTTCATGATAAATATGTTTCATTTATACAAAAACATAGATGATATTGATAGATTTAAATAAATGAATAAGATTCAATATCATCTTTGTTAATCCGTCGTTACTATAATTGTTCGCTCCTTTTCAACTTTTATTTTTTCAAGATATGTTTTACGACAGCAGTAGAGTTAAGCTCCTATTTCATATTAAAAAAAGATGAAATAGGCATATATTCTGATGAAACTTTTTCAAAAAACTAAAATCTTAAATTTTAAATTACAGTGTTCTCGTACTGACGCACACAGACTGTAAAACAGAATGGAAAAATATTGTGAACGGAAATAATTTATATTTTGAAACGGATTTGGAGACGATTCGTCTGCGTGGTAACTGAAAGAAATATACACCATCGTTGCTGGTATTGCGTGGCGTTTTGATGCGAGTGCCACGGTATATTTGGAGTGCGACCGAAGCTAACGAGCTGCGAACTACGTGATTTCTAACAAATACCAAGTGTGTTCGAAATTGCCAGGCGGATCTTTTACTCGTGCCATCGAATCAATGAAATTTGTTAGTGGGATTTAACTTTCAAACGAACACTATAAACGAATTCAAGTAGAAGTCAATTTTATAAAACTAAAAAAATGCAGAAAACAATGATTATAAAACGTCTTTATTTCTGTACAAATTAATTTAATTTACATATAGATATCGAAACTTTGTTAAAAAAGAAAAGGGAAAGTTTTTATTTCATTTTTGAACTACTTACAACTTTTAACAATAAAGCAACCAGTAATATCTAAAAACATAATAAGTCTATACAATCGTAAAGCTCAATTTCTACTTATTATAAGTTGATTTTTATTCATCATAAGTATTAAAACGTGAGCAATGCTGTTCAATTCGTACGTAATCGATAAATTATTTGAATACTATTTCAAAAGGATTATTTAATATAATTGGTCACCCCGTTCGTTGGCGCCAACAAGATTCGTTTTTGTAGATTAACTGGAAATCGAAGTCCAATATTAACTAAACGGTCCCGATACGTAAAATAATATTCGTTCCGTGTAATCGGCGTTTCCATTAACGCAGTTCGGTACATAAAATTCCGTATAAAAGCGGTCCTTCCAACATCGCTCTACCGTGAAAGATGAAAATTCTAACTTCCCGCCTCGTTATCTAATTATCCGATTTAACGCGTTTTTATTTCGATCGCTCTCCCTCGACTAAAATGAAATTAACACTATTCTGGTAAAGAGAAACTGTCGACAATTAAACAAAGGTGGAAGGAACAAAAACTGATATTTCTACCAGGAACGAGAAGCATTGATTATCTTTTTTCGATTACCAATTACGATTGTTCGTTTAATGAGACAAGGTTCCATGATTGCGTTGTACGCAGTTTGTCGTGCAATCGTTCGTAACATTGCATTACGGTTACCTACCGAAGTAAATTAATGGAAACTACTTGTTAAAGCAGCACCATTAAAAATAATAGTTAGATGAAGTATAATTCAATTTCAGGGACCGGCGCTTCCTTTTCACTTCACGGTAATTAACTTCAATTGAATTCCTGCCAGTGATGAAATTACCTACGATTGTCGGCACCGGTGTGCTGACAAAAGCGTTAAAGAGGTCAGAAACTAAAACGTAAAAATTCATCGGGTTCAGTATCGAGTTGAACCGAAAATTTGCAAACTTACTTTGAATTCATTGTTCACTACAATCTTCAATCAGATCTATTTTCAAGGTAAATATAATGAAATCAAATCCAGTTGGGTTACTGTATGAAACATTCCATTAATTACATTCTATGGAATATCTTGATAAAATGAAATTCAATATTCTTCAATGAAATTCCATGTTTATTCTATTTTGTTTTGTACAATTGAATGTTTATATTTTTTATGTTTAAATTCATTTGTTTATTTAATTGAGTTCTATTTATATCTTGATAAGATGAAATTTGATATTTATTCAATTTTGTTTTATGCAATTGAATGTTTATATTTTGTATATTTAAATTCACTGTGTTATGTACCTGATTGACTTCTATTTAAATGTTATCAATTAATAAGAAATTACTTAAGAGATTGAATAAACAAGAAGATGAATCTTTTATCAAAATCTATAAAGAAATATATTTAACGAACACTTAGTTACTTCCTAATGATTATTAGAATTATTATTTGCTTGATTAAGCAAATTTGTAAAAAGAAATGTTTATAAGTCACGATTGGAAATCATTAACCAGTACGTTACGTAACAATAGCTTGTAATTATTTTTTAGGTAAAGAATTTCCTTTGAAATTCCTACGAAATTTTACATGTCATCGTTGTTAATGTAGTATCATGGGTGGTCGAGGGAAAAAAGTTCGCTATGCGGTCTCAGCGTTGACTCACACCAATATTTCAAAGAGCTGAAGTGTTTAGGCCAAGATAGAAAGTAAGAAATTCTGTTCAGTTTTAAGAACCTGTGAAAATATGTGGGTGAGAGAATTATCGTATCAGGACAATATACTTTAACCTTTTTTCACTTTGTGGTGACTCAGACTAGTGAACAAATGAAATGGAACTTAATAAATATGAATATTGTTCAGCTCACATTGATTGAAAGCAAGAAATAGTTAATCCATAAATATTTATCTGTAATATAATTTATCTGTAATATATATCTATAAATATTTGAACTATAATTCATTATATTTATGTAGAATAAAGGTAGTTTTTTAGTACAAATAAAATTAATATTAATTTAATAATAATTATCATTATTCAGATATCATTAAATACTATTTATTCAATATTAAATTCAATATTTCTATCATTAATATTTTTAAATTCAATTCATTATATTCAATATTTATTTTAATTATTACAGTAATTGTAAAATAAAATTTTTCACAAAGTTATATTATTTCTCAAAATTTTGGAAAACTTGATCTTAAAATTTTGTAGATATGAAAGAACAATGTATTTTTCATTGAAACTTTGGTTCGCTATTTTTTACCATTTTCAAGATAACTCACGGGAAACGAAAATTTGCATTTTTATCAAGGGGCGGTTTCACCCCTTCAAAGTGAATATAGGCACGAAAAAAATAGCAATGTATAAGGCTTGACTTACTCTACTTACGCGTAAAGTTTCATAATGTTTTGAATTTCTAAGTTCGATACTTTTCCTTGTCAGTTTTATTCCTCTTAATTAAAAAATCTCCTTATCGATTGACAGATCCCAATCCCCCACCCATTCTTTTAGATCACAATACATAAACCTATCTCTAACTTTTCTCCTCCAAGAAGAGCTTTCCTCCAAGCGGTCCAAAATGAACGCCGTACTACTGACATCATTTCGATTACGAGGCGCGCGTCGAACGCACCGCGATTTTCATTGCGGAAGCATCGCGTGCCGGACACGGGCCGCGATTTTTCTGCTTTCTTCGTTATTCCTGGCCACCGCGCCGCTTTAGAAACGGCACCTACCTCGTCGACTGTGAAATCACAGTGATCTATGTATGTACGTCCATGTTAGACGTCGCGCGATTGATTCGAGCCGTTGCCGCACGCTCGGCTTACGCAGGGCCGGCAAGAATCATTTGGCACATTGATATAAACGCATTCCGATGCTGTTCGCGTCCGATTTGCTACGAACATCAGTTGCATCATTGCGTTACGACTGCGTGACAACTCGGACCACCGTGACGGTTAAGTACCTGATCGAAATTTCGATCGCCGTGCTCGTACGAATTTTAATATGTCTTGTTTCCCTTTTTTTATTCTTTAACGCCTTACCGACCAGCGTCATATATTTGTGACACTCAACATTTTATATCTTGCGTAAAGAAAATTAGATTACCCGTGTTTTTATGTACAGCCGTAACACATAGTTTAAAGTGTAGGAAGGTGATGAAATTTTTTTTTGGAATTTTGTTTTTATTTTGTACAGACAAGATTGTTGCGGGAATAAATGTTGGTCGTGAATGTGTTGATTTATATTTGTTATTGATCTAGCAGGTGAGTTAGTAAATGGGATCTGCGATGGTAAGAACGTGTGAATGGTATTAATCAGAAAATATTTATGTATGATTTATTTTGATCATCTCAATATACTCAGTTTTGTTTATTAATTATAAGATACAATTGTTGAGAAATTTTATTGCAGATAAGTCGAATCTTGTTGGCGCCAACGAACGGGGTGACCAATTATATTAAATAATCCTTTTGCTTTTCTCGGTGGTTTTTATTCTGTAATGTCTAAATAAACGTTTTAAATAAATAGGATTGAGCAACTCAGTTTAACACTAGATTTACGGAACGAGTCAATTTGACTCATTTTGAATTTTATGAACATTACTTGGTAAATATTTCGGTTGATTTTTATGGATGTAGTTACACAAACATGTACCCTAATTGTCTACTTCTAAACCTCTAATTTCCAAAATCTAAATGAACGACTATCAGTTTTAAAAGAAATGATAGGCCAAACTGTACAGTAAATGTCCATAAATCTATTGCTAAAGAAGCTTATCGAAATTTTGCTTAAACCTCATTCAAAACTGCGATAAGATTTCTTAACTAACATAATGCAACTACTACATTAGTATACTTAAAATGTATTTATATGTATCTCACATATGGTCAACAGTACACGAAAAAGTATCTACGTGACCCGTATACAATGAGTTAAAAAGACACGAATTACGTAAATCGTACTGTTCTCTTTTTTGTGTAACATTATACTAACTTTTTCTTTCTTGATTGTTGCTCGCTTTGCTCCAGATTTTTTGATGAAGTTTACTGGAAAATACGCACAGATACTGAGAGTAATTATGCAAATTGAGATCTGTGAAAATGAGAGCGCCATATGAGGTACGTTAACACCATAAGTTGTTGTAACATGATTAAGGAGAGATATGTACTGAAGAATCCGATGTCTTTTACGATGTTTTTAGCGATCGTTATCTGCTTTTGTCTTCTAATTACTGCAAAGAACGACCTTGAATATTCATTCATAGGCAATGAATTTCTAAGTGGACCTAAATGTCCTCTCTCCCGGAGAAAAGATACGAAGAACAAATCATTCTCAGCGATGAAAGTAGTTCAAGATTGTTTTAATAACGATTTTTCCTTCTGTTTCTTATATGTTCGAACATACTAACATTGTAGGATTTGACTTTTACTACTCTAGATAACTTCTTTGCAAACGGGGTTAATATTAATGGTAATTCTTCTCCTTTCATTTACTATTTCTGTTAGACTTCAAGGGCAACTTCTGATCCTCTAAGCAAAACTTTTTACAAATATTAATTTCTTTTCATTTAGTCTGTATACTACATGCTTATATAACATTATTACAATTATTTACTATAGCACATAGTGATAATACAACATTATTACAATTATTACAGCTTGCAGTAAGTTATATTCTCATTGCTTTTGCTTCCCATTGGATCAGAACAGTGATTCCGAACATTTTAACCTTCTATAGGCTCGTGTGACTTTGAAGTCACCAATATATTGGCATGTTGTTGGTTTATTTCATTTTGCATAACAATGTGACGAATACAATTAAGTAATTAATTAACTTAAACTTTTATACATTCAGGTGTGAAAGTACAACGTAATTGTAATTTCAAAATTAAAAAGTAATATGTTCGTTTTAATACAATTATTAAAACTATTGAATACATTGTTAATTTGTATTTACAGGCTGATATTTGTTAATTTTATACTGCATACATTTTTTATAATCCCGAACAAATCTTCGCCCTATAGAGGGTTTCGAGGGTATAGAACGAAGTTCTCATCAATCATTAATTTCCTTATTTTCTCCTACAGATTCTATTCACAAACAATAATTCCAAGTTCATTCAACTTATGTGTTACCATTCTTCTCAAACACACCCCTTCTTCACCATTTCTTTATTTACATAGTGACCATTTTTGCGCCTTTCAACAGAAGTGTCTCCAAAGAACCAAAAATGGCGATTCTGCTCGCATCGCGCTTTAATTGCGAGTCACATGTCTAAGTCACGGCGTCGAACTCGTTCGAGTCGCAGCCATACCATACACGAGCCAATCATCTGGTTCACCTCGCGAGCGTGACACACCGTGCTCGACGGATCCTCGTTTTCGCCGGTTCCGAGAAGAACCAGTATTAGTCCTCGCAGTGAACTATCCTCCATTCGGCGAAGAGGATCTGGCCGGAGACCGCGCCTTCTAACAGAAGCCGCTTCTTTTCTCAAGGAGAGAAAGGTGCCGCGACCTCCTTTTCTGATTGCCCTCCATCCTTCTCATCAATGGTCCGCGCCGGACATGTTTATCACACAGTCCGACAAATTTCAACTTCTTTTTTCTCTTGACCTTTAACATTCAACGCGCTCTTGAACGGAAATATTTTCACTTTTCTGTGATTGAAAGATGGTGACAGTAAACACCTGTTATTAATAGAAAAAGTGAAATTACGAAATTTCGTTTAGAATATTGGGTTTGTAATTGTTACTCAAATGAAATATTTTTACTTTTCTTTGACTAAAGCTAATTGGAATGAAGAAATTTTGAATTTGAAACCGGTGGCAGCAAGTTTCTATTATTGAAACAAGGATACAAATGGTAAAATTTGGTTCAAAATATATTGGATTTGCAACTGACAGTCGTTAGAAATAAAACATCTCTGAGTTGAAAGTAAAGCTGAGATAGAATCATAAATGACGTGAACTGACGTCAGCGTTCACAAATATGTGTTAACAGACTTTCTTCACAGATTTTTATGTATTCAGTATGAATTGGGAAATCGTTTTCCCGCAAACGGCTTGAACTTCTTCAAAAGTCAAGGCAACAAAAAATATACAAATTTTAAGCTTCAAAGGAGTTTCGCATTTTAATAAGAACACTTATGCACGATCATAGCTATCATAATAGAAAAGAGGACACTCGAAATGTGAAATCTTTACCGATCTTATACAATTAATCGTAAAAAGTAAAGATCATAAGTATACTACTGTCTAACATTGCGTTGGTGCAGGAATTCAGATTAGGCTAACTCAGAGTTTCCAGTTTCTTTAACTCCTTAGCCTACGAATTCTTTCGTAACTGCGCCTCAATTATTTTCACATTAATCATTTACAAGAAACAAAAAAGAATTCCATATTCATCTATACCTACGTTTACTTTGAAGTGTAACAATCGATAACAGAAATACAATATTTCATTTGAATTCAAGAGAATCGAGATTCAATTACTAATTATTAATTCCAGTTAATTCCAGTTTCATATCTTCCTCACGGGTCTAACACGACACTGCATAACAAGGAGTTTACTCCTTCAGACCCGTCGCACATTAAACTGTCCACTGTCTTACTGCTTCAATATCTGACAAAATATTAAAACGGTGACAGGCAACCATATATATATATATATATACCTTTACTTCGAGCTTATTTCTATTAGAAAAGTGCTATACTATTTTATTCGAAACAATGTCTTTACTGATCGTACATTAAATATCCATCCATTATTGCCAAACATATGAATATAATTTCGTACAAAAATCAGGCTCGATGGAATTAAATAACCAGTGCTGAATCTTGCATTCAGAAATATAAGGATGAAACATTATTCCTCTCACTAAAAAATCAAATTTCACCTTTTGACCATCTTTTTGTGTCAAATGTCCTACTGTGCGTTACAGAACAAACATGGGCGTGATTGTTTACGAACGAGGAGGCAACGAGTTCGTGGAAAATCAGCGGCGCGGCGTATCCGCGCAGAGAAAGTCATATGCTCCCTACCATTGATCGCGAGAGGATCACCTGGATCGCGTTGATGAGAACACGCCCGAACTATCCGGGAAAGGTGGAATTGTAACGCGTGCCGCCGGTGCATGGCTTTCTTCCACAGTGAAAGGGAGAGTTCTATTTTTCCGCAGGCGCCTCTCGATCCGAGGGTTCGATTTCTCGGTCCCTTTCGGTTCGAAAGCGTATGTTGCGCCTGCCGAAGAGAAGTAGGCGGCCACCGGAGTTATGTAGATCGTGAAGCTCATTGGAAACTCGTTAGAAATTAATACCTGAGAGAGGAGAGGATCATCGAACGCATGTTCAAGGTGTGCGCTCGCGTTCGCGTGTATTGGAGCTGGACTCTTTTTTCTTCTGTCTCTTTCTTTTTTTTTCTTTTTCCCCGTTGAAACCGCGACCGTTCGACCTCGTTCACGATCGCCGATCGCGGAACCCGATCGCGAAGCGTTCTGGGAAGCTATTGTCAGGTGTTCTGGCATCATCACGTCGTTTCTGCTCTCGTGGCTTTCGTTCCCACGGATCATCTGCTTGGCTCGATTAACTACGGCGTGGCCGCGGCCTTTAATTCTTGCGCACCGGGTGTACGATAATGTTAGACTGGCCAGCGAAGCATCGTTATGGTTTCAGACCTTCAAGGAAGAGGATTTTTTGAACTTCCAGAAACTCTTCCGTGAACAGAGATATTTTTATGAGAAGGATGGTGTAATAGTCTGAAAAATTGTTGAAGGCTTAAACTGTTAACCCTTTGCACTACTTTAAATCATTTCCTTAAAAATAAATACAAGTTTACGCTCAACAATATTGACAATAAATCGGGTGCAAAGGGTTAACTGTGGAATTTAGTTTTAAAAACCTATCATTTTGCGCGCAATAAAATAAAAAAATGAAGTGTGTACTCGTCAACCATAGGATGAATGTATCTAGAGTACATTTTTATGAAAAACCAAAGCAAAACAAAGAAGAATTACGTGTTTATATGGAAAAATGAATAATTCATCGTTGAATAAAGTTATTTTATTTCAATATATCATGTTTCGTTTTAAATATTAAATTTTATAATTTTGTATGTATTAAATAAAATAGCCCACTAAGAGTGACCATTAAAGTGTGAAAGGTGAAATTTTGTTGAAGTTTATTTTCTTCTATTGTCTTTTGACCATTGTCTATTGTCTTTTAGAGTAGGGTACACAAAACGGAAAGGTCAGGTAAAACGGAACAGTAATGTTTTTCATAGATAAAAAGCTGGTATCGAGTTGATATCGCATGACATGGCTCTATACGAGTTCTCGATGTACTTTGAGATCGACTATAGAGCAGTACATGAGTTATTTTTCGAATAAAAATATTGAAAAGATATTGAGTGAAAAAGTTTTCACATTCACGTTCCTTAAGTTATATTTCTGACACTTAAGTTATTTCTTTGTCTCATGCCAAACTATAAATTTGAAATGCTTTTATATATCATGATGTGTGGAGCAAAATTTAAAAACTTCAACACATGGACAACAGGAGGTTCTTTGCTGGGTGCTTTGTTTATAGTTTTAATCGGTTATTTGTAATTATATTGTTGTATAGCGAACTAGAATCGAAAACGAGATAAAAACTGACAAATTAGATTGCACCAGTGTAGAAAAAGAAGATTTATTTATTTGTGACTATTGTTCATAAAATTATATATATTTATAGTTTATTTGTATTATGTAGTTATATATTTAGCTAGCAATTTTGATTCAGTAAAAATTAAGATTTTGTATTTTTATATGATTTTACATAAATGTCCCGTTTTTAACTTATCATTTTTGTGAAATGGATATTTCAATACCTTTAGAAAATCGTAGTTTTCTTCACAACTAAACGTTTTTATTAAAAATATCTTTTATTTCCTTATATTCAAAGGTCTACTTAAAGATTCTAAAAAAGATTTCACGCGTACAGTGTTCCAGATATTTTGTTATTTATGATTCAAAAACAAACTTTCCATTTTGCTCTACTTTCCTCTATATACGTACATTTTTAATACGTACATTTGTAAGAAGAAAATTTTTTGTACGGGAACACACAGTTAAAAGAAATTTGGTTTCGAGATATTTACTTTTTTTTAAACACATTTATAACTACTCTTTTGTGTTGTTAATGTTAATATATATCAATGTTTATGTAATATTATTCACCCACAAACTGCTAATTGTTTCCTAAAATTTTGTTACATTTTCAGTTGCTTTTTAGTAGATTCATTATTTGATCGAAATATTTTTGTAAAGTATAGATCATTGAATACATTAATCTGTATTATTATTGAATGTAACTTCAAAATATATTATTCAAAATATGTTATCTCGAAAATCACTGCTGTTATCAACAAAAATAATAGAAAATTATGTTCCCTTTATTCCCCTAATCCGTCAAGATCACCGACAAAACAGACATTCCATCCACTTCGAATTTCTCCATTTCACTGAAGATCATATGTGTAGATTCCAACATCCGCGGTCTTCTTAAGTATACCATTTTGTCTCTAGTTTCCGCGCTTACTTTTACGATCCCGATAAATAGGGTAATTCCAAAGGAGATCGCCATATTTTCTTCGAAACGTGTTTAAAATGAAAACAAAAACAATTAGAGCATCAGATTTGATTTCTAAATAAACTTCAATTTTATCTTATAAAACAATCAACAAGAATTAAAATTCCATATGGAAAAACATCAATTGTAATCGTAATTGTATAGTTTATGCAAGATAATTGTTTTTAACATACTCATTGGTAAATTTGGTCGCTATTTTTCTTACTCAAATTTCGAATAGCAATATTTTTTCAAACATCCGATTAATTTAATATCAGGGGTTGCAAGCGGTTATGATATTGGTTTCGGTTCCTAACACTAGAACCACCGATCAGTTAAATTCAGCTTTTGAAATTTTTTTATAGCAACTCCAAGACTGTATCTGTTGAAACTGTCATTGATTTACAATTTAGCTTGAGTATTGCTAAATCAAATTTTTTAATAATTTCTCAGAGAAACATTAGTTATCTTTTTAATAATTGCAGAAGGAAGACGTCAGGAGTGGGCCTTTTTGACCCGTCTGGTAGTTTTAATGTTAAGAAACAGAATATTCTCTAGAGTCTAGGGATGACTAGTATTACAGTAGTTTTAATGTTAAAACAATTATGGAGAACAGAAATAAAGTCATAACTGTAATTCGGTACATCGGTTTCGGTTCCAGTTCTTTAGAACTAATATTATATCAGTTCTACAACTGTTATTTTTCGGTTCTGAAAGAAATACAGAACCAACGTGCAGAATTGTTTATACAAGATAATTGAACTGGCGTCTCTCCTGAAATTACTTTAATTGATCGCATCCTACGAATATATTTTAATCGTCTGCCAATTAAAACGTCGACTTTCATGCTTGGGACAGGAGAGTACACCCCCGGCCCGAACGAGAAACGAAAGTCCGCCTAGAGATCGGTTTATCTCTCTCTCCCTCTTCCTCTCTCTTTTTTCCGGATGCAAGTAGAGCGTGAAACACCGAAGGCCGGGCAATGCTGGCATTTTCGCGTGTCGTTTCCTCGATCGCGTCACGGCACAACAACCACCACCGGAACTGTACGACTCGCCACGTGTCGTTTTGTTTCGTGTCCGAGTAAGAGGACCGAGAGACGACTCGCGTTATCACGCCTTCGTTCATCTGAAACTGTCCGAACCATAGACCATGCAGAGGGTGTCCGCAAAGATCAGAATGAGAACGATACTGAGTGTTATTGGGGTCGAAATGCTACTTACGTATTATATGGACTATCTTTGTTTTTGGGAATTTTGTGAATCGATATGGTAAACATTATTTGATAAATGTTTACGTTGATTTTGATTAATGCAATTCCAGAAACATGTATCCTTAATAGTAAAAGTACCAGATGGGTCAAAATGACCCATCCCTGATTTCTGATTGAAAAATTATTAAAGAATTTTATTTAGCTATACGCAAACTGAATAATAAATCAATTAAAGTCTCAACAGATGCGCTCTTGGAGTTTGTATAGAAAAATGTCAAAAAATCAATTTAACTGCTCGGTAGTTTTAGTGTTAATGTGTGTGTTAAAACCTCTAATTTTCAAAATCTAAATGATTGCACATTAATCCTTGGTGTAAGACAGTCCTTGATAAAAAAAATCAGGGCTACCATTGATGTCATCTTTGAGAAGACCAGCAATGAATCTGATTCTAGTCTGTTCGTTTTCTCATATTAATTTTTGATAACTCAAGCTTAATTTATTTGCTTAACTTTTGATCTTAACTCTTAATATTTTAGAGGCTTTTCTTAGTCCCCAATTGAGTTTACACAGCAAAATTGTGAAGTTTGATATTTCATATTAAGCTTTGTACAATGCATCGATATGTGAAATATTGAAATAAGACAGTTTTGTCTCTCAATTTGTGTCCAATTCCTCGTCAAGTTAGTTTCAAAAAATGTCTGTATCTCATTAGAAAATGTTGAGTATTTACAGTGAAACACTTCTAGAGTTCAAAGGGTTGATATTACGACAAAGAAATTGTTATTAAATTACCTTTTACGCTTCCAATACTATGATTGCCGCGAAAAATGTACCGTAAGAACTATGGTGGTCCTAATTTTTTAACCAGGCACTGTAGAATAAAATGTATCATAAATGTTCGTAAATCTAGCATTAAAGCCAAAGGCTACGGGGTTGAAATGCAGAGGAATACAGCGTGATGCTCTCACCAAACCATCACTGTCACCGCATTTGCTTATAATTCGATCAAAAATAGTGGACTAATCGCAAGTTACCTCAATTGTCAAAAAGAAAACAAAACAGTCTCACTCTTCAAGTTTTATGGTTCAAATAGAATACACCATTTTGAATTAATTCGTAACGTCTCATGTAAAATCTTTCTGCCGTTATCTTAGCTTAGGGTATTAGGTCTATGTTATATATGGTTTAAGAGTTGGCGCGTGGGTGGCCGTCCGCCATTTTCCTTACGTACGTCGGTCGTGTTCGATTTCTTTGATCCGTCCTAACCCCCAACTGCACATACATATCTAACCTACGTCGGACTGATTCGATCTTAACGTGCCACGAAACCGTGACTGATTGGATACAGACGAAGTTTATCGAGGCTCGTCGATACGCGGCGATAAACACGCAAGTCGAACCAACCGTTCTGATAACTTCGTGTGCTGTTGAGCATACAGTGCACGGTGATTGGTGATATAATAGGAAAGATTGCGGTTTTGCAATAGAGTTGAATATTTTTTTTTTAATCAGGACTTAAAATTTGTGGATCGCGTGAGTACCTATGTGATTTTGCAATGGATTTGAATATGCATTTTTAAAATTAGGATTGAAATTCGTGAATCGCATATGTATTTGTTTTGTAATAGAGTTGAACGATTTTGTAATGAACAGGATTAGAAATTTGTGGATCGCGGATGTATTTTATTTTTGCAATAGTTTTCAATGATATTTTTTAAACTACGGTTGAAAATTTGTGAATCGCATGTGTATTCAGCTGATTGTACTGCATACGTTTCATAGAAGATAATTTAATCAAATGAAAATTATTGTAGGTAAGAAACTAAGTCAAAAATGTACAATAGAACCTTGTTCCGAGCCTCGTTTTCTAGAAAATTCAATTTGAAGGTTTGCCAATATTCCTCGAGTTTCAATCTTCCTTAAAACTATTGCAAAATTTTCCATGGTTTTTCTAGAGATACCAATCCAATATTATTAAGAATGAAATAAGTGGAATATCCATAAGCAACAGCAAAACATCTTTGAGGCATATGGACTCC